>NW_015642055.1:419278-426359 GCF_001515625.1 Sinocyclocheilus rhinocerous | reverse complement strand
CCTCTCTCTCTCTCTCTCTCTCTCTCTCTCTCTCTCTCTCTCTCTCTCTCTCTCTCTCTCTTTGCCCCCTTCAGGTTATATTTAGTTTGGCTTTAGGAGTGTCGACCTCTTGCTCTGCAGCAGACTCTGGCCTTACAAGGCCCAACCACCAGTATGGTTGCATAGCAACCCTTGATGTTTTCACCTATGCGAACGAGTCCACCAATGTGCTACAGCAGCAGCTAATCATCATAATCATCCTATAAGCATCAACAACATCAGCAGCAGACTGAGCATGTGCACCTCATGTCTGGTGATGCTCCTGTTGCTAGATGTGCTATTATGCATTAATAATTTTATGAAAGGTTATTGTAGTTTTTAATCATTTTGTTTTTATTGATATTTTCTTTTTTCTCGTTTTAATGTTCGCTTTGCTGTTTTGATTAAATTTTTTAAATGATTAATTTTGTGTTTGTGTGTGTTCTAGTTTGGTTATTTATTTTATTGTAGTTTTAGTATTTTAGGGCTGCCAAAGTTTAATGTGCTAAGCTAACTACTATCATTTAAAGATATTTAACTGCTAATTTCTTAGCACAGTCTAGTTTTATTGCCAGTTGCATTTTCATGTTTAATGTATATAAAGTTCTAAAACTAAAATTAATTTGTGACCATTTTTATTTTACGTTTTGTAAATCATGAAAATGCATTTAGAGTACCTGTAGTTTTAGTTAAAATATATTTTTTTAATTTAAAGTTTAAATTAATGATAACACTTATTTTACATGTTTTGCCTGACAGGTCTGCTTTAACACAAATCCTAAAAATACAAGTTAAACAAAAATAAAACTAAATTGGGCAAAGAATAGTGGGTAGATTAATCTATTACATTTATTTGCATTGCATTTTAAATAATGACGATCAGATTAGTCAGTTATGCTTTCAATATATACTTTGACAAAAATCTTCCATAGCATTATAAATAGCAGTGTTGGGGAGTAACTAGTTACATGTAACAGCATTATGTAATTTAATAAAAAAATAAATCTAAGTGTAATCCATTACAGTTACTGAGAAATCAATGTGTAATTAAAATACAGTTACTTGAAATGTTAACGATTACAAAGGGGGGGGGTTTGCTGCTTTTGCCTGTTTTTGATGTGCATATTGCCTCCTGCCGTTTAAAGGCTATTTAGTAAAGTTATGCTATTCTGATGCTTTTGATTGGTTCTCTTGTTTGAATTTGCAGCACACCACTGCCATTGAAAGATTTGCAACAACCTGTCTGAGAGTTGCCACCATGATGAGTGAGAAAAAAATGTGCTCCAGTGCTGCAAATTTAAAAATCATTTAATCCAGAAATCAGAAAAGGGCGCAAGTATAACAGTTCAGTGCAAAATATGTTTTCCCATATTAAAGTGCCACTGACATCAAAGGTTTCAATGTTGAACCTGAGGAAGCATCTGCATGTATGTAACATAGCCTACAGTTAACTGTAAGCAGTCATTAATTAAAATAGGAAAGGCATTGCCTATTCCCACCTAATGAGTAGGCGATTCAAACCATATTTCTGTATTGCTTGGTGCATGCCCAGTCATTTATTTAACGATGTTAATCTCCATTCATAACAAATTAGCAAGTCTGCTAGCTAGATAAAGAAGTCTTTACCAGCCACACTTCTATTTATGAACCCTTTGACTGAAAATATATAGAGTTTTTCCTCCTTGAATAAGGTTGGTAACCATGCCAGAACTAATATTACAGTTATTTCAGCATTGTAGCATAACCTATATGAATGGCTTACGGGGTAATTGAGTTGTGAAATTCAGGGCACCAAAGCAACTTTGAGTGCCACTGTAAGGTTAACCTTGCCTAGTTTAAATGTTTGAAAATGATTAACGGTTGAAAACATTTGAAAAGTAATCAAATGTAATCAATTACATTACTTTACTACGTTAACTTGTAATCTGTAACCTATTACATTTCCAAAGTAACCTTCCCAACACTGATAAATAGTAATGGTAAAATGTAAGTTTGTACACATTTTTGCATATGTGCAAGAATGAGGACCAAATGTGAGCATGCCGAAACATGACAAAGACAAAAGTCTCAGAAGCAGCTGTCACAGGCTTGTATTTACAGTGACATTGTTGATTGGTTGTAAGTCTAGAACTCACACACTCACTGACATAATTCAGTCCTAAACACAGTGCATCTTCTAGAACTTAATAAAGACATTTATGCATATTTTCAGTTGCCATTTTTATCTGCTAAAAGGAAACAATTAAACCTGGTGGTCAATTACAAGCCTGTTTACAACAATTTCTTTTACAAATATTCTAGCGTATGTATATATTCAGTTGGTTTATGAGCGTAAGCATATATATATGATTGTATTATGTGTAAACAGCACTGGGCAGGATCAACTTAGAGGTAAACAGTGTACATTCTGCATGGGTGTTTGAGTATAGAAATACATTCAGGCATCTATTTGTCTAATAATAAATTAGAAGGTGCAGTTGTCCACTATAGAGTTACAATATTTGTTCCCATACAATTAGGATGAGATTTAGTGTTACTATGGAACAAACAAACAGCTAAATGTACTGTATATGTGTGGGGATCATGGAGAGGATGATTTTAAAAGCATGTCATGTGTCCATGCTATATATGTATGCGGATCCTCTTTACTGTCCCGCTCATGTTTTGATGAGGGTTGTTTATTGTTCTACCATTCTTGAGGTTGTATTTTCTGTGGTGGGGCATGTTTTGATTGGCATGCTTCAGTCCAAAAGGGCCGTCCTTGTCATGCCAGGGACACTGCTTTAACTTAATAGGGGAAGGGCCTGAAATGTTGTACTTCACACATGGTGGCCTCACACTCTTCCTGAAATGCTCACATTCATGCACATGTGGCTTATTGGCTCCCGTCACAGCAGAGACACGCCTGATGCCAACATAATAGCCCTAATCTGTGTCTTAAATCAGTGCTCATTATAACTCATCAGCAGCTGTTACAATGACGGCCGAATGTGTTACTGATGACTAAACTAATGGCTTCAGTTCAATTAAAGGAATGTTCTGGGTACAGTAAAAGTTAAGCTCAATCAAAAACGCCGTGCCACAATATTTCCACGTCTCTCCTTTTCTCTAAATAAGACTGTGGGTTACATAAATGTTCAAATACTCAATGTTTCAATTGTATCACTGCAAGATACAAACATGTATTGACCTCATTTTTTAATCAGCATTATGCCACAAATGCTGGTAAGTGAACTTGTTGAACCCAGAATATTCCTTAAACTGGCATTTATATATCGTTAGTCAAAGAGCAGTTTATTTCAAAAAGAGAGATACATTTTAGTGTTTTCTTAGAACATTTATCCACTTGTAACTCGTATGCATAAACACTTGTATACATGTTTGCAGTCACATGTCTTGTCCATGGTCCATGTCTTGTTTTAATCTTGGGGATGTATTGAACGTCAAACTTCTTGTTACAGTGAAATAAGATATGAGCAGTAAAGTAATGTACTTTTGTGCGTCTTTGGAATGTGTTCTACAGTTTGACATTCAATATCCTTTTAGTAACTCCAGATGGTGTTGCTCTCCTAGATGAATTGCATAATTCCACTATTGGTAATTAAACATCTTTTGTATATAAGGACTGTGTGTTCCATATGAAGAAGTAAGTTAATTAGTGTAGGAAGGGTGTTTGGATGAAGTTTTCATTTTCTAAAGTCGAGGAAGATTATGCCATAGTCTCTTTTTTTTTTGTTGCTGTACTGGTGCCAGGGTTCAACATTTTAGTGTTTTCTTAGAACATTTATCCACTTGTAACTCGTATGCATAAACACTTGTATACATGTTTGCAGTCACATGTCTTGTCCATGGTCCATGTCTTGTTTTAATCTTGGGGATGTATTGAACGTCAAACTTCTTGTTACAGTGAAATAAGATATGAGCAGTAAAGTAATGTACTTTTGTGCGTCTTTGGAATTCTATCTACAGTTTGACATTCAATATCCTTTTAGTAACTCCAGATGGTGTTGCTCTCCTAGATGAATTGCATAATTCCACTATTGGTAATTAAACATCTTTTGTATATAAGGACTGTGTGTTCCATATGAAGAAGTAAGTTAATTAGTGTTGGAAGGGTGTTTGGATGAAGTTTTCATTTTCTAAAGTCGAGGAAGATTATGCCATAGTCTCTTTTTTTGTTGTTGCTGTACTGGTGCCAGGGTTCAACTAAAAAGCCTTCTAGCAGACATGAGGTCCAGGGATTTGTCTGTTTTAAAGTCAGGACATGCTGACCCCCGCTGCTTATGTCAGGAACTACAGCATAAATGTGTAGAAGGATTTTGGCCTGAAGTCATTAGAGAAGCTGCACCTTAAACTCAAAACTGGTGTCTGCATATGTATATATTATAAATGTCTTTAAAGCCTGTAGGCATTTTGATATCAATTATTCTTATATCTATAATGTGACAAACCCCATAATATATGGATACTGCCTGAGAGTTGATTGTAAATTCCACCTTTACTGTTATTTTATTTAAAGCGATCTTATGTAACTGAACATAAAAAATAAAATAAAAAAAAGAGTACACCCACACAATTTAAAATATTAACAATTTTATTTACAGTTTCACCACAACATTCGTCAACATGTAACAGTAAAAAACATGAATGATAAATCATTTAAAATCACATCTTATAAAATTCCAAGCTTATTTTTAAGTCAAAACATATTGACTAAGTAATGTCAAGTTTAACAGTAGCAAAATGGAGTGAACTAATATAATGTGCAATTAGAGAAGAAAAAAGAGAAAAAAAGAAGATAGAGTCAAAGAGAAATGAGTTTCATCAGTCCCTGGACCATTCCATTTCTGAGGTATTTTAATCCACCTCTTCAATAGTGGGCCCCTGAGCACCGGCCCCTGATGCTCCACGTGCCTGAGTTCCACAGCCTCCAGCTGGCATCCCTCCCTGATACAGTTGCTTTCTCCTTTGTATTCAACTTGAACTTTCGGCTTCCCTCCATCACTGACGACTTGGAAAGACCAGTGCTTCATGTCAGACTGCACAACTGGGTCATCAAACTTTCTGCCAATCAGCCTCTTAGCATCAAACACGGTGTTGTTGGGGTTCATGGCCACCTGGTTTTTAGCTGCATCTCCAATGAGCCTCTCAGTGTCTGTGAAGGCAACATAGCTGGGTGTTGTTCTGTTTCCCTGGTCATTGGCGATGATCTCCACTTTTCCATGCTGAAACACCCCCACACAGGAGTAGGTGGTGCCCAGGTCAATCCCAATAGCAACTCCTTTTGCAGATGACATGTTGGATTTCTTTGTATGTCTACCTGTATTCAACAAGCAAAAGAAAAACAAAATCACTGCAATGTAAAATCAATAATTTTCACCATTTAAATTAGTTATTTTTGAAGTTAAACTTTAGATAGTTGTTTTTATGTAAATATATTTTTTGCATGTTCACACTAAATTAATTATTTATTATTAATATAATTATTGTTGTTAATAATAATAATAATAATAATAATACACAAATATAGCCTAATAATACACACTTAAATAGATTTCGAATTAGTAATTCATTAGGCGACTCTTCATCACATTTATGTTGACACTTAATCGTGAAACAGATGCATATAAGAAAAACAATTTACAGTAGGCTAAGCGTTTCAAGTTTGTGGCATAAGTATTGAAATTCCAATAGAAATAAAAACGAATAGTGGTAGTATTAATTATTTTTCAACTTACCTTGTATGAATTCTTTCAGGCGTAACTGTGGCTCGTTGCTTGGATAGTTCACTTCGTTATAGCTCTCTTTCCGCAGTAAGTCAGATCTCTCCTGAAGTACACGGCGACCTGATGGAATCAGCCGTGTTTTATACTGTCCAGGGTTGCGCTGCTGAAGTTTCTCGAAAGTGCCAGCGAATTCGACCAATCAAAACGCGGCACAGTAGAACGGCTCCACCCACACAGCTGCGTCATCGCATAGACAGACAGTTCTAGCTATTTCTGGAGTTTTCTGTTTCATCTTGGGGCCACGTGAGATCATAAAACTATAGTGAACCTCTTAATCTGTAATAGTGTTATTTTTAAACATGAACTTTTATCAACTGTTGATGTTACGGAAATGTATTTTAAAAGCAAATAAGCCTACAAACAGGTTAACATTCCTAGGTTATTTATATGTTACTCATGTAGAAACTTGTTTCAAATAAATTCGAATATCAAGGCAAAATTAAAGATCGTAGTGGTAAATAAACAATTAACAAATGTTTGTTATTTTTCTGTAGGCTACGTAAATTAAAATCGTGGTTTTAATTAAATTTTGCAGATAATCAAACGAATGACTGAATCTTAGATTAAAACAAGTGTGTAATAAGAGGATCTTTGCCCAGTTAATGTCAAACTAATTGATTCCATTCAATTGATAATATAACTGAAGTATTTTGGTGGAATATGGGTTTTTCAGTACCTCAATTATCTTATGTTGTATTTGTATTTTTTCCTTTTATTTCTTTTTCTTTTCAGTTGATAAGCCAGTGGGAATTAGTATGTGTTTGATTTGCAATAAAGCTAAAGATGATTCGGATGATTCTGGAACATTGGAGACTTTGTTGCAGTCATTCTGCTCTATTGTCTACAGAGGGCTCTGTTACATTCATTATTTTGCATTTTTCTCAAGACTATTTCTATCCCTTCTGATCTGCTCAGTAGTACATAAAACACCTATGTGTCATTATTATGAAATTACAAATGCACAATTTGTTTAAAGCTACTAAGTGAACTTGTGGGCTGTGAAATGAACCAATAGCCAAATGACATCAGGGGTTCAACCGTAACTTTACGAAGCTACGAGATTACTTTTTATATGCAAAGAAAACAAAAATAACGACTTTATTCAACAATTCGTCTCCTCCCCGTCACCCTGGTGCCATTTTGGAGAATATCCACTGAATGTAATCAGCGTATGCTATTCTGTCAGCTGTGTCATGACTCATGCGTGACACAGCTGACAAAGAATAGCATATGCTGATTACATTCAGTGGATATTCTCCAAAATGGCACCAGGGCGA
>NW_015642055.1:413440-418958 GCF_001515625.1 Sinocyclocheilus rhinocerous | reverse complement strand
AGACGAATTGTTGAATAAAGTCGTTATTTTTGTTTTCTTTGTGTACAAAAAGTATTCTCGTAGCTTCGTAAAATTACGGTTGAACCGCTGATGTCACATGGATTATCTGGCTGGACCTTGATTGTGGTAATTACATTGCTGTCTATGGGAGGGTCAGAGAGCTCTCAGAATTCATCAAAAATATCTTAATTTGTGTTCCGAAGATGAACGGAGGTTTTACGGGTTTAGAACGACATGAGGGTGAGTAATTAATGACAGAATTTATTTTACTTTTTTGGGTGAACGAACCCTTTAAGGAGAAAATACTCAGCAATTGCGTTGATTAATGTATTGGAACATGGTTTGTCTAAAAGCATATTAAAAACAACACAGGCAAATAAACAACATAAAAAAAAATAGATTTTCACTACAAGGGGACTTCATTAGTGAAACTACCAACATTACCTTCATTAGCATCAACCTTTAACTAGGGAATTATTATGTCAATTATTATTATTATGTGCATACCTGTAAGCATACTGATATTCTTGATATCTACAATGCAACAAGCCCATAATATATGGATACTGCCTGAGTATTGTTTAAGCATGCCATTTACTGGCCTTTTCATATGAAGATATGACAAATTTATTTTCAAAATCTTCATTTAATGCACATACACATTATCGTTTATATTATCATTAATAGTTCATATCGTAGATATAAAACGAAGCTCTTATATAAATTTTAGCTAGCTTTTAAATGTTGAAGAATAACTTCAAGTAATGCCTTCTAACGCAATATACGAATCAGACTTAACAGTTACACAGACACATAAAACATAAAACACTTTACCATATTTTGCCGTAATTTGTGCAAGAGGGCATTCAACTATGATAGGGAAAAGACATGTTTTTAAGTTCATTGTATTTATCGTACTTTCACAGCAAAATTCTGGAATCGTCCATAAACTTCCTCTCAGCTGCTTCAGTGACAGCTGGCGTAACGCTGGCACGCGGCTGCTTGCTGTGTTTTGATTGGTCTGATTCACTTGGACGCTTCCAGAAGTGTGTAGTTTGAACTGGTGCGCACTCTGGTGTATTTAAAGAGCGAAAGCAGCCACTAAAGACACTGAGCTCAGCTGAACAGGAGCGATCTGTAAAGAGAGCAAAAACAGTCTGACCTGACTTTCTCCACTAAGAGGTGTAAATTCATCACAGTTAATAATCTACTCTACAGTAAGTCTACCTTTATTTTACAGTAGGGAATAAGCTAAATATATTGTGTAATTGATATGTTGCATAGAATATGAGCTTATATGTAGGCTACATGTACTTATATGTAGGCAGTCTATAGTCTCCCTAAAATAAACTAAACATTTTTATTCATTATTTGCTCTTTTTTCACATTGAGAAAAAAGAGCAATGAACAGATTATGTTGTTGTCATTATCAGAGTACAATACATATAGATATGTACTAGAAAAGGCTTTTCTTATACTGTTATTGTGGGAAGTGTCATATTGACTGGAAACAGACAGAAAGTGGCATTTGAATTGTCTCTGCACAATAATTTGTAGCAATTTAGAAACATTTCTGATTCTGACTGTTCTTTTTTGTGTTTTACTAGCCCACAGTTACGTCTCTGCCAAAAACTCTCTGGAGTCTTACGCCTTCAACATGAAGAACAGTGTGGAAGATGAGAACCTGAAAGGAAAGATCAGTGAGGACGACAAGAAGAAAGTTATTGAGAAATGTAACGAGGCTGTCAGCTGGCTAGAAAACAACCAGCTGGCTGATAAGGAGGAGTATGAACATCAGCTGAAGGAGCTGGAGAAAGTCTGCAATCCAATCATCACTAAACTGTATCAGGGAGGGATGCCAGCTGGAGGCTGTGGAACTCAGGCACGTGGAGCATCAGGGGCCGGTGCTCAGGGGCCAACTATTGAAGAGGTGGATTAAAGTTATGGACTTGTCACTTTGTATTTCATATCTCACGTAACAATTTGATCAAGGATTTTTTATATGATATTGCTGTTTTTATATTCCTGTTTTGTTATTTAACCACAAGCCACTTTAATTTAGTCAACATGTATATACTGTAAAGATGTAAATATAAGCATGTTTGTCTTTTATGGATAATGAACATTGTTAATAATAATAAAAAAAAAAAACATATCAAATGTGTTCTCATTCAGGACTGGTTACAGATTCCAAGACAAATCATGTTGATGAAAACTTTAAAGTAAGGTTATAATTTTGCAGAATTTTTTTTTGACATTTATCTAGAGGGACTAGTCAATGCAATATACAGTAATGTAGGTGAGAAGATATTTTCACTGATAAGTGTGACAACATCACGTGACACAATCAGTCAGATGCCACAGACGTCAACATTCACGGTACAAAACACAACAACACTCTTAAAAATAAAGGTGCTTAAAATGTTCTTCACAGCAATGCCATAGAAGAACCATTTTTGGTTCCACAAAGAACCATTCAGTCAAAGGTTCTTTAAAAAAAACATTTCTTTCTTACCTTTTTATAATCTGAAGAACCTTCTTTCGCCACAAAGAACCTTTTGTGAAACAGAAAGGTTCTTTAGATGTTAAAGGTTCTTTATGGAACCATTTAGACAAAAAGGTTCTTCTATGGCATCGTGAAGCTCCTTTATTTTTAGGAGTGAAGGTTGACAACACAGATGTTCAGCTTTGTCAGACTCACCAAAGAAAAGTCTTAAAATACTTTAAAAGATTGAAGGTCAACAACTTGTGACATAAACTTACTATTGAAAAATATTGATTTAGCTATTATCAAAACATTTTCCAAGCAGAATAGGAAAAGGGATTAGTTCTATAAGTGTTGCCCTCGAGAGTGAGTTTCCACTCACTTATTACTTAAAAATGAATGTTTTTAATGAAGCTGATACCATGCTTTTATGGCATCAAAAGAGCTTCCGATTTTTTCACAGCATTGATGAAAAAATGATTAAAATCTATATTATTTATTTCCCCAATCAAAGTATAAATTGTCCCCATTATAATTTTGTCATTTTAAATAATTGAGTAAACATTTCTTAAGTTTAATATTCAGCACAGCTGCTGACATGTACTGTGTGTCAGTTTGAAGTTCCACCTGCTGAGTGAAAAAAAAAAATGAGTGTGAAATCAGAATGTTTGCACCAAGCTGGCCTTGTGATAGCAGAGAAAGCTAAAACACTTGAATCAGAGACACAGCAGTTAGACGGACCACATAACTTCAACCTCAGAGCACCACTGCAGCACTTGTCTCGTTTGTGTTGTGGACTGTTTATGTTTTATTGCATAAATGGAGCAGAAAGTTGTTCTCATTACTGGATGCTCTTCAGGGATTGGACTCAGCCTGGCTGTGCATCTCGCATCAAATCCGTCAAAAGCCTACAAAGGTAAATGATCCGACATAAAACAATGCATTTGTATTGTTATTTTTAATTTACTCAGAGTTTATTTTCATGTATGTATGTCTGAAAAATACAGTTAACTTTAGTGGAAAGTCTACCTTGTATATTGTTATAATCACTGTATGAATGATTATTAATGTTAAGTCTACGCTACCATGCGGAACCTGGACAAGAAGCAGCGGCTGATGGAGAGTGTGAGAGGACTGCATAAAGACACTATGGCCATACTACAGATGGATGTGACAGACCAGCAGTCTATACTTGACGCTAAGAGAAACATTACAGAGGGCAGAATTGACATACTAGGTAAGAGAAAGTAAGACATTCTGGCCTTTCAAAGGGAAAAGTTTGTTTAAATGCAAGGTTTAAAGCCCAAATGTACAGGCATCCTTGAAATTAACTGCTAAAATATAAAATATGTATATAAAGCCCTGTTTTCACCAAAGGGATCAATTATTTCATTAATTCCCTCCCCAACGTCTTTGTGTTAGTTTGTAATGCAGGTGTAGGTCTGATGGGTCCTCTGGAAGCCCACTCACTGGACACTATACATGCAATCCTGGACGTCAATCTGCTGGGCACTCTCCGCACCATACAGACCTTCCTACCAGACATGAAGAAAAAGAGACATGGACGAATCCTTGTGACTGGCAGCATGGGAGGACTTCAGGGTTAGTGGGGGTGAAGGGAGAGACTCAAAGACAGAGAGAAAGTGAGATTTTTCAAAAACATGCAGCAAGGAAAGCAATTCATTCCAAAAATAATTTTCTTAATCAGTATTTGTCAATCTGTGTTGTATAAAGCGCTATATGAATAAATGTGGCAATGTTCATTAGAAATGAAAAGATAAGATTCAATATCCAGTGAATATTATATGTGCACAACTACATGCATGAGCAAATAGAACCATTTTGCCTATTTAATATTCCAAAATGATCTTGTCTTTTCATTTCTAAAGAACATGGAGCCACATTTATTTATATAGAGCTTTATACAACACAGACTGACAAATCAGCTTCACAGTAATAAAAAGGAAAATAAAAAATTAATCAGTTATTAAATAAATTCAATGTCAGATGTAAAGCAGCTCTACAGAAGGCAATGGTGTCATTATTTAGCTTAATTTCTGATGAGTGTTGATTCAGTTTAGTTTGATAAGTGTCAATGTTACAGAGTTAATGTCATTATCCAGCTTAAAAAAAAAAAGTTCAATTTGCATATGAAATACAACTACAAAATAGGTGTAAAAAATTAAAATGTTTATAAAAACACTTATTTTCAGGTAATATCTCTTAAAGTAAGTTTATTTTTCCTCACACTATTGGCACTTTTCCCCCATTTTAAGCTTAAAGGAGACATATTATGCCCCTTTTTACAATATGTAATATAAGTCTCTGGTGTCCCCAGAATGTGTCTATGAAGTTTCAGCTCAAAATACTCCACAGATCATTATATCATTTTGAAAATGCCTATTTTGAGTGGAAGCAGAAACACGCTGTTTTTCGGCCTGTCTCTTTAAATGCAAATGAGCTGCTGCTCCCCGCCCACTTTTCCAGAATAGAGCTGCCATTACAGCTCATACCTACTAAAAAACGTCTGTTTTGGTTCTGATTATCATGTTTATCACGCTGAAATCATGCGTTTTAAACCATATTAGTTTAAACTTCTGATATACGGTTTTCTGAGCGCACACATCCGAAGCACACAGACAGAAAGTGGCTGTCACAGCATGTGAGTACTAAACTAAGTTCTCTTTCACACACAAGTCAATGTTGTATAAGGGTTTTTTATGCATAATAGTAACCCTAGAATGTGATCAAACAGTTTAAAATAGCTGGGCTAAGATATATAACAATTTTTAAGACTGCAGAAATGTGTTAATTCAGTATACACATTATCCCACCGGTTACAATTGTGACTGACCATAAAATACAATTTTTCACACACTTTTCCAAAAAAATAAAAAATAAATTATTTATTATTTCAAAGGGTTACTAATGACACACAATTTGGATATTTTCATGTCTGGGAAAAATTTGGGATTAAACGGGTTAAAATGCGTTTTAAACATAAAGTTAAGTGGTTTTCATTACCCATTTTAC
>NW_015642055.1:403578-413253 GCF_001515625.1 Sinocyclocheilus rhinocerous | reverse complement strand
CATGGCATTAGAGCTGCTACACCGTTGTCGCTTGCGAAATCAAAATGACGGTGCCTTCAGGGGAAGTTTACAGATTAAGGGGCGTTAATATTATAATGAGATCCCTTTGCCATGTCACCAAGGGAGCGAAATCAGACGCGCTCTTTTTTTCAGAGGCTTGCAGAAAAAGGCTTACCAAAACGAAGTTACTTAATTAATCTTTTTCACGTTTCCTTGGTTGGTGCACTGGGGACCTGATTATAGCACTTAAAACCTGGAAAAGTCAGATTTTCATGATATGTCACCTTTAAGATTGCTTGCAACAAGAAATAAACCCAATTTGAATGAATAAATAAATGTGCGAGTGTGAATGAATAATGAATGGATGTTCTTTGTCTGAAACTCAGGACTACCATTCAATGAGGTCTACTGTGCTAGCAAATTTGCAGTAGAGGGTGCTTGTGAGAGCCTGGCTATACTGCTCCAGCACTTCAATATCCAGTGAGTATTATATGTGCACAACTACATTTGCATAAGCAAATAGAACCATTTTGCTTATTAAATGTTCCAAAATGATCCTCAGATAAATTGCTACACTATCCTAAATCCATTACATCTCTCCCATGCTGCAGTGTGAGCCTGATTGAATGCGGACCAGTCAACACAGACTTCCTGATGAACCTGAAGAGGACTGAGCCCAGCGAGGAAGCACTGGAAGTTGATGCGCACACACGCAGCCTGTATGATCAGTACCTGCAGCACTGCCAGTCTGTGTTCCAGAATGCAGCTCAGGACACCGACGACATCATACAGGTGCTACAGCAAACCGCCAGCCTCTGAGTGAGCGTGAAAGAGAGAACGTCTGATTCCGAAAGATCAGGGCTTGATTCAGAGGCAAATAAATAAACAGATATGAAATATTGATTTGGGTTTAATTATTTTAGAATTTAATATTTATAAATCAAAATGTTTATAAATTAATCTTAAAGCTTTTGATAAGAACAAACAATTGGCCTAACAAAACGATGAACACAACAATAATATTAATATTACAGTAATATATTAATGTTCATCCTCTTTTTTTTTTTTTTTACTCCTCCGAGGTCATTTTCACTATAATAGCACATTTAATGAATGGCTGTGGTCTTCTTCATTGTGTCATTTAATTTATTAATATTTTGTTAATAAGGGATTTGTGTTTTTAGAATTTATTTTAATATTGTTTTTACTTTTAAGTAAAAAGATCAAATTAGACCCTTGGGGTAATTGGAAAGAATAGTGGTATGTTGTTATTGTAGTGTGAAACTTAGAATATATAAATGACTTTTGATATTATTATTATTAATCCATCTACTATCTATCTACATACAAATGTTCATATTCAGGTATGTCTATGTCTATATATCTAAGGTATTCTATACTACACATATATACCATGACCATTTTAGCATGTTCTTGTCTCTATTGTTAGGTGTATATGGAGGCGATCGAAGCCCAGACGCCATTCCTCAGATATTACACTAACAGAGCCCTGCTACCCATGAGCAGCCTCAAACTCACCTCCATGGATGGCTCTCAGTACATCCGAGCAATGAGCAAACTCATCTTTTCTGCACCCAATACAGATCCACAGATATGATGCTTATACATCCTATACAATTCTTTTCATAAGCCCTGAGGTATGAAACACACTATATTTACAATTTCAAAATGCTGACATATTAAGCTTTCGGCTGAAACTAGTACTGCAGTGTTTCTAATGGCACTTTATGCTAGAATCACTAACATACTCTTAATAACTGTGATTTGTACAACACAGAACCAGTGAAAATAAAGTCTTTGTGTATTTGGTCTACTTCTTCTGTATTCCTCAGTGTTGAAAACTCTGTACAGAATTTCATCTCAAGGACTGTCTGCCTCTCTCGCACAAGACCACCATCAGTGTTTCACATTTTTTTACTAGAACAGTGAGGCCAGAGCACACCAAACCTATGCAAGGTCATTATTTTGCTCTATTTTGTGAGCGTTTCATTCAAGGACACTGTGAACTGGATCACATGCCAATGTCACCGATGCGATTCCCAGCACATCACAGGTTCACAGATGCCGTACACCTTCATTCTGGTATTTATAGATGTACGGCCTATATATATATATATATATATATACACACACACAAAGAACTATCTGCTTAACCTAAACTTAGTCAGTTATGTGATAATTTGCAAAAGGTAACAGGAAGTTACCATTCCTTTGCCCTGCTATTTCACACTACAATACAGTGCCCAGAAGACAGCAGAGATTGTTCATTGACAGAGTGCAATAACATACACACATTGACGTAGTAATTTGCGTATTCTGACGACGTACGGTCTAAGTTGAGGACTCTGATCAGGTACTATTGAAGAGTATTAGGTCTAACACGAGAGATTTTGGTGAGACAGTCACATAACCAACTTAAGCCACTTAATGCAAGGATCAGCCATCGCAATGCATGTGGTTCTAGTTCTTGGGTTTGAATTAAATCAAAGGATCTTCACATTTGTTTAAAGTCATAATATATCTAGTTTCAGTAACCAACAGAACACAATGAACTGTATTGGCCTTGTAAGAAAACAAGACTATATCTGACACTGTGAAACTGTAACTGGGCCATTTTAGCAGCTGTGTTTGTTCTTTATTCTTAAAAATAAAGGTTCCAGAAGAGAATTTTTGCAGCAATGCAAACCCAATTTTGGTTCCCCAAAGAACCGTACAGTCTACAGTTCTTAAAAGAAACATTTGAGGAATAGACTATTTTACTAATCTAAAGAACCTTTTTTCCACAATAAGGAACGTTTTGTAGTGAAGGTTCCATGATTGTCAAAGATTCTTCATGGAATCATCATTGCCAATAGAGAACCTTTATTTAGAACTAGTGTTGAGCATGTCTTAGACAAAGTATTCAAGTGTGCTCCTTTGTGCACCGATCAAAGCCAAATATTTAAAATGATCAGGTGTGTAGAGCATTCAGTGCCGACATAACTCTTTATACTGTATCGCATGCAATTGCTGATGTCTGCACTAGGCTGATATAAGTGATATAAAGTACAGGTGTATCATTTCACTGATATTTCATATCAGTTTGCCATGTGTACCGCAGCGCCAACTCACCTGAAATTGTGGACTTTGATCTGACTGTGAGAGCCCACATTTTCTACATCAACACTGTTCTAGCAACGTCATGGCTGATGTCGATCCAGTTATTACACAACAGAAATGAGTTGCACTTTGCAGCCCTGTACTGAATGAAAAGTTAACATTTAAGCCCCTCTGTGGCATCACCTTAATTCCAGCAGCCAATCACTGCGGTGACTTACTGACTCTGCCTTATCTGGATTATTCCTGTTCCTCTTTATGGGTTAATGACATGTTGGGTCAGGCTCGGACAGAAGCACATGATTCCTCTCCTCCAGACGTTTAGCATTAACCTCGTTGCCTGTGTTCTTGACAGGTTACGGCCAATATTCTCTGTAAAATATATGTAAACATAACACATGCACATGAAAGATAATAAATGAATTTAATCTAATGTTCAGGGCAAATCATCTTTTTAAGTTAAGCAATCAGGATGCAATTCCCATAATAGATGACTTGAAAATTATATATATATATATATATATATATATATATAAGGAAAGAGAATGAAATCTTAAAGGCTGAAATTATTTAAATAAACGAGTGTAGGAACAAGTATTTTGGCATAATCTATTAATAGATTAATATTAATAAATAGTAAACGGTACATTTTGTTTTATAATTTAAGGACAAATCAAAAAATAGTGTGGCATAACCTACCTGCAGGAAGCAATATTGTTGACCCTCATGACTCTGAAGATCACTGCTTTATTATTATTATTTTTACATAACAAATATATCAAATTTGGACTTTTTACACCTGAAAGCCTATTTGTTCATCTCAAATAGAGTAACCTTAGTAAACTTCTTGATATACTTCATAACTCATGATTGTCTTATTTGTTGTAATAATAATCATAATAAATTACCTTTAATGCAGTATATGATGTCTTTGTAATTTAATATCTTTGCAAATAAAATATTTTAATTGATAGTTGCACACCACATTAAATCATTAAGTTATTAAATGGATTTTACGGAATATAGTTTTTTTCCCTTAAAGAAAAAAGAAAAGAGAAGAAAAGAAAACTCTTTGTGTACACTAACGCAGTTGTTCTTAACCAGGGGCCCCAGCAAACGTCCATGGGGGCCTCAGAGTGACTTAAAATGATTTAAAGTGGCATGAAATGGAAATTGCGATTGCCTTTTCTTCCCTATTGTAGAATATATCAGAGTGAAACAGCTTCTCGGATGTGGGGAAAAAAAATGTAGTTTATTCATTCTTTCAGCAACTGGTTCCCACCATGTTCTTGGAAAACCTGGATATATGAGGTAGCCTAATTTTAAAAAGTGTGATTTCTTGGTCTCCTAGGCCTACCTCTATGGGTGTTATACTTTATTAACATACATTTTTTCCCTGCTAAAATCTATATTGGGTAGAAATCCTCATCTTTAAGCATTATTCACTAAACCATAAAACAACATAAAAAGTCATTGGGCCTTCTAATATTGTTGTGAACAATGGGGGGCCTTGGATTGAAAAGGATGAGAACCACTTCCCTAAAGCGCATAATTCTCCTTGTCCCAGACAGTCAATGACGCGCCAAAGAGAATCCCCTGAAGGTGAATAAGTTCATGAGCTCCTAAGCACCTGTGGGAGCCGGTTCTCAACTCCTCCCCTCAGAGCGTCACTCTACAGCTCTGCCCTTAATAGTAAAGTCACTCCACTATCGTTCAGTTCCAGCGGAGCCGCCGCTTATTACGGCCATTGACACAGTTATCATTGCGCTGGGATTTTTCGGAAAAGCTCCATTGATTTTACAAGCTTCCAATAGCACAAATGGCAAAGAAGGCCACTTCGCTTTTAGTCAGGGGACTCCGGGCTCTGGAGATGTCAGAAAGACAGTCGTGCGATGTCATGAGGAGAAACTCCAACAGCACCATCAGGTAAAACCGCATCTCTCAGCCTGTAAATCATTAGTCGAAATCATTAAATTATTTAGGCTGTTGTACCTGAACAAACCACCAAATGCGTACTGACTAGTTCAGAAAATGGCCGGGTGCTTTTAGTTTCTTTTACTGCTTAGTTCAACAACTGTAGCCTAAATGAATATATGCGTCCAGTGTTCATTTGAAATGGTTGCACTGGTGAAAACCTGCTGAATTGAGCGACTGTGTTGCAGGTAATTGTGAATTGTGTAGGACTGTTGAACAAAGCAGAAGAGCAGCTAGTGCTGGTGTAAAATAACTCACAGGGGAGTGCGAAGTCACGAGACAGTGAAACTGAAAGAACTGTTGTCAGCGGAGAGTACCGAGAGTGCCAGATCTGTCAAATATTCCCGATGCTATAACGTAACTATAACATAAAGCTTTTATCCAGTAAATTAATTTGTTTTTAAAAGATTCGAAGTATTCTGATGGGAACGTGTAGCGTGTGCATCATTTGAATAACGCAGAGCTGGTGCTTCTGGCCGTGTGCCATACAGCGGTGAAACGGGTTTACCTGTATTGATCGGCTGCTCTTTACTATTTACTAGAAAGTACGTCATTTTACCGGGTCAACACAGAAATTTCTAAAAACACTGCGTCACATCGTCTTTTTTACATTTGTTGTGAACAAATCTGTCAACATGCAAGTTGCATGATGCCGCCCTTGACAAGACTGTGACCGTAATATCCAGGTATTCTGCTTTTGTCAGGTAATAACAACTTCTGTTTCTATTTTTTTTTTTTTTTTTAGACATTTGAGCTCATGTGGTATCTTAGCTACAAGGCGGGTAAGCTTACCTCCTCCTTCAGCATCTTCTCAGATGGTGCCCACCCGGAGCTTTATTAACTTGTCAGCCCCCCTCATAACGCGGAGAATGGAGTACTCAGAGAGCCGGAGCATTGGGTACGCACACACCACTGTTACATAAAACCATAACATCTTCACTTTAACTGCAAGGTAATTCTCATTTAGCAATATCCTTGTTGACACAAGTTGATTTTCCCTCTAGTTACTCACCTGAGCAGATGTGCAACATTGTTGCCAATGTGGACCAGTACCAGCAGTTTGTGCCTTGGTGCAAGAAGTCAAAGGTAACGAGGGGGCGGAATGGGGACATGAGAGCTCAGCTTGAAATCGGGTTCCCCCCGATCATTGAACGGTACACCTCTGAGGTCACAGTCATCCCGAACCACCAAGTCCGAGTGAGTCTAAAAACTATTTGTAAATTAGACAACAGTTTCAATTGGGAATGCTAGACATTATTCTTGTTTTAACAAAAAGAGGTTGTGAATTTTAAGAGATTTGAACTAGATTCATGTAGATTAAGTGGTATTGATTTGATGTTTGTCCTAAGCCAACAAAGCATCAAAATGTCCATGCATCATAGGATCAGCTTACATATTGGCCTAGTAAGCTGTCAGTGGCCATCTGTCTGAAGTATGTGCTTGTGTTTCAGGCGGTGTGTACAGACGGGATGCTCTTTAATCACCTTGAGACATTGTGGCGATTTACTCCTGGAGCTGCAGGCCAGACCGAATCCTGCAATGTAGAGTTCTTTGTAAGTAGTGCGACTGGCAAATACAGAGACACGCACACACTATTACAGTCTACATTCTTCAGTTTGACACTTCTTTTACTCGTGTTCCTCCTCTTTGGTGGTTTAATCCCATAATTCCTGTTCAAAGTGAGCAAAGGTATTAGACCAGATTAGTGCTATTTATACCACATGTGAGTTGCCTTTCCGGTTCTCCTTAAATAGCCAGTAACGAAGACAGGCATGATAACTATTCCTTTGCTGGACGGAACTGTATGACCTGATTAGGTGTAGACAATGTAGACATTGAAATGTCACCAGATTAGACATGGTGCGATGGACATCACAGGATGGAGACAGGGATTTGGGAGATTAAAGGACCCATTGATTAAAAAGAATGAAGACTAAAACATGAATGAATGTTAGCAGTACAAAGCCCTTGTTAATTAGGCAAAAAAAAACAAATACGAACTCAACTAAACTTTAGCGTCAAAGCTCACTATTTCAAATCATACAGTACATAGATAAGCTAACTTTTTGGTAAAAAAAAATATGTGCAAATTTGACCAATATGTGTTTTCTCTCTCTAGGTGTCATTTGAGTTCAAATCTTTGCTCCACTCACAATTAGCGACAGTATTTTTTGAGGAGGTGGTCAAACAGATGGTCAACGCTTTCGAGACGCGAGCAACCAAACTTTACAGCAGTATGCGTTCATCGACAGAAGACTTCACTCAGAAGAGCAACTTGAGAACCTTGTTAAAACGGACACAAGGACATACATAACCACAAACATTGTTCAAATGTTCTGGAGAACAGCTCCTCTTTTTTAATCCAGTTTGTTGGATTTTGGACTGTTAATGCCAGCACATATTTTTGCTGGAAAAAAAAACACATTTGAGAAGCCTATTTATTTAAACCAAAACAGGTATAATTTATTGTGATAAGCGTGTGTGTGTATAATTTATATAATATCTGTGGACTGAAAGAGTAAAAAGTGTTGAGGATGGATGCTTTTTCATATTTATGATCATTATATTCATAAGGTTGACCAAAGGGAAACAAAATCATCTCTAAAATTATTATTGAGTGCACTCTTTCCAGACTTGTAATAAAGCAATAATATATTTTCTTAATACTGTTTTTGTCATGATTTGTCAGAACCACACAACACTAATCATCCAAACTTCAATCCTTTTTTTAAAAAAAAGAAAGAAAAAGCAAACAAACCTTGGGTTATAACAAAGGGGTATTAAGAATGAACATTAAAATCTTCAAGATTTTAAGAAGCACAATCGATTTCTTTAATAGGTTCCATACCCAACCCATAATCTGGTTTTCTTCATAAAATGTTGCAACACGTTCATATACAGCAGCTACAGGACATAATAGGTATGAAGCACTTTATGTTCTTCTGTGAGTTGTGTCCTTTCTTTCATTCAGGCTATGTCACTTGCCGGTATTTCTTCAACATTATCCACAGTCACAATATGCCAAACTCTTCAGTCTTGCAAATGATCTGAAACAATGCACTATGCTTCCTACATTTCGATGAGAGCAACTATTTTACACGTTATATTGGCATTATGTGTATGAGCCTCACAGTATCACATTCAAAATGCTCCTTCAGTGTGAAGTCTTGAGGGTGTTCCAAGAAACTCACATGATTTCTGGATCACTTACATAAACCACGGCTGCCAGCAGAGACTACACCCCTTTCTGTCTAAACAGCCAATTCCTTCCTGTTCTTCAGTGCGGGCTGATCACAGATTAGCTGAGACCTCCACCAGAGGTGAGAATATTTTCTTTAAAGAGATTTTCTTACACACACCCTGACAGCAAATGTGTCCAACAAGATCCAGATTGACAGTTTGTTGTTCTGTCTATATATACACATCACATTGTAACTCAATGCGTTTCTAACCATAGCTCTAGTTATGTTCTCTGCAAACTCCTGAGTTACAAGATAAATCAGCCTATATCTCTAACTAATTTGTCCTGTACTTCAAACTTGCATAATACTGCACAAAGATCGCAAAACAAATACTGTATATTATGTTTATATTTGATTCATATCATGTGGCATCCCAGGATGCTGTCTGGCGCAGACTGCAGAGTAATTCAGTTATATGAGAGCTGATCATAGCTGGGCATTTTTCTCTGCGTGGTTAAAGTGGCATCGACATATTCAACCATACCAGATTGTGTAAAGTAAATATAATTTCATATCAGTTGTTTGAAACTAATCTGAAGAAAATGTAAGGCTGATGATACACGCCACGGGGCAACTTTTTGAGCAACGTTGCCGTCAATGGGCAACTAGTTGAGACAAAGTGCCCATGACTGATCTAAAGTATCCAGAAAGAAATTTGTTACCCATTCTCAGTGGGAAAGTGCCCAAGCATCATTGCTCGAAAAAGTTTCCTCCCCAAAAATGTTTAAAAAGTTGCCCCATGTATCATCAGCCTAAGGTTCTTTCCTGTGCAAGCTTGCTATTAAGGTTGCTTTCTGGTCCAAGTCAAAAACTTATGATATTCTGTGTATCTGGATATGGTTTGGGTTACTCTAAAACCCTCTATTGCTCTCAATCTGTTAGAAAAGTAATAGCACAACTGTCCTCAATGATTTGAGTCATCATTCTTCTCCATAGCCAAAATGTGCAAGGTCTCTAACCCTGTAAAGCTTGACATAGGATACAATAGTTAAATCTACATTTAGTTTATTATTTTATCTAGTTTATTAACCCTCTGGTGCTCCTCATTTGGGAGTCACACTTGTGAACTTCATGGTCAAAAGTGACTGGACACCTGAAATTGAACTTTTTTTCGCCCCAGTAAAATCAATGTAATATATTTTTGTTCAATAATATTTTTATTTTATTTTGTATTTTGAGATAATTTCATGGCACTAATTAATATTTATGCAATAATTATGATGAATTTCTGCCCATTGAAAATAATACACATTTTTAAAAAATATATTTTTATATTACTTTTCAATGAATGCCGTATTTCATGTTAAAATAGAGTCAATGCCTTTAAAATCCCATTTTTGAA
>NW_015642055.1:399606-403461 GCF_001515625.1 Sinocyclocheilus rhinocerous | reverse complement strand
TTTTTGTAAAGGTTTAGATTTTTTTTTTGGTTTGAAATGTTGATTTGAAGTGTCAGTTTTTGAATTATTATTACTAGTCAAACCTGAACACAGAGAAAGCATTTTGTTACACAAAACACAATTCTATAAAAATGTAACAAAAATGAACAGAAATGTTTTATCAGAGCTTAATCCTTTTGGGTTTGATCTGATTTCAACCTCTTATTTCAGTTTTCTGACTCGTTTCTGGCTATATGGTTATAGCCATACCAATTAATTTGAGTGTGTATAATTGTGTATGTTTGTGTGTCTCTGTGAGTGTTTGTAAGTGACTGTGTGTTTGAGTGAGTGTGTCTGTTTTGCACTCTTGATGTTTTATAGTGTAACCCCTTTCTTGCTGTTAACTTTTTTACTGCATTGTAGTTGAATTATTGCTTTTATTTTACATATTTGCTGTGTTACGGTCACACCAGTTCATAGGTTTGTGTGTGTATAAGTGTGTGTGTACGCGTGTGTGTGTGTGCGCGTGCGTGAGTGGATGTGTTGGTTTTGCACTCTTGATGTTTTAAGAGTTCACCCTGTCATTGCTGTGTACTTTTTTTCTGCATTGTGTCAGATTTGTAGATTGTACACACAAAAATTCCACAAGTGTGACTATTTTTTTTTACAACCACTCGAACAGTCCGCTCGAATCATGCCCTCAGTTTTTTGTGTGTGTTCACAGTCCAAATGCCATAAAAGTCACCAAGTTTCGTACCATTCCAATGAAGCTGTGATTTTTAAAAATTCAAAACAGTGACCGAAGAGCACCAGTTAAACATTTAGACAAAGTCTTATAAATATATAAAATTTGCATATGTGTTCTTTGTTGCGTATCCTGACACATCAAGCTTTTATGGCTCATATGACAAAGGAAAATATGGAGCTCATACTCGGAGAAAAAAAAAAACACTTCAGTTTTATTCAGAGGCCCATACTGAGAAAACAAATATGTAATTTGCAATTCATGATATTCGATCAAAAAGTAAGATAAAATTCTGACAGCTTGTAATCAATAAGATCTTTATAACAATATAGTAGACAAAAAAATGCATATAAATATCAGCCGTCACTTTACATCTCCCAATAATTTTTCTTAGCAGTGTTCATAAAACCAAGCAGTTAACTTAAATATCATCTTACTCTGTGTTTTTTTCCTTTGGGGCAAAACATAATGCAATGCAATACAATGATGATTGAGAGATGCACAAATAAACATTTCTCAACACTCATATTTTAACATGGGTTTACTTTATCATCTATTCTTCAAGTTGCTTCATCTTAAAATATTACTAACAAGTTATTTTTAAGTTTACTTAAAAAAAAATCATTAAAGGTTCCACAACAAAAAGAAATGTGTACCAGAACCTGAAGGGCAACATTTTTAGAATTACACTAAAAGGTCTTAAAGGGATAGTTGACCCAAAAATGAAAATTCTGTCATTAATTACTCACCCTCATGTCATTCCAAGCCCGTAAGACCTTCATTCATCTTTGAAGCACAAATTAAGATATTTTATATGAAATCCAAGAGCTTTCTGACCCTGCATAGACAGCAATGCAAATGAAATGTTCCCAGACCCAGAAACGTAGTAAGGACATCGTTAAAGCACGTGCATGTGTTGTTTACATGCAGAGGAAAGCACGCACGTGTGTCGTGATACTCTCCATAATGGCGGCAGACAGGATGAAGAGGAGAATAATTGTTGAATGAGTTGTTATTTTTGTTTTCTTTGTGCGCAAAAAGTATTCTCGTAACTTCATAAAAGTACAGTTGAACCACTGATGTCACATGTCCTTGCTACCTTTCTGGGCCTGGGAACATTTCAGTTGCATTGCTGTCTATGCAGGGTCAGAAAGCTCTTGGATCTCATCAAAAATATCTTAATTTGTGTTCCAAAGATGAACGTTTTGATTCATGTTTTGATCATGATAATTTAGCGACCTTATTTAATGAATTTAGAGGTCATATAATAATATTTTGTGTGCATGCTTTCCATTCATTTCAAGATAAATAAAAAACAGATTTTGAAGCATATAAATCTGTCATTCTAATGCTTGCCTTTAAGGTGACATAAGAAAAACACTTAAACACTGATTTCAGATGTTTTATGCATTTCCAACTAAGATGTGTTTTTGCATACACATGAAGTAATATGTTTGCAGGTACAGCACCTCAGAATCTTCTCTCACACACAGCTCAGCTAGCATGCTAGGTGTCTTTACACAGTCCCTAGGGTTCATAATCTCTATCCGTGGCCAACATTTGATCTTATTTTGGGCTTGTCCTGGGGTAGACTCAGGGTGCTCATCACGGTCGTGGCCTTAGATAGCTGCAGGTCAGCAGTGTACCCTGATCCTGTGACATGCAAGGACAGATGCACTGACTGCACGTCTCACTCTGCTTTGAACACATTCTCCCTCCTGACCTTGCATGATACAGCACACAAACCTTTACTGGTATTGGATTTCTCAATGGTATGGAATATAGAACAGCAATGCAGAGAGGTTTTACTGCAAAAGGATTATTTAAGAATGCATCATAAAACGGTTATATTTGCAGACAGACCATTCATAATGATATTACTTTGCATGAATTGGTCTGCTTATGCTGCTCCACGTCTAGTCACAACTAAGTGAGACTTTTAATAGACCCAAGTCATTTCCCACAACTTAAAACTTTCAAAATAGAGTTTTCTTCTTTTTATTTTTATCATCAGCTGAACAATCAGTATGTTGTTAAACAGCAGAACAATCTCCTGAACTGAACGAGTTGCACTTATTCCTCACAGACTCGTTTTCATTCCTCTCAAAAAATACATGTGGCACATCCATGACAAAGGTCTATCATCTAACAGAAGAAGAGTTAGGCTAGTTTTCAGAAAGTATGTCATAATATATATGTGCTCATGTTGCAGCACTGACTGTTTTGAAATCCTAGTAAACTCAGGCTGGCATTGCTGCGGACATCTCTCAGTGAATAGTGAAATCTCCTCTGACTCAGCGGCCATCATTTACCTGTCCGTCTCCTGCTCAACAACACCTCGAAAGAGTCTACAACCTACCGCAGTCATTTTATTAGCCCCTAAATGAGTCTAATAGGACTTAAGACGACATAATTATGATATTCTTAATTTAAGGCACACTTACAGTCTTAATTTGACAGTCATAATTTGAAAAGGTACCTTTTTTTCAGAGTTACAGTACTCTCATGAAAAAAAATGTTACCTTTTCAAAAGGTAGCCTACACGTTTGTACCTTAGGTACTAATATGTAGGTCTACTAGTAAAGCCCAATACAAAGGTCACAAGGGGAATCAGAAAGTTAGGCAGAAGAATTACCGGAAATAAAATGGCTCCTCGCTGGTAGCTGGTGAGATGCTGTGTGCTGCGGAGATAATCAGAAAAGAGTAGTGAAGAACGGTCATTTAAAATCACGTTTACAAATATGTGCAAAACTAACATTTGACCTATAATCACAATTTGGTATCAGTACACGCTGAAGAAAATCAAGGATTTTATTGTTTAATAATAAAATAATGAAATAAAAGTAAATGTAAAAGTATTAATGTTTAAATTTCAACAAGATATACGTAAGACTTCTAAATAAATACATCCAGTATTATTTACCTGTACACTTTTCAATGTGTTTTTTTCTGGTATTTCAATGAGCACGGGAGATCTGGAGAAATTGTGGATCCTTTCTCCAAAGCCTGAGCTTCAGCATTTGTGCGTTAGCACTCTGCCATCTAGTGAGCAATTCTTTAATGATACCATATCATCACCAACGTTTATAGAGAAATTATTCTTTAAAACACAAACACACACACACACACAC
>NW_015642055.1:397831-399589 GCF_001515625.1 Sinocyclocheilus rhinocerous | reverse complement strand
TCATTTGTCACAAAAACGCGCGCACACACACACACACACAGCTTTAAAACAGAATCCAGTTTAATGGTCATCACAGCTGAGCATGAATTGAATGAAAAAGATTTCATTTCTATAATGAATTTTATTTTTAACCAGATAATTTAAGCAAATAACACACACTGAACTTCGTCATCTGTTCTTCATACAGCTGGACTGGCAGATGGACTGTAAACATTGTGAACTGTATGGCACGCTGCACATTTACAAATAACATCGGTGGCCAAAATATTTGTTTGATCTGCATGTATTAGTTGATAAAAAATAGCAACTTTCTTTTTTCCTGCAAATTAGTTGATCTGACATTTAAGACGAGTAAGATTTATAAACACACAAAGCTACTGCTTGCTGTTATGCGCAGTGGATTATTGCACTGTGTTAATTATAGATGTCACTACTGACAAGATACAACTCAAAATAACATTAAAAAAAAAATCACAGCCTAGCTGTCAGGGCAGATTAGTCTGACAATGACATTCTTTAAGTGCTTCTTCAAAAGTTCAGTTTACGGTCACGGCTACTTGAAAAATGACACTGAGACGTTTCCAGCAACCAGGTGTTTTAGTTTCTAATCTAATTTCCCTTTTGTAGGCACACCGATATGACAAGCAGATTTACGTGTTCTAGATATACATGAGATGTTTACTACAGAAATATGGAATGTTTTAGAATGTTTTCAAATGACTTTGCAACACAATCAATACAGGCATTTAGGTTATTGACAGGTTAGAATTACAGTTTATAGCAGAAGAGTAAACCCTCACTTTTACACAAGATCACAAACACTAAAACAGGGAGAAAAGAAAAAATGTAACGCACGCAAACACTCACATTTGGAGGAGTGCATATACACACACATAAACACCTCTTTTGCTTCCATAGCGCACTGGTTCAGTGAGATCTGGATTCTGTCATTACATGGTCATGTGTTCTGGAAGTACATAAGAAATATCATCCCAAGGATGGCGGTACAAACCCTGCTTCAGCCGCTTCTGGTCCAGATAATGACCTGCATAAAAGAGAAGGTTGTTTAAATAACATTATTTCACAACAGACATGTCAGAGATAAATCTCACACACACACACCTATGAATCCCATGCTGCGTCCCAACACAAAGATTCCATTCAGTGCTCCAATCTCCACAAACTCATCAAACACCAATTCAACATATAAAAATACAATGATATTTATTAATATAAATTATATATTTAATTAAAATAAATAAATCTAAATAACAACACTATCCTTTACACATCTTTTTCTTCAGTTTTACTTACCGAGTAAAGCCACCACAGTTTCTCAGCAGGTCCACAAATGCCACTCCAATGAAACCATCAACATTCAGGATAAGGTTTGGTTTCTGATAAAGAAAGACATTTTTATCAGATTTAAAAAAAAGAAAAAATAGAAAAAAACCTCCACAAACTCATCCGCCTCATCGCTGCACAACAGAAAGAAGGACAAGTGCTTGAGAGATCAGTGTTATTTTTGCTACCATTTACGTGAACACTCAACTCTGCCAGTGTTTTAGTTATTAACTACTGAAAATAATTTTCATTAATTGAAATAAAACTGAAATAAAGTAAAATATAAATATTAGACAGGAAAAAAAAACATGAGAAATGATGTCTTGGCAGGTAACTGAAATAATTTTAAGTTGAAGAACTGAATTTACTAAAACTGAAATAAAAATAAGGTTAAAAAGATATATAGATTTTATA
>NW_015642055.1:388535-397679 GCF_001515625.1 Sinocyclocheilus rhinocerous | reverse complement strand
TTTACTTACCGAGTAAAGCCACCACAGTTTCTCAGCAGGTCCACAAATGCCACTCCAATGAAACCATCAACATTCAGGATAAGGTTTGGTTTCTGATAAAGAAAGACATTTTTATCAGATTTAAAAAAAAGAAAAAATAGAAAAAAACCACTTTATTTTAAGGTCCAATTCTCGATATTAACAAACCATTAACTACGACTTTTGCCTAAAAAAAACCACCTAATCTTCTGCTTATGAATAGTTAGTCAGGTAGTTGTTAAGTTCAGGTATTGGGTAGGATTAGGGATGTAGAATATGGTCAAGCAGAATATGTGCTTTATAAGCACTAATAAACAGCCAATATGTTAATAATAGGCATGCTAGTAAGCAACTAGTTAATAGTGAGTATTGGCCCAATACCCTAAAGCGTTACAGAAAAAGCCCCCTATATTTGAATTTTCATCTTGCCACAAACAGTGTTCATTTACTACATTAAATTAAGATGATCTAAATGTATTCATTGACATTTATTCATAGCTGTTGCTTTTAGCAAACACATATCTGTCTCACTGTTCTGTTTTTCTTATTTTCCTTTTGAAGCTGCAGTCACATTTACAGTTGTATGGCGAATTTTCATGGAGGAAATCAATAGTCATTTCAATAGGAATCAATGCAGGCAGAAATTTGAATGATAGGGAGAAAGATTTTACAGTGCAGGTTTCTCACTGGGATCAGTTACAATGTTAATACCAGGGGTAAATGGGATCCAAATCACAGGCAAGTGTTTATACCTTCGAGGTAGTGATCTTCTCCACCTCCAGAGCATAGTCCAGCAGCTGAGTGGCAGGGAAATGCTGTTTCACAAAGTCTTTGAGGATCTGTACCCGCATGTCAGGATTATTGATCTGAAAACGTTAATTAATCAGTAAAGCCAGCAGAAGAATGTGTGAGAAGCAGTGTGAAATTACAATATTTAACACGTTTTTGAAAACTTTTGATTTTTGTACTCACCGATTTCACCCTGTGTCCGATGCCCATAATGAGTTTGCCATCTTTCTTCATTTTGTTGACAAACTCCATAGGCAGCATGCCGCTGTCGAACGCCTTGCTGAACTGCTTAGCAGCTGCGTCCAGGGCACCTCCAAAACGGTCCCCCTAAACACAAAAAGAGCCAGTGATGAAACTCTGCTCTTCTGGTGCTACACAGACTGTACTGTGGGAAAGTCTGTAGTTCTCATACGATGGTGAGCAGTCCTGAGGTCAGGCTGGAGATCAGGTCTTTGCCAGCACGCGCACACACTATGGTGTTGTGAGCTCCAGAAACAGCAGGGCCGTGATCCGCCGTCACCATCAGACACATCTCGATGAACTGACAGGCATAGCGCGGAAGCCTGCAGAAACACATGAATTATCAGAAAATTATAAGAGACTGAATAATATAGGTAAAAGAAAACAGCAGCACTTTTCAAAACACAAAGAGAGAAACACACGTCCTCTGGAACCTGAGCAGTCGAGGGTGCCACCCAGCATATCTCATACTTAATAACAGCATAACTTATAAAATTATATATTAAATAAAATCTTTATATATTAGCATTTTTTAAATTTCATTTCTTATTTCTATATATTGAATTATTACAATTAGTAATATTAATAATAATAAAATTAGGGCTGTCAGTCGATTAAAAGTGTTTATCTAATTAATTACATGATGTGTCGATTAATCTAATTAATCGCAAATTACATTTGGCTGTGTAAATACCACCCAACAGATTATTTAAAGCTATTTTTGTGTTAAATGAGAAAGTATTAAGTAGACATTACAAATAGTAGCTTTAGAAAGGAATATTTTATTTGATTCAACATGAAATTTATTACACATAAACGTTTAGGCTACAACGGCCTAACATAAACTATGGAACATTGTTAAATAAGAAGATAATCTGAGAATCAGCTCAGATTTTTCATTCGTGCAATGGAAGTCATTGGTAACCAAAATGACTTCCATTGCCGCAGACGGCAGCCTCAGTGTTTGAAATAATACTCTAAAACTGCCAGCAGCTGGCAGTAACAGTCTTTATGAGTCATTAATTCATTCGATTTGTTTAAATGGCTGATTCATTCAGGAACGAAGTAAACGGGATGAATGGGTCTTTGAATCATTGATTCACCCGATTTGTTCAAAATGCGGATTCATTCAGAAACTAAACACAGCTGTGTTGCCCGGAGAGGCACAGCAATTTTGTTGGCAAAACTGAGCAAACAGACAATATTGTGTTTAAAATATAACACAATATTAACTAATTATTTAATGAACTGTTGTATACAATCACATTTAAACTCGTGATATTCAGGACAAAATCCGAACTCGTGTGATATTGCTTATCATATGATATAAATATGAGACAAAAACTCATACAGGAGCATTATCAGCATTAAGACAATTATGCCCCAATATCTTGAATTTTAGGGCATAACTGCGTTTATGGAGTTTATATTTGTCAACAGTCAACTGTATGTAATGTAAGATGACGTACAGATCTGGGGGCGGGGCCAGTGCGTTAACTGCGTTAAAATATTTTAATCGTGTTATTTTTCATAGGTAATTAAGTTAACGCGTTAAACTGACACCCCTAATATATATAAAAATATTAGTACAGTATTACTACTACTAAACAAACAGTGACATGTACCTCCTCTGGAACCAGAGCAGACCGAGGGTGCCACCCAGCCCGATCTCAGACTTAAAGACCTCAGTAATGGGCATGCCTGCATAAATGAGCTCCTGTCCCCTCTCATCACAGATACTCGTCATGAAGGACGCTGGTTTACGGATCAGACCCAACTCCTACAGAGAGAGAGAACAAAAGAGATGATGCTTAACCACCAGACAAGACTCCTGTAAGTGAGTATGTCTTCAAAACGTATGTAGTTCATACTCACACGTGCCCAAGAGTAATCCATCGGCACTGTGGGTGGAGGAACCTCTTTAGAAGGCACAATCACACCCTTGGCTACTAGATTATCATACACGGATCTACAGGATACGCAAATATGTGGTTACTGACGGCCAGGTTAAGATGTTAAATTCGCAAGTACACAAAGACGACATACTTGATGACATCTCCCAGCTCATCAAAGCTCTTGGGCACAAAGGCTCCTGCCTCTTCCAGAGCTTTGTTCTTAGCCACTGCAGTCTCCGACGCCTGGTTAGCACAAGCTCCAGCGTGGCCAAACTGGACCTAAACACATAAAGCAGGATACAATCAATTAATTCAGCTATTAGCATTTGAAACAGGTTAAACTCATATTAGTTGCTTAAATAAGTCTTCTGGACACATTATAAGCAATGCAACCGCTTGCGCACCTCAGATGAGAACAGGGTGGCGCAGGTTCCTATGCACCAGCAGACCACAGGTTTGGTGATCCTGCCTTCTTTAATGCCTTTGCAAATCTTGTACTCTTCATTTCCTCCAATCTATGAGCAAAGAGAAGACCCATGAGTGTATTGTGAATTTTATAGTGATTGTAAACGTCACAAATGGCTCACTCACCTCTCCGAGCACAACGATCATTTTGACTCCGGCAGTGTCCTGATACCTCAAAACGTGATCCATGAACACAGAGCCTGGATACCTGCAGGAAGGACATACCCCGCAGGTTTAAACTCACACGCCAATTGTTTACAATGCATCAAACCATATGTAGTATTAAAGAGACGTTGACTTGAACACACACCTGTCTCCTCCGATGGCAACTCCTTCATAAACTCCGTCTGTAGTGCGTGAGATGATGTTATTGAGCTCGTTGGACATTCCTCCAGAGCGGGAGACGTAGGCCACGCTGCCCGGCCTGTACAACTTAGACGCCAGGATGTTATCCAGCATCCCACCCGTATTACCGATCTTGAAACAGCCTGGTTTAATACCGCCGACCTACAACACATGCACACACACACACACACACACCACAGACTTAATTAATTAATTAATCAATAATAATATAAAATTATAGAATTATGTATAAAATACAATCTAATTTATATATTTCTATATTAATAAATATAATTTTACATGCATTGTATAACTAATAAAAAATAATTTAATTCTTTATTTTTATTCTAAAATGTATAGTTAATAAATACATTTAATAATAACTATTACTCCAAGTTATTATTAAATAACTAATAATAGTCAAATTATGTAATATGTATTATTATAAAAAATTATTATTTCTAATTCTAATGTCATAAATGATGAATTGTACATAAAATCTATTTTTAGTTTTATATAACAAGTGCTAATAGTAATAATAATAATTTTATATGCACTGTAGAATTAATATTTTTTTTAATTTTGCAATGTATATAAAGTAGAATAAAACATTATTAGTTAGATGAATTAATAGAATAATAATATAATATAATATTATTAATATATTATATGATTAATATGAATATGGATATTATATTTATATATTACAATAATATTATATAAATATAAAATTTAATTATTTTGTATAATAATGGCTTTATTTGTTTTTATTTATTTTTATTTTTTAGAGGGGTCTCTTATCATTGGTGCACACACACCTACCAAACAATTTGTCCTCCAAGCATACACACACAGCTACATATACAATTATCCAACAGAAAGGCCGTTTGGAGTCATACCGTTGCAGGACCAATGATAGTGACTCCCTTCTCCTCTGCCATTCTGATGATCTTGCGAGTCAAAGCCTCTGGAATACCCTCAGCTATGATCACTATAGTGCGGATCTGCATATAAAAAAAAACACATGAACAGATGAACAATCAGACCACATTGATTTGTAAACATTTCAGGAATAGCTCACAGCACTGTAGAGTCAGATGAACGTTTAGAGTGAGCTGATCTCAGACCTGTGGGTGCTGCATGGTCTCTATGGTGCTGTCGTAGGCAGAGCGCAGGGAGGCAAAACTGATGAGCACATCAACTTCTGGATGTTTCTTCATTGCATCAGCCATGTTTTTATAGACCGGCAGCAGGATCTCCTTATGACCCCAATAAAACTTCTGCTTATGGTCTCCACTGATTAGAATAGAATAATGTGTTTTAGGATTAAATATGCATATGTGTGATGTAGGGACAGTCAATCTAGGGAAAACCGAGATTAATACCACAGAAGTACACTCGATTCAAAAGTGTCCACCCCTAGACATCACTCTATAATGACAACTGTCCCATACTAGGGTTTTAAATGTAAGATAAGACTCACGTGAAGGGGTAAACCATGGCTGCTACTGACGGCTCCTGACGAGAGCACACATAATCGAAGTCCAGCATGCCCTGCACTGCACGCGTCTGCATCCCCCACACTACAGCCTTGGTGAGATTACTGAACAGAGTGGTGCTTTTGGCTACAGAGATAAAGACAGAAGGACAAAGAGAAACAACAGAGGGAGGAATGTCATTACAGTATGTTTCTTTAAGAGTACAACAAGACATACAACATGTTGAAGTCAGTCTCAGCAGGCTAGGTTTTCTGAATATATTCATCAAAGTAATGCTTTTAGTACATTGTCATTAACCTTGCAAAAACAATATGCTGCCAAATTTGGTTACACTTTATTTTAGGGTGTCCTTGTTATAGTGAAATTATATGTTTGAGTACTGAATAATAATATTAATTAACTACTTGTACTTACTATTAGGATTAGGGTTACTTGCATGTAATTATGCATAATTTGTTGTTATTATAATAGTAAGTATTAGGCCTGTTGCAATAATCAATATATCGACTTATCGCGCAATATATGTACATGACCTCAATAATTTTTGGTGACGCAATATAATGCCCATTATATTTACTTAAAAATTAATGTCACCATGTTTTGTACATTCCACTTGCGCCTGTGTCTTTTGCAGCTTCTCGTACATAACGTGGTGTAGTCATGAGGTGCTAGTTCAAATTTAAAAAAAAGTTTCATCTGCAGATATGGCCTTGTTTAGGGATCTGTGCCTTTGTGCATACGGACATCTGACCTGCTAAGTAGTGATTGTGTATTTCAGCAATAGTGTGCACCTTTAATTTACAGAGAAAAGAAGGTCAGGGAAAAATCTCCATACATTCTTTGTGCATTTTTTTTTCTTTCTACTTGTTACGTTGCACTTTTTGTAAGAAAAGTTTATTTACTATTTATTCAGGTTAAGGTATCTAATATTTTGATACTTAATTTCTATGATCTAAATATTCTTAAAAATTAAAAGTTTGTTGTCATTTGGAAGTGTGTAGGCCTTCTTGCATTATTATGCTGTTATGTTATGATTATATATTCAGTGGCATAAAATGATATAATAATATCGCTTATCGCAATATATCGCACAACAAAAAGCTGTTATCGTGACAGGCCTAGTAAGTATTACTATTGAATTTATCTAAACAGGGCTGAAAACTTAATTCAACAAAGGACAGAGCCTTTTAAAGACCTGGGACTTTACTACTTATAAGCCTCACTTGAAGGATTGTGCCATCCAGATTTAATAAGCCAGAAGCCACTGGACTCAATTGTAAAATATAGAAATTAGTTGTAGAAATTAACAGAACACACTGCGACAAAAAAAAAAAAAAAACGAAAAACAATACATTCAATAAATAGTTGAATGTTTAGTAATATGTCACGGTTGCCATGCAATGTCACTTTAATACAGGGGTATTTACAATGGCTTTGAAGGTGAACCATCCATTAGAAGTGAGAATCAGAATGAACCATGACCATGACCATGTTTCCCCAACATGCCCTGGCCAGGATTTCTTAATTGCCTATCCACCTTTTTCTTCCTGTAAAAATGGGAGCGGCCATTTGTCATTTGTATGGGTCTGGCTTCCGGTCACATCCGCGTCCAGCTATTTTTAGCAAAACAGTTTGTTTTGCTGCTTGATGTTGAAAATTGGTGTGTCTTACCATATTATTTTAATGCTTTATCTTAACTATGAACACACTGGTTTGTAGTGCACAGTTTTACCGTTTACTGCACATTGTTATTCCTCTCATTATTTCCCTATAGCGGCTAATGAACCGGACGTCTCGCCCATAGGCTTACTACTTCCACGTTGAAAAAGGTGGATAGTGTCCAGGTTTTGGCTTTGCATTCCCATTGACATGTTCTCTACAGTCCTCATACCTTTTATGCATGTGTATTTTGCATTGCTTTGACCATTTTCTGTACATCCCACCTTCTCTCATGCCATGATTGGTCGATTATATACAATGCCTGCACGCTATTGGTCAAACTACTATTCAGTCACCTGCAGCAAGTATGAAGAGAGTAGAAAAACACCGCCAAAACCCAGACATTTAAGTCAATTTAGAAATCCCATCCAGGACATGTCCAGGAAAAAGATGTCTGGTCACCCTGTATTATCTTTGTGTCAATGACACAAGGGCCTCTAGGAGGCGCACCAGCCTACCATAAATCTATTCTGTTACTGTGATTATTGTCTGCTTGCGGGAGTGTGATCCCATTTGCACCAACCTGGAGGAAGTCCAGCACAAGTCTTTTGAGCTGATGAGTTTTCTGCTACAGTTTTGACCTCAGAGAAAGAGGCCGATCTGGAGGAGGCGGGAGTCTGGGAGCAAGAGAGAGAGCAGTAGTAAGAAATTTAGTCAGTCTTTATAGTGACACTTACAGTCCGGTACGAGCAGCACATTAAGATGTGATCTCTAAAAGCAGTGGAGAAAGACTCAGCAATAAGAAACTTCACTTCACTGAAAGCCCTGGATCATCTAATGGCATGCTTGAGGCTCTGAGAGGTTTTTAATGCAAGCACACTTAAAGTAAGACTCCCCCCCCCTCAACACGCACAGACACACACAGACAGACAGACACTCACTATGGTTCCACCGCTTGTGTTGAGCAGGAAGTTAGCAGTGTGGGCGGCAACACAAGGCTCTGTGGCAATTGGCCGATGACCTAGTGCCATTCCAACAATGGCAGTCATGTGGGTTTCAGTGCCAAAAACATGAATGGGGATACCGGTGGTCTTTCCTGCACACACACACACACACACACACACACACAAAAGACATGAACATGAGATCAAGTCTCGAAGCTTTGACTTCATGTACACTTACAAATGTGCACATGCACAAACTCACCAATTTCCCCCATCACTCTTAAACCTTCCTGGTAGTTCGGGCCGCCACGACGGACAAATATAGTGACCTCATGCTCTTTCAGAGGGTTCTGGTAATCTTTGATAGCTCTGACGATACCCTGATAACATACAAAACAGCCAAACAAACACACAAAGGGTGTGTGTTACAAAATATTGACCTGTGCTAATGCAGATAGATGGCACAGATGCACATGCACAGCATGAGGGACTCCATGATCTAACCTTGAATGTTGCCGCTACGTTAGTGAAGTTGGCAATGCTGCCTCCAATGATCAGGACTTTACCTACACAACAGAAAAGAACAGTGACGCATTAGATACCGCAGATACAATATACATAAAGCAGTGATTCTTCACTTAGGGGCGCTTCTGCCCATTTTACATTTTCAAATCAAACTTCAACAACTTCAACATACAGAATCGTTCAGGTAAGTTTCAGGTAACATTTATCACATGCCACGGAATATGATCATAGGCTTGATTAAGCCATCAGTAGATTTTACCACACACAGTACATCAAAAATCATCCTACAGTACATTATAGTCACGACATCTTTCACTTTCTGGTTGAAAAAGGGTTAAAGGGTTCACCCAAAATGAAAATTGGCTTGTGTTTTACTCATCCTAGGTGTATATGACTTTCTTCTTTCAGACGAATCCAGTCGGAGTTATATTAAAAATTAAGAAAAATATCCATATTTCAAACGTAATAAACACTTCTCTCTCACTTCCGGTTTCTGTCATACGCGGAAGCTGTTCCGGCGGAAGGCTTATGACGTATGCGCAGCGCTCGCGCCTCTGAGATATGCTAGTTTCACGAGTTTGTTTAATAGGAGCAAAGGAAGCAAAGTGTCCTTATTTTAGCAAAGGAAAACCAGTCTCCTCTTGGTTTATATCGAAATCCTCCGACATTTTTATTTGCAAATTCTCCGTTTGTACTTCTAATTCGTGACCGGCGTTTTGATTTGTTCTCTCTCCGCATTCGTCACTAATCACGCAACGCCGACGT
>NW_015642055.1:343628-388306 GCF_001515625.1 Sinocyclocheilus rhinocerous | reverse complement strand
CCTAGGATGCTTCGAGGGTAAGTAAAACACAGCCTAATTTTCATTTTTGGGTGAACTAACCCTTTAAAACTTGAGATTGTCAACAAAAGTTAGCTACCAATCTAGTAACTTTGAATTTAAAAAAAATTTATGAATTAAACTTGTTTGGTAATCACTGCAGCATTGATGCTAATAAATACTTCTTAATATAATAATAATAATGATGATAATAATAATAATAAATATTATTATTATTAATATTGTTGTTATTTTAATAACAAATATAATACACATTTTATTTATAATATTTCTATTAATATGACAAAGTAAAAAAAAAAAATTCTGAAACTTTTTATATAAATAGAAATTAAATATAAATCTATTATATAAGGACAGTTTAAAAAAATCTGGGTCTGGGACAAACCCCCCAAAATTAAATGATTTAAAGTGAACAACTTTAATTATTTTCCCCCAGTATTTCGTGATGAAGTGTAAAAGATTTTACACATAAAAAAAAAAACATTTGGACAAGAATTGTTATAAAACACTTCAAAATCATTTTATGTGAAAGACTAATAAAGAAAGTTGGACTTTAAGACTGTGGTGCACGTACCATCAGGGTGCTTCTCACGGGTCATGAGGGAAAGGATGGTCTTGGCATAATCGTATGTTTGTTGCTCACTCGGAGCACCTGAATACTCTCCGTAATTGGCCAGCTCATTGACTCCGCCCAGATCACAGATTGTGTCACTATGAGTGAGGAAAAATACAATACTGTATGTTAACCTATTTGCTCTTATGTCAGGAATATTTATGACTGAAATCCTAATGAAATCCCTACATTAGGAAATACAGGAAATAGAGCAAGTCAATATTATCCAGTAAATCTAGCATCCGTTTTATTTGCTCATGGTTTATTTGTCTGTTTGTTTATGGGCATTAAAGAGGAAAACATCTGGTTTCTTGATCCTCTGCCCTACTCTCAAGAGGACAGCACATACACATCCTAATTAGTCTCACAACGCTTTCTCTCGCTCCATCTCCTCCCTCCATCAGGGAGAAGGACAGATGCAGCAGTGAAAGATAAACCTCTAAATAACCGTTCTCAAGCTTGGATGGGTAATGTCATTTAGCTCTCAGAGTCTGGCTCTTACAGGTATCTGCTTCATCTCTCAGTCCACGAAGCACAAGAGTTCTGCTCATTACACCAGCATCTTCCTTCAAACGGTCTCTTACTATAAATTCCATATTCCAAGCAACTCTTAAGATTTAGGATTTCATTTAGAAATGAAAATTCAGACATCGACTCTGTTGTTTGAAACCCTCATGTTGTTACAAATCTGGAGGACTTTCTTGAACAATGTCTTAATGTTTTTGTCCAAACAGTCCAAGTCAGTGAGGTCCAGTGTTGCTTTGGACCCCACTGACTTTCACTGTACGGACGAAACTGTTGAAACATTTTTCAAAGTATCTTCTGTGTTCTGCAGAAGTAATAAAGTCCTACAGATTTGGAATGACATGAGGGTGCATAAATAACTGAATCTTTTATTTGTGGATGAAATATCCCTGTAAATTTAAAAAGTTACAACAAAAATGAACATTACCAGATTATTTACTCACCTTTAAGCCATCCTAGGTATATGTGACTTTCTTCTTTCAGACAAAAACAATCAGAGTTATATTAAAAAATGTCCTGGCTCTTCCAAGCTTTATAATGGCAGTGAATGGGGGCAGAGATTTTGAAGCCCCAAAAAGTGCATTCATGCATCATAAAAAGTGCTCCACACTGCTCCAGAGGGTTAATAAAGGCCTTCAGAAGTGAATCTGTGCATTTTTATATCCATATATAAAAAATTTTTTAAAACCCGTAATCTTTATTGTATGCGTGTTCACGAGAAGGTGGCGTTCTAGCAGATGACTCTCCGGTGATTAGTGACGAATGTGGAAGCGCAGATGAGAGAGCAAAACAAAACACCGGTCACGAATTAAAAGCACAAAACAAGGATTTGTAAAGAAAAATGTCAGAGGATTTCAATATAAGCCAAGAGGAGACTTGGCTTATAAACTTTGCTTCTGGAGCCATGTGGAGCACTTTTTATGATGGATGGATGCACTTTTTTGGCCTTCAAAATCTTAAACCCCATTCACTGCCATTCTAAAGCTGGGAAGAGCCATGGCATTTTTTAAAATACAACTCAGATTGTATTTGTCTGAAAGAAGAAAGTCACATATACCTAGGATGGCTTGAGGGGGAGTAAATCATGGGGTAATTTTCATTTCTGGGTGAACTATCCCTTTAAGCAGTTAACATTGAGAGTTAACATTCATACATCATATGTAAGCTAGACTAACTCGTGAGCGACAGGTACCTGTAGACGACAGAAGCTCCGCCCCCTGCCACCATAGTCCAGATCCGTCCGCGAGGGTTCAGGAGAGTCAGCTTGAGGCTGGCGCCACTCTTAGCATCTAGATCTGCTATGTATGCCTCCTACAGGAATGTTATGAAAAGGTTTGTATACTGTACCTCACATCAGTGGCTAAAGACAAAATCTGCTGTTTAATGTCTAAAAAATACTGTATTTTTTATTTCCCATATAGCTAGGTTTGGTTCAAATGACATGGTAAATAAAAACAAACAAGATTACAAAGTTTATCTACTAGTAAAATGCCATAATAAGAGGAATACAATTCATATAAATGAAGCAGAAACTCATTAGTTTCTGGTGTGCAGACACAGTAAACAGAAACATCATAAAATGGCTTGTGGACTGCGTGTTGACCAAATATTTAATGAAGCCAACACACTTCCCTGTCCTACCCATATGGACCAACAACCAATTACAGCAGCACATCTGACAAAAGGCAAAAGAGTGTACCATAGGTTATTTATTAATACACCAACTCTGATTTTATTCCAGTCTGTTATAACAGCTAGTGTATCTGTGTGTGTGATACCAATTAAACCGGCCTTCTGCCAGATAAATATTGCCTAAAAACATACTGGCAACAATGACTCAAGCGCAGAAGACACATCACTCTCTATCTCTGCACGACTCATCACTGTAATAGTGTCTGTGTTTGGTGAATGAATGATTTATGAAAGACTGCCTTTAATTAATTATTAAATCATATTCTTTAGAAGAAGTGAAAGTAAGCAGAAACAGAACCACAATCGTCCTCTGATGAATCAACAAAACAGTGATAAAGGCAGGCAGTTCCTTCCTGTTCCTTGTTGGGTTTACAGATTAACTCATACAAATTAATACTTAGATGGCATCTGTCACTGTATCACTGAAAACGTACAATATTATCCAACAAAATACACATCTACATGTGATTTTGATTGTTACCTCAGGATAGGCCTCTCTGCCGAAGGGAGGGGGAAACTCCACTTCACCCCACTTGGCTTTACACAAGTAATCGGCTGTGGCATCGATTTTAGCAGCCATGTCCAGCACATACACTCCATCTTTAGTGACCACTGACAGAGAGAAAGAGAGCGTTTGTTCATCCCAGTTTCAACTTCTGTCACTTGGCTTTTTTTGCCTACCTTAGGCAATAATGAAATGTACATTTCCACTGAATCCTTTATTTAAATCTCACAGTTACTAAATGCTTTGGCTTGTGCTGTGGAAATGTTGAGGTGCACATGATGTTTCCAGGCGCATCAAAGTGCTTCAATATTTTGATTCTTATTGGCATATATGATTCTTGAGTCATGCATTCCACTGGATGACTATGCGATTTTATGTTTAAAAAAAAAAAGTGAAATACTATGAGAAACTCATGCAGACAGAGTGCATTTTCTAACAGACTGAGAACATGTGAAATGATAAAAATGTGATTTATATAGACAAAAACACAAACAGGAACATCAAAGGAAGTTAGAAACAGTAACAGATGCCGTAGGGCACACAGGGATTATTAATTAGTGCCCTATGAAACATCCCCAGTCACCATCAAACAGCAACCATGTTAATTAATTAGCCTTAATTTTCTCAAATTAAATCTTTCCTCAAAACATTCTATTATGTGTTTTTGACACCAAGTTGGAGCAGGGTTCAGCCTTCAGCTATGAAGGAAAATAAGCAAATAGTGTCAAAATAAGATTTGTTCTGTCATCTAAAAGTAATGAGCAAGTAGAACTTGTACTGCCTTGTAAAGAACTGGAAGTGGTTTGTATTTGGTCTCCATAGAGCGAATCAACAGTGCCAAGACACGGGGTAAGTACGGAATCAGAAGTTTGGCTGGGTGCACAATTAACGTCATCTATAACAGACGTCAGCTGAGGTGGGATGGGCTGCTTTTGTGACTTACCAAGAGGGTTGATCTCCAAGTACGTAAAGTACAAGTCTTCATACAGGTTAAACAAGCCTACCAGGAAACTAGTCAACATCCTGCAGAAAAAACAAACAAACATCTTTATGTAATATTCTGTTAACAGAATATTATTGTTACATTAAAGATTATGAACATGCTAAACTGACATGCTAATGATTTCTGGAAAAAAAAATACTGATTAAAAACCTTTTTTTCAATGCTGAATGTACTGATGCTTCTGTAATATTGTATACAAAACAAACTGGAAACAGACGGACTATGAACAGTAATGACACTGGATTAAACGACAGAACTGGTTACTGGTGTGAGCCGGAACAGCTGCTGTTTGAGGTAACGAGGGAAAACAGAGGGAGACGTGAGGGAGGAGAAAGTGAGAGAATCATCCGTCATCCACCACATAAAAAAAAAAAACTGTGACGGTCCATAGTCCGGAGAACACAAATTATACACGAGAAATGACAAGGAGACTGAATCACTGGAGGAAGAGGGAGAACTCGTGGGATGACAGTAAATCAGTAAATACACTCGGTGAAAGATGACAAAAGGAGATCAGGAAGGGAAAAAAGATATTTTATGCCACAATATTTGTGAGAGGGAGTTGCATGTTGTTTATCAAGCTGTAATCTTCATAAAAACATTGTGTGTGTGTGTTTGTCTGACTGAGAATAAGAGAGGGAGAGGAAGAATAAAAGAGATGGATGAATAGAAATAGAGGTGTGGATACTGGCCAATGCAGCCAAACCTGTCTCCCCGTCAATGTCAGCCAAGACGGTGAGGCCAGCCAGAACGAGATGTCAGTGTATGTGTGCCATCAAAAAGATAGACAGGGTTTATAGACGTGAATTGAATAATACTGGGGGGTGGGAGGAGACGGGGAACGGGGAAAAATTTCATTTGTGTAATGGATCAAAGTGCCCTCAACTACTGGCGGCACAGCTGAGAGCACCTCGTTTGCTTGTTTGTCCTCCGTCCTCTACATCAGTCTCATTATTTTTGCTCACTGTTATCCTGTCTTGATATGTAGCAAGACCAAGTACTGCCTGCAGCATCTTATGCACAGGGATGCAGAAGTGACCCTCAAGGGGGGCAATTAAATTATGGCTATATTTCCCCTAGAGTGGTCGTTATATGGCAAAGGAAGTTGAATCAGCATATAGCATGAAAAGGGAGTTTCTATACAGATTTTAAAATCTTGATTCTGATTAACTGACAGAAAAAACATTTGTAGACCAGCATAACAAAGAAGTGCAAACACTGCTCAGCATAACACAAAAAGGCTAAATAAACTATACAAAAACTATAGATGAGTGTAATATTTAACAACATGTAACACTGATTGTCTGACTCACTCTTTCTTATCTGCAGGGGCGTGTGTGAGGAGCTGACTCTTGACTGTGTCCGCACTGATCTTCTCATCCACTCCCACCAGGAGTTTCAGGGCTTTTGAGTCCACGTCTCCTACATCCACACCTCCTTCATGATGGAAGAGCATGTAATCTCCTTCACGTGTGGCATAGATACAGACGTAAAACTCCTCCTCCTGAGGGAAAGTCACAATTCAGCAATGTTAGCTCTCCCTTCCTCATTTTTGCTCAAGCAATGTCTCGGATAGTAATCCATTAACATACATTATCATAATCATTTTACAACCATGTAAATAATACAACCTCTACTATAAAAAAAATATATATTATCAACAAAATTGTTAATAATAATAATAATAATAATAATAATAATAGTAATAATAATAACTGTAGAATTATTATTATCATTATTATTATTAATTTAGTTAACAATAATTCTGCATCTAACAATTTTTATAATACTATATTATTTTACTAATTTATTGGAATAATTTAATAATAGTAATAATAATAATATTATTATTATTATTATATGAATTTATTTAACAATAATTCTGCATCTAACAAATTTTGATATTATTATTATTATTATTATTAATAATAATAATAATAATAATTAATCCAACTAGAAAAATAATGAAATATAATAAAATGTATGTTAGGTACACAATCATTTAATTGCAGCTTATAATAATAATAATAATAATTCTGCAGCTTTTATTATTATTATTATTATTATAAACCACAAATAAGCCATTTCATTCATGTACCCAGTAGATTACATTTATTGGACGGCTCACCTGTCTGACTCACTCTTTCTTATCTGCAGGGGCGTGTGTGAGGAGCTGACTCTTGACTGTGTCCGCACTGATCTTCTCATCCACTCCCACCAGGAGTTTCAGGGCTTTTGAGTCCACGTCTCCTACATCCACACCTCCTTCATGATGGAAGAGCATGTAATCTCCTTCACGTGTGGCATAGATACAGACGTAAAACTCCTCCTCCTGAGGGAAAGTCACAATTCAGCAATGTTAGCTCTCCCTTCCTCATTTTTGCTCAAGCAATGTCTCGGATAGTAATCCATTAACATACATTATCATAATCATTTTACAACCATGTAAATAATACAACCTCTACTATAAAAAAAATATATATTATCAACAAAATTGTTAATAATAATAATAATAATAATAATAATAATAGTAATAATAATAACTGTAGAATTATTATTATCATTATTATTATTAATTTAGTTAACAATAATTCTGCATCTAACAATTTTTATAATACTATATTATTTTACTAATTTATTGGAATAATTTAATAATAGTAATAATAATAATATTATTATTATTATTATATGAATTTATTTAACAATAATTCTGCATCTAACAAATTTTGAATATACTATATTGTTTTACTAATTTATTGGAATAATATAATAATAACAACAACAATAATAGCTGTAGAATTATTATTATTAATTTATTTAACAATAATTCTGCAATTTTTTAATTTATTTAATCTATTATACTATATTACTTTACTCTATTATTATTATTATTATTATTATTAATAATAATAATAATAATAATTAATCCAACTAGAAAAATAATGAAATATAATAAAATGTATGTTAGGTACACAATCATTTAATTGCAGCTTATAATAATAATAATAATAATTCTGCAGCTTTTATTATTATTATTATTATTATAAACCACAAATAAGCCATTTCATTCATGTACCCAGTAGATTACATTTATTGGACGGCTCACCTGTTTGTGGGCTACGAAGGGCTCAATCAGGAAGTTTTTGAGGATGCCTTTAGCCTTCCCCACCTGAGAGACAGAGAGATGTTGTATAAGAGCTTATGTTTGTATAAGGCTTTCCATAAGGGTTAACCATCAGAAATTGCCTTTGGTCTGAATCTAAAAGCTTCTCCTAATGAAAAACACAATGAAAAGGGAATTATGTAAGAGGCAGAAGAAAAGGAGGCCAGAGATGGGAAGGAGGAGGTAGAGAAGTGTTCATACAGTCTAAAGGCTTGTGTTGAGCACCAGTGACTGGACCTCAGTGTTCAGGGACTCGCTGAGAAAACTGAACAATTTGACAAGCAGAGCCGCAAGCCAAACACGCACGCGCACGCACGCACGCACGCACACACACACAACAATCTCATTTGTGCTGCAGTTAAAACAGCAGGCCAAAAGGCCAGTTGATATAAATCAGCTAGAAAGAAAGAGGAAGGCGAGGTGACATTTCAAAGAGAGAGAGAGTGAAAAATAAAGAACTGACAAGGTGGGAAAACAATGAAACGCTTGAAAGTGGGTCCACAGAAACTATGACCAGTCTAGCAGACGCAAGACAGAGAGAGACCTTGCAGAAATAACCTACAAAAAATATGTGCAGCATGGGACAACAAAACACAAAAATATTACAAGAAGAAAAAAGTAATGTCTGTCTTTTTCTCAGCTATATGTTTCTGGCCCTCAGGCAACGTTATATGCAGGGGCATGACATTTAATATACTGGGTTACATAAACTGCAAACATGCAGAACAGAAAATGTGCACACAGCAAATGCAATTTACACATTTCCAAAGGGATAATGCCAATAAAACTAAAGTTAACATTAAGAGGCAGTTTGAGTATCTGTCCTCACCATTGTCTCCTTCATAAGGCGGGTTTTGAGCCATTCCTTCACTCCCTTCAGATCCAGGTTCACACCCACCAGTCCCAGCTTTCCTCTGCGCTTGATCAGCTGATCTGGCTTCACAACCAACCGCTGGACAGAAACATGAAAAACACCAAAACAATCAAACACACATCCATTAGAATTTATGATGTTAAGCATTGTACTATTGCAAAAACAACAAGGAATGAAAAATAACAGGAATTTAAGAGGTTTTGTCAAGAACCTGTGACAACATCTAAGGTTGAAATGACTTGTTTGAAACAGACTACGAGATCTGGAACGCTCAGAATTTTCGCTTCATCTTTTCTTTGTTTTAAAATGGTAAAAATCCTCAAAAGGTTTAAATGAACATGGTCTCAGGCTTTTGGAGTCCACTGTGTGTTAAATAAAACTGAACTTCCTTATTCATTTTTAGAAACACAAACAGAAGGCAGGAGTACGATCAAAAGAAATGTCATGATTTCCTAATTAAGCCGGTCTCTATATAACGGTCTCAGTCACTGACTAAAGATAAAGGGAGGGGACAGAGAGACATATCTAACATCATTATACCCTCTGGCTCCTCCATAAAGGTGATTAAGAGTGCTTTTTCAGCAGAAACTGTTGCTGTACTGTCATTTGAGAAATTCTGCTACGCTCACTTTAGCTCCCTTAATTGATGTGCTAGTCAAGCAGCATACTAATGAACGCCATCCTCTCCCTCCAACATCCTCAGTATCTCTCTCGATACGACTTCTTTTACTCATTTACCCCTCAGCAGAAATCTAACTGTTTGAAACGGCTGGTAATAGTAAAATAGTGCTTTTATTGGATTATTCACAAATCATTTAGAGAAACTATTCTGAATCATTGTCACAAACGCAATTTAAAACCTATGCATACAGTACACTGTATTAGTATTTATGTATTGCAATAAAAACAAATCATTTAGAGAAACTATTCTGAATCATTGTCACAAACGCAATTTAAAACCTATGCATATTAGTATTTATGCACTATGCACTGTATTAGTATTTATGTATTGCAATAAAATTTTTTTACATTTGTTACTGATTTTTTATATTTTAGGAACTATTTTATAAATATGATTAAATGTAACTATTTATAGGATAATTGTAGTAAATTCATAATATACAGAATATATAAAAAGTAATTAACACATAATAAAAAAATATACATAATCAATAAAAAAAACACATATTAATATCCCCTATGAAGATTCAAAGATTTCAAATTATTGTGGCAAACAAGTAGGCTAAATCATTGTATAGAGATTAAAACCAAGTGTTACCAATTACTAGCCAAGAGTACACAATGATCCACTTTGCAACAGAGTTTGTAACTGTGTCGAAGACAAATTCCACCTGCACTATTTTTTAATTATTGGCCTCATAGGCACAAGTCATCTTTGGTCACTGAGTTGCATCACTTGGCAGGTGAAGTAAGTTTCAGCTCAAGCCCAAATGTGACCCCAGATCCATTATTTCCAGCAGCTGTCTTACCTCTGTCAGTAGCCAGGGGTGATCCTGAACCAGTCGCTCCCAGTCGGTTTCTGCCGTCACGTTAGCATAGCGAAAGCGGTTCTGTACGGCGGCTGTAGTGCAAATGTGTTTGTAAAGAAGTTCTTTCCCCGTCTGCTCAGAGATGGCTTTGGCTGACATGGTGCTCGATGACTAAAGCACTGCAGAGAAAGGCACACAGCAGCAACTCATTAAACATCAGTCAGTCACTTGAGAGCAATAAATGAACAGCACCTTTTAAAATGCTTTACAAAATTACAATGGCTCAGATCAGTGCATTAAATAAAAAAGTAAAAAGACTAAATAAATAAGGCTATACAAAATACATACATACATAAATACATACATGTATACATAAATAAAATAAATTAATTAATTAAAAATTTAAATAAATAAATACTTTGTGACACATTTTGTCATCATTGTTCAAAAGGCCATATATAAGAGATTTACAAGTTACTGACATTTGCACAAGAAACAAAAAGGTATACAAGGGTATAAAGTTTTTAGTATCTATTTAATGTACAATACATAAAATAAATACATGAAGCCAAGTTACTTCGTCCATTCTGCATTAACCAGGAAACTGAGCAGGAAGTTAAACTAACACCCCTGAGTGAAACTAACACCCCTGCTAGACATTTAAATACCACGCTAAAGACACAGACACAAATATTTTGTAGAAACCACCATTTTTCCATGCATTTTCTCTCGCTACATTACATTTCTCTTTGTTTATCTGCTGATTTCTCTCTCTCTCTCTTTACCTTTCCCTGGATCAGGAAAGGCAGCTAAAAATAGGCTTGATGCTCACCCTGATTTGATTAGCCCTGGACTTCGTGCTGTGCATGAGAGCAACATCCAATTGCAGTCTGACTGACACATGATAGAAGGGCAATCAGGTACATCATGAACAGCAAGAATCAGCTGAGCTATCTTAAACCAAAAGAAAACCCATCCAGACAGATAGTACAGGCACCAAATCTTAGTAAACCAATTTGAGCTTGATTCTCTCCATCAACTCTCATACATGAGTGCATTTGTGCCTGGCAGGCTGAGGTCGCATTCAGATGACATCACCGTCGCCTGTCTGAACCCTGTCAGGACGTGCAGTGGAACGAGAGTGCCAAGCTGCCAGTGGGGTCAACGTAACCCGTCTTTGTTTAAAAAAGACAAGATAAACCAGTCGGCAGAGAATGACAAGAACCAACCATCTCAATCTGTATTCAACACCACACTGTGCGTAGGCTTAAACAACACAGACAACATAAAGAACCAAAGATTCAAACAATGAATACACTACCATTCAAAAGATTTCTTTTTTTGTTGTTGTTGTTAAAAAGAAATTACTACTTTTATTTAACAAGATCACTTTCAATAAAATAAAAATGACAATAATAATGATATCTATTTCAAATAAATGTTCTATTCATCAAAGAATCCTTAAAAAAAATTATCACGGTTTCCACAAAAATAATAAGCAGCACAACTGTTTTCAACATTGATATTAATATTAAATGTTTCTTGAGCAGCAAATCAGCACATTATAATGATTTCTGAAGGATCATGTGACACTGAAAACTGTTCTTTCACAAAAAGTTCTGAAAAAGTTTTCAAAAGAAGAAAAGAAAAGAAAAAAAATCCTACTGACTCCAAACGTTTCAGTAGTGTAGGCTATGTAATATTTTTTTTCACTGTTTTTCACCGCTCCTCTTCTGCAATGAGAATTAATGAGGATGCATGTGGCGAGGAGAACAGAGTGTTCAGTTACTGTAGAAGACAGTCCAGTCCTTGACCCGGCAATTTACTAATGAAGAGAGAGGAGCGCTCCACCCCCATGCAGAACCCTCCCTGCACATCACCCACCCAACTCACTAGAGTGCTGTAAATGCACAGACTGAAAAGAAAACATTGCATTTAAAGACTTCTGTATTTAGCATTGTTCTGATAAAAAGACACAGAAAAACAAAAAACACACACAATGCCTCACTCACACATTGCTGTATCAGTGTACATCTAGATTTGACATCCAGCATCACCGCAAACATTGGCCAGAAGGAAGTGAGGAGTCATCGCACTGGCCATATTGGACTCACAGACCAGTGATGTAAAATAAGTTAAGCACAACACAAGCACAGAAAACCAATACAACTTTGTGAAGGCAACACCGACTCTGTCCAAAAAAAAAGAGGTTCCATAATTCACACCCTAAAACTGGTCTTTAAAATGCTTTTATACACTGTAAAATCTACTTTTCAAAGTAAATAAAAAATAAAGGAGTATGCATTTTTGGAGTATGTATTGCAAGAAACTACAATTCCAGTCTTTCTACTTCAAAATTTCATTTTTAATTCAATGTGTTATTTGCTAATTGTTTGTAATTATTTTTTAAAATGTACCAATTTCTAAGTGAAAATTGTTTGTACACTAATTGTTTTTAAAGTACCAGCCTTTTCGGTAAGTTGACGTCTACTGATTCACATCTCTTACAAAATATCCTACTGTGACCACTGCATGAAGAAAAATACCATACAGAAACATTGTTTCACCACACTAAAACGGCAGTAACTATCCATTAACCAATTTAATCAAACCAGAAATTACACTAGAATTATGACAGCTTACACTGACTGGCAAAGATACCATAATAACTTATTACTGTTTTGGGATAGTAGCAATAACTACTGACAGAAACAAAGGTTATAATGGTACATTTTTGTAAGATGGATAAGCAAAAGAAAAACTAGCAGTGTATCTCTAGATTCAGTAGATAGTCTCAGTTACAGCAATGGATGTGCCATGTACTTTCCTATCTAACCGATAGCGCTGCAGAGTGTTTTATTAGTATTGATCCTAGCGCACACAGAATTACCAGTGACCTGATCTGACTCCATTTACAATGGTACGGTGATGGTAATACTGCTGTACTTTTCAGTAAGTGCTGGCCAGTTGCATGCACACGCTCATTCTGCACTGCACAGCTGGTTAAGGACTTGTGCGTGTCACTAGTAGTGATGCAACTGATTTATAACTGCGTTTCGCTCGCTCACAAAACAGCAGCGGTATCATTCATCACATCGGAAGGATGCGAGGAGGAGCAGGGGGTTTCACAGTAAAGATATTGATCTTATTACACTCCTAACCCAACACATTTATCTGATTCAAAGGTGTATTAGACCTGTTACATATGAATAACGTTAAAGACCAAATTGCAGTGTTTATGACAGGCGTTATTAAATCTTATTTCCATCCTCACTGATCTCTTTGATCTAATGCATGGATGGATCTTCATTATTTAAGCTCAAGTTTATATAATGCTTCATCCAAAAGATGATTGACTTAATTTACTTTAATTAAATTCCTGACTACAGAAATCCATTTAAACATTTATTCCTGTCAAACGAATCCGTATGTTAGATATGTTTACTAGTACTTGTTATATTTTAATCACTAGCCAATAACGCACTCATGACTCAGTGTCACTAGTAATTATTTACAAAACACAAATCCTAATCCCTTTGCTATTAGTCACTATTAACAATGGAACAGTTAATTGATAGGAACAGTTAATTGGTACTACTGGGATAGTGACTTGTAGCAAGAGAATAAGTACAAGTAATGCACAAGTAACTAATTGATTAGTCACAACTGCAATATACAGTACACTGGTGACTAATTGAATAGCTATCACTCACTAATGAAAATAGTAGCAGTGTGCAAGTGCCACATTTAATTTATAGCAGCTTGTAAAAGCAAAAAATGACACTGGTCACAATTTAATTACATACTAATAATTAAACCAAACTATTAGTCAAATAAAATCAATACTAGAAAGTTAAGGAATATGTTTAAACTGCCTGCCATTCAGGACAAACATCTTGTCTCTAGCCTAGACTCTAATTAACTAAAGGAAATGAGCTGAATTTAATTAATTAGTTTGAATGCGTCTTGTGTGTTTTGTTTTGTTTTGACACTTCCGTATACGTGAAAGGTGTTAACGAAGCCATTCGTTCATTTAAATCACAGGTAAAGACCAGTAGAACCTGTCTCTGTACTGGTGTCATGTATGACTGATATTCACGATCAACATGACAATAAATATAGATAAGCTGCGCTAGAGTCCTTCACCCTGATCTATACAGTCAGTGTTTTGAGCAAAAAGAGCTGTGTCACTGTACGTTTTTTACTCTCGGTTTCTTATATTTCGCTAAATGTACTTGCAAATGAGAGACTGTTTTCAATAGCCACGGTTTGTACTACTAGTACGCTGAGGTTTTGAGCCACTTACCGGTCTATGTACTCTTAATGACAGCAGGTTTTGTCCTTTCAGGGAGTTCCTAGTGCACTGAGTCTGTCTGAGAGAGTTGACAGGCGAGATATGGTTGCAGGAGACACTTTTTCCTCCAGACAGACAGCGTGGCTGCTCCCTCCCTCACTATGCGCTCAGCTTTTCCTGTTTTCTCTACGCCGACATCTGACGATGGCCTTGGCTGATCTCTTCTGTCTCTGATTGGCTCTCGCCATCCGCTGTGATGCGAGGCCACGCCTACTCGAACAGTGAACGTTTCATCGGACCAGGGTTTGATTGGCTAATTCTGCCTCGTCCAGCCAATCAGGCTGCGTCATCGGGCATTTAGCAACGCCGGAAAACGACCCAAATGTGCAATGTGGACTGAGTTTTGAAAGTGGCGATTTCTAAAATTAATTGTCACAATCATTTGTGACCCTGGACCACAAAACCAGTCATAAGTGCCAATTTTTGGAAATTGAGATGTATACATCATCTGAAATAATCAGAATAAATACGCTTTCCATTGATGTATGGTTTGTTAGGATAGGACAATATCTGGCCGAGATACAACTATTTGAAAATCTGGAATCTGAGGGTGCAAAAAAAAAAAAAAAAAAGTCAAAATATTGAAAAAAATTAAAGTTCTCTTTAAAGTTGTCCAAATGAAGTTCTTACCAAATTTACAAAATATCTTCATGGCTATTGGTACAAATAGTGTTACTTATGACTGGTTTTGTGGTCTAGGGTCACATTTCCATTTTGCCAGACAAGTAAACAATCATTGCTAGAAATTGCGCCATACTCATAGGCCATACTGCACGCACAGTCTGGTCACATATGAAAACCATAATCAATGTAATAGAGTATTTAATTTATAATCACTTGACTAGGGCTTAGCAACAAGAGTAACACTTTGAATATTACAACAAGTACTGAACAAAACAACAACCATTATTTTCACAAAATAATGTTCACATTTGCTTAGCAAACACTGAATCATTAATCAATATACACAAATCCAGCAGAGGCTTTCTCAAAGTCAGGCTCCCCAGGCAGCACATTCCTTTCTTTTGCACAAGAGTCATTTAAAATTAAATTAGCTTCATATCTAATGCACCACGTTAGATAAAATCAAAGCTTTTCAGGTGAATTAATTGGCCTTTACAAAGGGCACTGCCGCACTGGCTGTTGCTAATGCACTTTGGCTCCTCTGTCCACAGCAGCATCAGTTAATGGGTTTGAAAGGCTCTGTCCAAGAGACATGACTCAACTTGAATTTACAAAACAGACATTACAGGCTTTAAATAGAAACATAACCATTGATCACTGGATGTCAACAGTGTTTGCAGAAGCAAGACTCTGATAAGTCAGTTTGGAAACCACAAGATTACTAGTGTGGCATCGACCTTAGTCGGGTAGTGGTAGGCTATATTTTATTTTTGACAGGAATGAAAACGAGTCTGTGAGGGATAGAAGTAGAATGTGCTCAATGGATTGTACTGTTGTTTAACAACATACCAATTATTAAGCTGATGAAACAAAAATCTTTCAGTAGACAAAATATGTGAAAATTACACGATTTAGGACTTATATACAGTGCATGCCATTGTAAAGTCTGAATGTCTACCCCTCACAGTCTTGTTTTCATCAGTGTTATATTCAATATGGCATCTCGGTTACATAAAGGCTGCACAGTTGTTCATTCACACACACACACACATTATATATATATATATATATATATATATATAGAAAGAGAGAGAGAGTTCATCACTGAGGATGTGTATAAGCCACACCATCCAGACATACAGTAGATGGTGTTTCTTCAAACAAACACCCACCTCAACCATATTTAGGGAAATGATCACCTCGATACAAGTTAAATCTTGCATGTCAGAGAGAGATAAATATGCGTGGGAGGGATTATTTATACCAAGACAAAACCAACATATTCTTGCCTCTCTGGTTGGTCAACTCACTAGCTGTTGAGCTACAGCTGCAATATTGGCAATATGCTCCATCTAGCTTTTAGTGGAGACAAACGCCCCCTACTGGCAAATTTACTGTGAAACGAACTAAATAGGAAGATGCACTTATGCCGTCAATAATTAAGAGGTTGTGTATTCACGAGCCACTTAAGCTATAGTTACTTAGCCTGCATTTTTAAGATAATTTAATTTCCTATGAATCCAGAAACCGGTGCCGATTAGGAACCAGACGTTTGCTGCAGTTACGCATTTGCCAATTTGTGCAAAGGTGGAATCTATTTGAAGTGGAATGAGCATGAAACCACCCATTTGGAACAAATGATTACACACATCCTTAATTAGAACAAGCCAACTAATAAATTCAATCCTTCAAACATTAAAAACATAATTCACTAACAGCAAGAACAGAACACCAGGGTTGTCAGAGCCAAGCACATTCTTTATTAAGTGTACAAAAAATGAAAAACAAGGCAAGTGCAAAAATTGAGTGCCTTGATGTTAGAGACCTATAAGAAGCATGGCTTCGGCCATCTAGAAACCTACAGAAGAGGAAGGCACCAGATAGATGCTTGTCACAGTATTTAGAGTGCACTTTTTTTTTTTTTTTTCAAAATTGATAAGAATGAGTGAGACAGAGAGAGTAAATGTACCATCACATGTGAATATACTGGTTTATGAAAGAGCTGATCGTACAGATATAATGAAGAGAAGTACAGGCATGTCTCATCCGACGTGACGGGCTGTAAATTCAAAAGGGGTCTCTGATGGTTTGACCAACACTGTGTAAATGATAAGTTTAGGAGAGAACACTATTTCATACACACACATGCACACTTTAGCCTAAAAACATGTCACAGAGAGTATGTAATCTTATTTGATAAAAAGAAAAACCTTGGTTAATTTTACGTGATTGCGAGAGAGAGATTAACCATGTCGTGTTTTTTTTTCTTCTCTTTTTGGCAAAAGGCATGCACACACACACACAACAGATCACTATCGGTGGGATTATAACAACGGTGCAGCATGAATTCTTGGAAATTATCAGCTCCACAAAGGCCGAAGAAAGAGAGGGACACCGAAGAATCACATACTAAACTAACAAATTTATACTCTATGCCAAAACTTCCTGTGATGAAGGATCAAGGTGCTCTATTTCATGAACTCGAAGATCTAAATGTAAATTTAGAATGCATATCTTCTAAAGATACTGAATGTGAAACCATGTATCTAGACTAATCAACAAGAACTCGGCTGGAAAGGAGTATAAATCAGTTAATCAAACCAGTAAAGTTGTGCTAAATCTAAGTGTTCTACATGAGTGTCACGTGTAAGGAAGACCGATCGTGGATGTACCTGTGTAAAGGGAACAGGGATGGTGTGGCGGCCAAACAGCCAAGTGAACTAGCACCTAACGCAGAGTGAACTTTCCAGCAGAGTGATCCATGACCTTAAGGCAGATACTAAGGCCTCTGAGCTTGTGTTGCCAGGCAAAAGGAAAAAAGGCACCAGCTAAGAGAAAGCCGGGAGCCAGCAGGCCACTTTGGAACATCTGGTCTCACACTGCCTGCCAAATCATCCCAAGCCATCCCTGTGCACACACTAAAGCTGCGAAAGTGAAGGTGGTATCTGCGGTAATCGGTTCCCTCAGGGCGAGGAACCAGCGGCCCTCGCTCAGGTAGGTCAAAGTACCCAAGTCCATCTCGACCTGGGTGCCCTCCTTGCCCTCCTTCTGCAGAGCCAGGATCTCCAGCAAATCCAAACCGGTCTGAACCTCCTCAACGCCGGCCGAGCAGCCTAATGTGACGTGGGCACGGCTACCCGCTGGAAGAGCCTCTACACTGGGCAGGAGGGCCGGAGCGACCCCTTCTTTGTCTGCTCCCTCGGGCCACAGCTTCAACTGGGTTTCTGTCAAAGCCACACGGGCCCCAAACGTACGAGGGGTCACTATGAGAGCAGTGACGGAAAGCTCATAAGATTTGGCAAGGGATTCCTTGACCACCTGCAAGACAAAATATGGTCAAATAAGTACTGTATTAATATTTGGTAGCACTTTACAAAAAGTTCGATTTGTTAACATTAGTTAATGCATTAGGTTTCACGAACTACCAATACACTATTTTTCAGCATTCATTAATCTACATTCACATACTTGCACTTGTATACTGACACGTTTACGGTTTTTTTTTTTTTTTATGATTTATAGTTACTTTTTTTGTTGGATGACATTATATTAATTTCTGCATTTTGATTCAGTTCTCTTTATAATTTTTTGAAAATGTAATATTGTTTAGGTGAAGGCTTTAAATAAGTTCTTCTGGGATTTCCGCCTTTCCATGCACTGTATATAAAGATAATTATTCTCTTGCAATTTCATTAATGTATATTTTTATTATTATTCACTTTTTAATGCCATGCCAGCATCAAGGCTATTTTCACGGCGATCTCAGAATAAATTACACAAGGTATACAATTAACAAAAAGTTATAAAAGACATTTCAAATCTACACAACCTAAAATACATTCAGGTGATACATTTTTAAATAAATCAGTTAAACACCTCTGAATAAAACCGTTGTCTATTTACATTAAAAACAGTACTGTACAATCTAATAAAATATCATGCATATTTTTAAATTGTGCAAAATAAACTCATACTTACTAATCTAAGTTCAAGTTAATTTCCACGTATGCTAATAAATGAACATTTCATGTTTAATAAATGAACATTTATTAATTAATTTCATAACCAAATAAAAAATGGCATTAATCAGTTTTAATGTAAATTAACTCTTGTTTATGTCAGCATGGCAGGAAACGGGTAAAATCAGCTACAAAAGGTAAATAAACATTAAAAAGGAGGTAAAGAACAGACAAAAAGCATAAATTAACAGAAACAGATAATTATAAATTTCACTCAAAAAAAAAAATTTCAGGCTATAAAAAAAAGTTCATTGTAATTTATTTCAATTGTAAAGTGTTCAATATATATCAGACACTTATATGGCAAATTTGCAAAGCATACACTAACAATTTCAGGGAACGTGACATTATATACCATACAAGTACTGGCAGATATTAGTAATATTTAATTATCAGTATTGGTCTGAATTTGCTGATACTGGAAGCTGATAATATAAAGGGGCTTCCCCTGTCAATGTTATGATGACTGATTTTTAACTTTAATATTACATGTGTAATATTTCATACTGGAAAACAAGAGAAGTTGTTGATATTAATTAAGAGTTAAGAGTTAATTTTGCCAACATATTAGTTATTGGGTGCAATAATATTATAATCAAGCAGGGATCTTATTCACAAAACACATCAGAGCACTTACATTTGCACTACATGATATGACATATCTAACAAAATGGCCTGTTTGGAAAACTAACCTGTAGCTCTGCATACTCTTTAGCCCCCTCTGCTTTCCCATAATCACAGAACTTTGTAGTGCAGTGGAGTTGCAATGGGTTCTGGAAATACTGCTCAAGATCCACTTCTTTCTCCGCCTCACCAGTAACTGGAAAAAAACAGATCAAAATCAGCACTACAAACACACCAACTCTGAGGAGAACCACAAGTGTATGTGTTTACACAGTCCACTCACATTCACTGATGTGTTCTTTGAAGGCCTCCAAAGTGTCCAGCGTCTTGAGAAAGTCCATGGTTGCACACTTAATTCGCTCCTCTTCCTCTGGAAGCAGGAACCAGCCAAAGAACAAAGGCAGCTCTGGCTCTTTCTGCTTGGTCTCTGCCTCTTTCGGAGGCTTAGCTTCAACTCCATCAGCCTCTGGTTGTACCTTATCCTCTCCTCCTTCTGTCTTTGTCTCCTCACCTTTATCAGATTCTTCGGGCTTGGCTTCATTCACAGCAATGGGTTTGGACTCAGCCTCTTTGGCAGGCTCCTCCTCTTTCTTAGGCTCCATCTCTTTCACAGCTTCTTCCTCCTGCTTCTCAGGCTCAGAATTCACAAACGCCCAGTAGATTCACTCAGACGGTAGCGACACATCAAGCAGAGGTCACACGACGCACATAACGGTAACGTTACATGATTTAACGACGTTGCGCACACGAATTTAGACAACTTGGTGGAAAAATTGTGCGTAGCTGTAAAAGAAACGCAGGCTACACTTAATTCAGTGAATGTCTAAATCTACAGAGACTCGTAAATTAATACGACCAAGTGAGCTTACTCAGTTAATTAGCGGTAACAATGCAAAGCCATGGATTGGGGAGTGGCAGTGCCCAGCCACGCTGCATGCAGACAAAACAAATCAGCGTGGCAATGCCTAGCGCTGCTGGTAAAGGAAGCACATGCCAGAAACACCATTTTTTTGTTGCATCTAAAATCTTTGTTTTCGCTTAAAGTTAGATATGCGTAATCAAACTCACTGGTTCCAAATACGTTCTACAAGATTACAAAGTAACTGCGTAAATGCAACTCACTTGATTACAACGTTGGCAGATGTGTGAAAAGCTGTCCCCGTTTTCCGAGGCTGAAGGTTCAAAGCGCCGTACAGCCAAATTGCACGTTTCTCCAGAGCGCTACGCAAAACCCCCGCCTGGCCGAGCACTAGCAATAATCAGGAAACAAAACGGAAACCACTGGCACTTGAGCGCGCGAGTGCGGACGCGGAAGGGAGAGGCAGATAAAAAAACTGAGCAGAGGCACATTTTGAGCGCGCTCCCGCTGCCTCACTGTGCACGTCAGCCACCGGATTGTTTTGTGCATCATAATGTCTCGATTATCACGTGGTTTAATTACTCAGTACAGTTCAGTCTTTACTTTAATTTCTTAACAATGGCTAATGACAATGACTATCACTGTACATCCCTAATGTTAGCAGATGGTGCGAATAGGTTGGGGTCGGGCTTGGCTTCATTCACAGCAATGGGTTTGGACTCAGCCTCTTTGGCAGGCTCCTCCTCTTTCTTAGGCTCCATCTCTTTCACAGCTTCTTCCTCCTGCTTCTCAGGCTCAGAATTCACTTGAACCTGTGGCTCCTCAGACTTCTTCTGCTGTTCTGGCTCAGGGGGTTTCTCAGAAGACTCGGCAGTTGGGGTTTCCTCAGGAGATTTTTCCAGCGCCACCTCGGGTTCAGACGGTTTGGCAGGAGGAGTTTCAGAGTCCATCGCTTTCTCCTTTTCTGACAATCCCACAGCAGAATGCTCCGTCTCTGGGGTCTTCTCGGGTTCAGGGGCTGCTTTTGGAGGTTCTGAAGGTGCCACCTCTTTAGACTTAGGCTCCGATTTCTCCTCTCGTTTCATCGCCACTTCCTGTGTCTCAGCAACAGCCTCTGGAACTTCCTGATTCTGTTCAGCATCCATTGCTTCTTAACAATGGCTAATGACAATGACTATCACTGTACATCCCTAATGTTAGCAGATGGTGCGAATAGGTTGGGGGTCATCAGTGTTGGGAAGGTTACTTTGGAAATGTAATAGGTTACAGATTACAAGTTACCCTATTTAAAATGTAATAAGTAGTGTAACTATTTCAATTATTTAAGTAATGTAACTAATTACATTTGATTACTATTTGATTACCTTTCCAACGAATGCTTTATTTTAAAACATTTAAGGCAGGGTTAACCTTACAGTAGTTGTTCAACACGGATTACTGTCAGACTTTCAAAATCCTTCTTCACTTGAAATAAGATTATAATCATTTAATTTTATGATTAGCACAGCCACCACAAAATCAGACTTTAGCACCTCTTTTTACTTTCAGATCATTCTGAGGTTAAATACAGATTTGAATGCTCCGTCTCTGGGGTCTTCTCGGGTTCAGGGGCTGCTTTTGGAGGTTCTGAAGGTGCTCTTTCTTTAGACTTAGGCTCCGATTTCTCCTCTCGTTTCATCGCCACTTCCTGTGTCTCAGCAACAGCCTCTGGAACTTCCTGATTCTGTTCAGCATCCATTGCTACACAGCAGGCTGATTCTGATAAACAAAAGAGAGAGTGCGCATGCATTTTTTCAAGAGATTACTCTGTACAGGAGATGAGTTACATGAGATGCAAATGTGAACAAGGGGTTAAATGACAGGCAGCACTGTGCACGTCAGCCACCGGATTGTTTTGTGCATCATAATGTCTCGATTATCACGTGGTTTAATTACTCAGTACAGTTCAGTCTTTACTTTAATTTCTTAACAATGGCTAATGACAATGACTATCACTGTACATCCCTAATGTTAGCAGATGGTGCGAATAGGTTGGGGGTCATCAGTGTTGGGAAGGTTACTTTGGAAATGTAATAGGTTACAGATTACAAGTTACCCTATTTAAAATGTAATAAGTAGTGTAACTATTTCAATTATTTAAGTAATGTAACTAATTACATTTGATTACTATTTGATTACCTTTCCAACGAATGCTTTATTTTAAAACATTTAAGGCAGGGTTAACCTTACAGTAGTTGTTCAACACGGATTACTGTCAGACTTTCAAAATCCTTCTTCACTTGAAATAAGATTATAATCATTTAATTTTATGATTAGCACAGCCACCACAAAATCAGACTTTAGCACCTCTTTTTACTTTCAGATCATTCTGAGGTTAAATACAGATTTAAAATCATAAGAAATAGTTTAATAGCTATGATACTGTTCTGGAAATCAAATCTTTGCATAGCTATATGGAACAATGGCATCTAACAACGCCTTGGAAAAAAAACAGTTTAATTCTAAAGTATATACATAAACCCAAATAGGAAATAAAACAGTTATCATACTGCTCAAGATCCACTTCTTTCTCCGCCTCACCAGTAACTGGAAAAAAACAGATCAAAATCAGCACTACAAACACACCAACTCTGAGGAGAACCACAAGTGTATGTGTTTACACAGTCCACTCACATTCACTGATGTGTTCTTTGAAGGCCTCCAAAGTGTCCAGCGTCTTGAGAAAGTCCATGGTTGCACACTTAATTCGCTCCTCTTCCTCTGGAAGCAGGAACCAGCCAAAGAACAAAGGCAGCTCTGGCTCTTTCTGCTTGGTCTCTGCCTCTTTCGGAGGCTTAGCTTCAACTCCATCAGCCTCTGGTTGTACCTTATCCTCTCCTCCTTCTGTCTTTGTCTCCTCACCTTTATCAGATTCTTCGGGCTTGGCTTCATTCACAGCAATGGGTTTGGACTCAGCCTCTTTGGCAGGCTCCTCCTCTTTCTTAGGCTCCATCTCTTTCACAGCTTCTTCCTCCTGCTTCTCAGGCTCAGAATTCACTTGAACCTGTGGCTCCTCAGACTTCTTCTGCTGTTCTGGCTCAGGGGGTTTCTCAGAAGACTCGGCAGTTGGGGTTTCCTCAGGAGATTTTTCCAGCGCCACCTCGGGTTCAGACGGTTTGGCAGGAGGAGTTTCAGAGTCCATCGCTTTCTCCTTTTCTGACAATCCCACAGCAGAATGCTCCGTCTCTGGGGTCTTCTCGGGTTCAGGGGCTGCTTTTGGAGGTTCTGAAGGTGCCACCTCTTTAGACTTAGGCTCCGATTTCTCCTCTCGTTTCATCGCCACTTCCTGTGTCTCAGCAACAGCCTCTGGAACTTCCTGATTCTGTTCAGCATCCATTGCTACACAGCAGGCTGATTCTGATAAACAAAAGAGAGAGTGCGCATGCATTTTTTCAAGAGATTACTCTGTACAGGAGATGAGTTACATGAGATGCAAATGTGAACAAGGGGTTAAATGACAGGCAGCTCCAGGAACGCTTGGTAAAGATTAACAGAAACTATCCACCTGAACATGGCAGTCAAAACGACCACTTCTTCAGACACTTCACAGCACGTAGGCTCTTGGAAACTTCAATTTTACTACCCACAACTGCATATTTTAGTTCTGCAACCTCTGTACAGCGTCCAGCTCTCGTCCTTCTGAGCAAATCTGAAAACCACTGCTCCGTTTAGACCAATGCACATTCGGATTCATATGAAATAAAACACCACTGTGCATTTCTAGTGAAATCCGAGTAGGCATCGGACTGCCAATGCAAGAGCTGCTTTTTTTTCTGGCCTACACATTACTCCTTCGCTTTTTATCCATATTTCTCTTTGTCTACCATCTTTTTCTCTTTTATGGAGGCCTGAAGTAAACCGTAGAAGCTCTGTATGCTGGGAGTCTTTGGTTTTAAATGATACTTTGCACCGTCACATCGCTGTCTTCTAATGTCGGGTTTCAGATTAATAAGCAGAAGTACAGCTGTAGCTCAGATATTAGGTTGTTAGAGAGTCATCAGATGTCAAATGACTTGCTTTCGTTGTGAAACCAGTTGTCATCACCACCTTCTGGCCAAAAAACATCTGTTCCCCATTTTAGAGCAATGCAAATCTTTACAGCTTAATCAAATGACAAACCTTGATATCAGCCAAGCGACACAATTCACAGCTGATGATGGGTTCATAAAGCACCTCTTACTGCCACTAAATGTTAACTTCTCTATGCAGTGACCGGGTTTTTACACTAACTAGCTTTAATTTCACCCTGGACACGGCCCAGGTTCTGATGAAAGTGTGTGAAAAGCAGAAGCAGGCCCCTGTTTTACAGGAGCCCAGCAGTGAGCCGTGAGACACCAACACCTGCACATCATTAGGCCACTTTTTTGTGGCTGTGTCTAATATCAAGTGTGCTGCCTGCTTAGGCAACATTTCTCAGAAGCAAACACGTTCCGAGTCAGTTCAGCATGTCTGATGCCCAATTGATGTCTAGGTAGGCAGCTCACTGGATTTTAATACGCAGCCTTTGTGTGACCAAACTAGATTCGGACACGCCACCTGATCTATGGAAGACAAAGAAAACCCAAAACGCCCAGTAGATTCACTCAGACGGTAGCGACACATCAAGCAGAGGTCACACGACGCACATAACGGTAACGTTACATGATTTAACGACGTTGCGCACACGAATTTAGACAACTTGGTGGAAAAATTGTGCGTAGCTGTAAAAGAAACGCAGGCTACACTTAATTCAGTGAATGTCTAAATCTACAGAGACTCGTAAATTAATACGACCAAGTGAGCTTACTCAGTTAATTAGCGGTAACAATGCAAAGCCATGGATTGGGGAGTGGCAGTGCCCAGCCACGCTGCATGCAGACAAAACAAATCAGCGTGGCAATGCCTAGCGCTGCTGGTAAAGGAAGCACATGCCAGAAACACCATTTTTTTGTTGCATCTAAAATCTTTGTTTTCGCTTAAAGTTAGATATGCGTAATCAAACTCACTGGTTCCAAATACGTTCTACAAGATTACAAAGTAACTGCGTAAATGCAACTCACTTGATTACAACGTTGGCAGATGTGTGAAAAGCTGTCACCGTTTTCCGAGGCTGAAGGTTCAAAGCGCCGTACAGCCAAATTGCACGTTTCTCCAGAGCGCTACGCAAAACCCCCGCCTGGCCGAGCACTAGCAATAATCAGGAAACAAAACGGAAACCACTGGCACTTGAGCGCGCGAGTGCGGACGCGGAAGGGAGAGGCAGATAAAAAAACTGAGCAGAGGCACATTTTGAGCGCGCTCCCGCTGCCTCACTGTGCACGTCAGCCACCGGATTGTTTTGTGCATCATAATGTCTCGATTATCACGTGGTTTAATTACTCAGTACAGTTCAGTCTTTACTTTAATTTCTTAACAATGGCTAATGACAATGACTATCACTGTACATCCCTAATGTTAGCAGATGGTGCGAATAGGTTGGGGGTCATCAGTGTTGGGAAGGTTACTTTGGAAATGTAATAGGTTACAGATTACAAGTTACCCTATTTAAAATGTAATAAGTAGTGTAACTATTTCAATTATTTAAGTAATGTAACTAATTACATTTGATTACTATTTGATTACCTTTCCAACGAATGCTTTATTTTAAAACATTTAAGGCAGGGTTAACCTTACAGTAGTTGTTCAACACGGATTACTGTCAGACTTTCAAAATCCTTCTTCACTTGAAATAAGATTATAATCATTTAATTTTATGATTAGCACAGCCACCACAAAATCAGACTTTAGCACCTCTTTTTACTTTCAGATCATTCTGAGGTTAAATACAGATTTAAAATCATAAGAAATAGTTTAATAGCTATGATACTGTTCTGGAAATCAAATCTTTGCATAGCTATATGGAACAATGGCATCTAACAACGCCTTGGAAAAAAAACAGTTTAATTCTAAAGTATATACATAAACCCAAATAGGAAATAAAACAGTTATCGAATAAGCATGTGTCCTAAACTCCTGAAACAATGGTGTCTCATATTTTAGAGCAGTCATTGCAATTTGGGAAAGAAATTGAATAATTCTGTATGAGTGTGAAATTATTCAGAAGTAACCCCCTTTGTAATCTTTAACATTTTCATAAGTAACTGTAATTTAATTACAATTTTTTTCTCAGTAACTAACTGATTACAGTTGCATTTATTTTGTAATTAAATTGCGTAATTCTGTTAATCTGTTACATGTAACTAGTTACTCCAGTCCCCAACACTGGGGGCCATAATATAAATGGAAACACAAGAAAGGCTGGGGTCAATAAAGTATATATATCCTTTATTGACCCCCAACCTTTCTCTCTATCTATCTATCTATCTATCTATATATATATATATATATATATATATGTGTGTGTGTGTGTATGGAAATAGTACTGCACTCGCTCTTTCTTAGTGTGATCAGTTTCGGTCGGTCACGTCAATAAAAAAAAAGCATTAAAATACTTTTGTTATTCATCACTTTATTAAAGTTTTGCACATCACAAATATATCATGAAAAATGTGTTTAATTAAAAAGTAATTTAGATATTTGGTGTTTAGCTAACCGTAATAGCGGCGCGAAAGGAGAATTTGTATTGCAGAATTTTGCGAACCTTTGATTGCGCCCCCCAAAATTACCATTTATATTTAATAAACTTCTCAGAACATTCTTGTAAAATAATTGTCCCACGAAAAATCATTGTATATAGGCCTACTTTTAGAGCAAACATCACAAACTGTTTCCATTTACATACACCGTCACTGATTAAGAACAGGTTCGATAGTATCTACTGCATAAAATATATATTGCAACAATCTTTGGATAAGGCAAACACATTTCTCAAGCTTTTCATGCCTCACACAAGTATGGACTTGATTTCCAGCACTCAGTACGGTCCTTGTAATCATGATTGTCAGAATATATTATAATGAATACATGCCTATCAAAATGATCAAAGTATTCAATTCCATTGTTTGTTTTAAAATGAAGTTCGTAAAGAATAAAAAAAGGATCTGCAGGCACCACATGCTCTTTGAATGCATGTTTACAGGCCAGTTATACAGGAGCATACCTGCAAATTGAAAACAGCTGGAGTGTGCATGCTGTGTCTTGTTGATATCCGTGAGGGACGTGTGAAATGTATGCAGGATTTCTGAGTGGTTATGCTTTCTGACATTGCACTGACAGGTTCTGCAGTTAAGAATCGCTGCTTCAGCCTATCACAGTGGAGTTCAGAACAAACGCAGGTTGGCTGTGACCACTTTCTCACAAGTATTTGTGGTGTGTTCGCATAAATAGCAGATACAACCCACACAAAAATACTCTCACACACAAACTGCCAGTAATGCGTAGTTAAGCATTCTGACAGGACTTATACTTCTGTTCAGTTTTGTTGACTCAATAGGTGGAGTGTAAAATTAGAGGTCAAAACTCATTTTAATGATTTTAAATTCAAACCTTTATGGTTGGATTATGAATTAAAAGAGTATTTCTCTATGTCAACAGAAGGTCACAGCATGTGTGGGTCTATTGGAAAACATTAACAGTATCTGGGCAACATCACTTGGACACTGCATCACAAATATAACACATGATTTGTTATACCTCTGAAACTGTGACAGTTTATGTAAAACTATGCAAAACATCATTTTACCCATATGGAAACAAGCACAGAAAAGGCAGTCATAAAGTAATCCTTCACCAATAACACTGACTGCAATCCAGCACAAAGTTCCTCAGGCAAACTTTATTCCACTAGTAGGGATGCATTAGTTCTGACTTGTCTTGTTGGTAGATGGAAGTTGATTGCAGCCATTTTATTCAGAGGGGTTTCTCATTTTACTGAGTCACTCTGTGTCTTGCTTCACGAAGAGCCTGCAGGGTGAGACGTTGATTAAAGTAAAACAAATAATATCAGAGCATCATGAAGAAATATAATATCAGAAGAATGGGATGGTCTAGAATCAGATAACATACGAGAAAACTGATCAATGAATGCATGTAAATATTACAAGTATCTGTTCATATGTGACCCTGGACCACAAAACCAGTCATAAGGTTATGACTGGTTTTGTAATAATTTTTATGAAAGCTGAACAAATAAGCTTTCCATTGATGTATGGTTTGTTAGGATAGGACAATATTTGGTCGAGATACAACTATTTGAAAATCTGGAATCTGATGGTGCAAAAAAATCTAAATATTGAGAAAATCGTCTTTAAAGTTGTCCAAATGAAGTTCTTAGCAATGCATATTACTAATCAAAAAGTTTTAATATATTTACAGTAGGAAATTTACAAAATATCTTCATGGAACATGATCTTTACTTAATATCCTAATGGTGTTTGGCATAAAAGAAAAATCAATAATTTTGACCCATACAATGTATTTTTGGCTATTGCTACAAATATACCCCAGCGACTTAAGACTGGTTTTGTGCTCCAGGGTCACATATTATGACAAAACAACTACTATTTACAAATATTTAGTAACTAATTGCTCTGCTTATGGAAGTTCAGGTTTTGTTACAAAATAACAGTTCTGTCATGACAACTCTCGGAGGGTTTGGAATGGTAATGTACATGACAATGTTAATGTATTTGGTCTTGGTGGAATAGATCTGCTACGCTGCTGCTGCGGCAGAAGTACTGAGACTTGCTACTGCCAATACATCCACAACCATGCTGCTGTGAGCATGTAAGAAATACTGCTGCTGCACATATAACATACATTAAATAACCCCCATAAAACATACATGAATCGCCCCGTAGCAGATCTATACAGGTGGAGCTGGGGAAGGTGGAGGATTTCTGAAGCACGCTTCAACTGCTACAGCCAAGAATTTTAATGTTGAGCAGCAGCTCATTGGCTCAAAAAAGAACCAATCAGCTGTGCCATGTGATAATGATGTCATTATGTCCGACTGAGTTAGGCCTATCGGACTGCGCCATCTAGAGTTTCATGACAGAATTTTGGATATGTGTCTTAGCTTCCACAATCAATCTCCACATTTAATATTTAACATGCACTAGGAGCAGGACTTGGGTCCAATGAATTTTCACTGTTGGCAGAGCTACGCAGTGTGACAATGCAGACAATGCTCAGCTCTTTATATAAAATAGTATATATAAAATAGTATATATATATATATATATATTATATCCAACTTTATTTGTGTATGCAAGTACATTCGCGTAATGCAATATATACTATATAGCAAATAACAACTGCAACTATATTTTCGTCCAGCTCTTTATATAAAATTGGAAATATAAATATTTCAAACTTCATCAGCATACATACAGTATACTTGTGTAGAGCGATATTTACTAAATAGCATATCTCAACTGCTTGATTGCTTGCATTGGCCCAAAATGTAAACTATATTTTCGCTCAGCTTTAATCTGCTAAATGTGACAATAAGGAATTACGATATTAAGGTATTATAAACATTAGCACCATGAATTTCTGTAAAGCTACTTTAAATCAGTGTGTATAGTGTAAAGCACCCTTATGCAAAATTTCTGGTTGCGTGTATTCCTATTGAAATGACTGGATAAATATTTGCAGAACAATAGTACATATGAGTATACCTTTAGTCAAACAAACAACAATTGTGATCATCTGTGATATAAACCATATTGCGCATCCTGCACGATTTAGAATTTTAGTGTAGTTTGAATGGGACTATAGAAAAGACCACAGGCGAGATGGATGGTGAAAGGGATGAGGGAGAGAGTGAGAGAGCAGGATAGGAATGTCTGTGTTGACCTTCTGGATGGCTTCGCTGGCAGAGTCGTCCTGCAGCAGTTTTGACCGGTCCAGTGCCCCCTCAAAGTGCAACACACAGGCCTTGTAGTTACCCAGCTTCACTGTGTCAGAGAGAAAGAGGATGTAAAATGATCTAATTGTACGGCGTGGCATGGATCAAATATACATAACGACCACATTAACTCCTATTGATTCGAAGCAATGTGGGAAATTTGATTATTCATGGTCAGAGAGTCTATTAAGCTTCCTGGGCAATATAGTTTGGACTCACATTCTGCCTGCGCCATGAGCACACTGGCATTGAGCTGCCATTTTTCATCGCTGATGTCATCCGCAGCCATGAGTGAGCGGGAGCCATAGTCTCGTGCTTCGCTGTTGCGTTTCAGCTCTAGGTAACAGCGGCCGATCTCGTGGAACAACCAGGCTTTCTCTAACCCGCCACATACTAGAGGCAACTTCTCCTCCCAGCTACGCAAACACACACAGAACAAAATGAAATGACTATTACAATAGATTTCTCTGTGTACATCAACACCAAAGTCAATATTAATTAAAAGCAAATGCACTTACACTTCTATAGCTTGTTGAAACTTGCCAATCCGTGCGTACACACGGCCAATGTTGTCCAGAGCCCTGGATTTACTGTCCATCAGGTCGCTACGAAACGAAGCACAAACCAAACACACCGGATGAGTTGTAGTTTATTAACCAACCAAGAAAAACAGAAAGGTAGCTTTCCTGCTCTCATGGTTGCCTACCCTTTCTTGGCCAGCTCCAGATCCTTCTCATGATGATGCAGAGCCTTGTCCATATTCCCAAGATCCATCAGTGCATTGCCTACATAGAATATAAGAGAAACTTTTAACATAAGAGTTTCATATTTCTCATTCTTGTGCTATTGATATTATATGACTACCAATGCAGCTGTGGAGGTTCCCAAGCACTTCTCTCTTATTGGGCAGCACTTCCCCAGACCATTCCTTCACCACCTTCATGAGCTCACGAGCCTTCTTCAGACCGCTATCTGTGTTGCCTGAACTCAAGGCTGTCAATTGAAGAGATAATACTCAAAAATCCAATAGCACACAAAACATTTTCTGAAAATTATGTAGAGTAGTGCTTGCCCATCCAAAAGTCCTGTGATGCCAGAGCATTGATAAGACATTATTCTGATTCTGATATAAGGTTTCTCCTTCAGTGCAAGTCTACAGAATTTTCTCGCCTGGGTTGTTGTCCGTCAGGCAAAGATCATAAGTCTAAAATCTCACAGTCACTTTCCAACCAAGCAGCTGTTCTTTTGGTCAGTGTGGTGAATTCGCGGAACCAAACTTAATCCCGCCCTAACCTCAATGTTGTTCCTGATGAAAGTCAGCCACTCATCAATTAGCTAAAAATCATCTACATGCACTACCATTAAAAAAATTGTGGTCAGTAAGATTTTTTTTTTTTTTTAAAGGAATTCATACTTTTTTCAGCATGAAATTGATCAAAAATGACAGTAAAGAAATTTATAAAGTTACAAAAACAAGTATCCTGTATCCACAAAAATATTAAGCAGTACTGTTTTCTTCTTTGATAATAATAATTGTTTCTTGAGCACCAAATCAGCACATTAAAATGATTTCTGAAAGATCTTGTGACACTAATGGCTGCTGAAAATCCAGCTTTGCCATCATAGGAATAAACTACATTTTAAAATATATTAAAATAGAAATTAGTTGCTTAAATTGTAATAATATGTCTGTTTTTACAGTATTTTTGATTAAATAAATGCATCCTTGGTGAGCAGAAGAGACTTCTTTCAAATATATAAAGAAATTCTTCTAACTCCCGAACATTTGAACGATAGTGTATGGTTTAGCAAGTGTAACATGAGTATGCGACTAATGCTAAATTTCTTGCTAGGAACCTATACTGTGGACTTTGACCCGTCCCAAACTCTGCAGAGATTCACCTGTGTCAATCTCCTCCAGACTGTCGAGGACGTATCGAGTGGGGTCTGAGGGAGGCTTGTGAAGAAGCCGGTTCCACTGCTGCTGCATGAGTTTTCTGTCTCGCTGACGAGCGTAGATGGGCTTCTGCTGCTGCCAGAATGCCGTCCGCGTGTCCAGATATGAGATACAGCCTACGATCAGATCTTGCACACGCTCTCCAGTTCGTATCTTACCTTTTATAAGATCTGTATAGGAGCAGATTGCGAAACTTCATAGAATATGCACTTTCACAGATGCAATCTGACATTTGAAAAGGTCTACAAAAAAAACCTGAAACACACACCCTCATCTTGTAGAAGTTTCTCTAAGTATTCTCTGTCACTGTATAGCTCTCCCAGAAGTTCCTTGGCTGTTTTTTCATTTTTGCCCATCTTCTGGCAATGCTTTTTGGATTCCCTCTTATGAGAATGATTCAAATGCTTGGAACGAACCTTTGAACAAGCAAACAAATATGTGTTACTAACTTCTGAAATTAAGCATTAACAGTGGCAGGGTGAATGATGAGGGCAGGTGGTTTAATGAGAGAGTGAGCAAGAGATAGAGAAGATAATATAGCCAGCTCACCCCATTAGATTTGTGGAAGAAAGACAAGTCTCCTTTATTTTCCAGCTTCACAGAGGAAGGACCTTTTGGGTTGGGGTGAGAGATGTGGGTAACTGAAGTCTGTTTGCCGTGTAACAAAAAATATGAGCTCCACATTTCTCATCATGTTTTGTCTGAGGACTTACTGCCCACTGAGTTGTCGATTGCCTCTTGAGCTTTCTGGATTCCCAGCCTGAACTCCTGCAACTCTGGACGCAGCTTATTGCCTCGGTGATAGTAGACCAAAGCAAACTCAAAATCGCCCATAGTGTAGAGAGCTTCTGCTTTCTGATACAGACCCTGCAGGAGACAGGATGGAGAAGGAGAATCATAGGTTATCTGTTAAAAGAAGCTTTTCATACAAAGCAGTTACAGTAACTAAAGGGACTGGACGCCTAGAGGAACATGCAATGGCACCAAACAGGTTTCTGATTTTTCATTGTTCTTTCATAATTCTTACATGACATTACATGCTTTGTGGTAACAAGCCAGCTCCTTGCCATCACATGATATACACTCATCTGAAAATCTCTTGGTTTAATAACCCAGTAAAAATATTACATTTAAAGTGATGTGTAGAAGTAAATCCATGTATATAAAGACGTATCTTATGTTCACCAATGCTGCATTTACTTCATTAAAAGTCCAGTAATAACAGGAATATTGTGAAATATTATTACAGTTTAAAAGAACTGTTTTTTATTGTAATATATTGTAAAATGTATTTCATTCCGGTGATCAAAGCTGAATTTTCAGCATTATTACTCCAGTCTTCAGTGTCACATGACCCTTCGGAAATCATTCTGATATGCTGATTTGCTGCTCAAGGAGCATTTATTTTTATTAATAATGTTGAAAATAGCTGTTCTGCTTAATATTTTTGTGGAAAACATGAGATTTCTTTGATGAATAGAAATTCAAAACAACATTTATTTGAAATACATTTGTTGGAAAAATGTGAAAAGTCTTTACTGTTCCTTTTCACTTTTCCTATCAATTAAAATTTTGACCAAATTTGACCCCATACTATATATTTATTGTTTATACTAATATATATATATATATAATATTTAGAAAAATAAACATAACTGCTGATAATTCAGTGCTTTTACTGGAATTGGACATTATTAATTTAGAAAGTTTATATATAGTAGCTCCAAAAAGTATTTGGATACTTAAGCCACACTTAAAAATTTGTTCATTTCATTGCATTACATAAAAAATACCAAGCTAAGTGTCAATCTGAAAAGGTTACTTTCCCTAGAACTAACTTCACTTCTCTAGTTTGCAACTATTTTTTAGGTGACTTTAGTGGATGGTCGCTCACGTTTCACTAGTTTGACCTGTCCTTTTTGTCTTAAAACTTTTAGTTTTAATTTTAAACAGAACATTTTGTTTATTAATTCAATGTTATTTTTGTAAAATTCGAAAGCGTGCTTGTGACATAAATGTCACTTGGTTTAATATTTCTTTATCTAATGCAATAATATTGATCAAAATTTAAGTGTGCCACAACACAAGTCTCCACATACTTTCTGGGGCAATGCCCTACTTTTGCCAGAATCATCTGATACGGTTTCAGATTATGTAAGTACGCCCCCTTCAGGACAAGTGAACATACAGATCAGACTCAAAACTGAACCTTCTGGACCGAACGAGGAGATAAAACAGAAATTAGCAGCACAGGTGAACACACCTTGAAGAAGTCTTTGTTGTCTTTGAGGGAGGTCTCGGCATCTTTCAGCGCGCTCTCTGCATCCCCTAGTTTCAGATAACACCTGGATCTGGCGACCAGACAGTTCTTATCATCCGGCTGTAAACTTAAAGCCTGGTGGGCAACAAAGAAGACTCTTATAAAGTGTGAAATAAAGCACTCAGTTTAATGTAAGAAATGTAAAATGTATTTCGCATAATCTCCAGACCCAGTTATAGTTATTAGCTTACCGTGGAAAAGCTCTCAATAGCTTTGACATACTCCCTCTTCTGGAACAGCTGGTCACCTTCAGCTACATAGGTGCTAAAAGTACTCTTCGGCCCTTGTCCTTCCTCGTTATCGGACATTTTATGCGTATTTATACAAAACTACATCAAAACCATTCAATACATATAAATAAATGTACTCGTAGTCCGGGAAAGTTGTCCGCTGTATCCTAGCGACGCGCCTAACAAAACTCTGCGCAGCCAATCAACGGCGAGAGACCTTTGATTGACATGCCAATACGTACTACGTCATTCCATCTTAAATTCTTAGGTGTAACATATACACTTTTAATTTCCAAAATATAAAATATATTGTAAAATAAAGATCATATTTAATGCAGAAAACGTTTCTTTAACCTTTTTTTTTTTTTTTTAATATAGCAATATAGCAAGAATGTTAAAATGCCTGTGGTGATGCAAAATAAACTACAAAATATGTATCAGAAGAGCCAGAGAAGTTAAGAATGTGGTGAAGGGGAAAACAGAAAGAGGCTTACTTTATTTACATGGCTTTTTAAAAACGGTCCATAGTAAAGACTGTTCCAGCGGAGTGAGCAAAGTCAGCATGGACGTTGTCTTCTGAATACACTGAAGATCTTTCAAGATGAGCAATATGAACGTATTCCAGACAAATGCTTAAATTGCACAGTTTCCTAACTGGGTACACGGTCAGGTCAAAGACAGCAAGAGAATGCTGGAGCACAACAAATCTTCAGCGATCCAATGTCAAGGAACATTTAGGTAAAACGGTAAACATGGCTCACTGATCATGCCTGCAATGTACACAGATCCATATTATACACACTGTGGAGTCAATGGTATCAAGCCCACAAATAACCAGATCTCTGACATTCACTCCCTCCAGAGGCTCTTTAATTCTGAAGTTAATGAGAGTGCTGGCCAAACATAGTCTCTCCCTGGGTTTAACCTTTAAGAGTGTAGATCCTAGTGTATTGAAATATCATCCATCCATCCAAAGCTCACATCCAGCAAATTTACAATAAATATATATATCAAAAAAGTGAGTGTATTTCAGTTAAAAAAATTTAAACGGTCATAAACTATCAACACAAAGAAACACTTTACATTCCAGTAAAATGTACAATGCAGCAAGAGGTTGAATGGCAACATTGGCAAATGAATCTTAGAGAGGGACGTGGTCAACAGGTGCGTGAACTCGCTCTCTCTGAACCTCTGTATGCAGTAGTCAAACAATCCACTCGCTTGACGAAACCCAGGACCAGCGTTATTCTTACGGTGACATTTGGCATGAGGTGCTGCATTCACATAATAGCTTGCTGAGGTCTTTAAAATGGTTTGAAACGTTGCATAAATATAATATCTGCGTGAATTCTGACTTTCTACATGTTTAAACAATCTATACGGCACTAGCAGTGATGACTTCCTGTACTAACCCGTGTTTTTTTCTGACGTGCTTTGGATTTGGATCACTAATATGCTGGGAGAGGGGCTGTTTATGGGCGGATGGGAAATGAGATTAAAGTATTTCGAGTGAGCCTGGGAAAAACAGCAGATTTGCCTGTAGCACCATCTTATGTTGCCCCAAACATCAACTCAAGTTGTAGTTGAAGCTTTTGAAAGCTGAACAAAGTGAAAATGACAATGAATTCAGGGTACATTCGATAGAGTGGATTAAAAAAGCAAAACAAAACAATAAAACTAAAGCTGGAATACAAGAGCCAAAAAGGACACCGATCAGAGAGAGAACTGTGCAATGCATCATGTTGTTTTTCTGGTACAGAATGGTCATGCCCCTGCCGTTGTTGTCTTTGTGCGTAAGCAGTAAAACAAGTCAATGGCACAGACGCAGGTCCAACTGTGGAGCCCGAAAGCCCATTACACCAGAGTGTAGTACATCAGAGAGCAGGGATGGAGGGGAGTAGTCCGGTTCAGGGGAATTCAGAGGTTGTGAAACTACTGCATACATGCTGAAAGTTGCCAAGTTAGCCAAACTGGAAGAAGAAATTTCCAGGTCCAGATGCTGCAGGAAAAAAAACAAACATTTAGTGACACTGAAAAGAAAAGAATCAGAGTTGAATATAATATGAGAAAATATTGACACAAATGAGCTACATCACAACAGCTGTAGAATGTATTTTTACAGTAGTCTTAATTTTATGCATTTACACATCCGATTAAAAGTTTGTGTTCAGTACGATTATTTTGAAAGAAATTAATGCTTTTATTCAGCAAGGATGTCTAAATTGATCAAAAGTGGCAGTGAGGACATTGTTACAACAGATTTCTACTTTAAATAAATGCTGATATTTTAAACTTTGTTCAAAGAATTGTGAAAAAAATGTATGGTTTCCACAAAAATATTAAACAGCACAACTTTTCAACATTGATAATGTTAATTAAGCATCAAATCAGCATATTAGAATGATTTCTGAAGGATCATGTGACACTGAAGACTGGAGTAATGATGCTGAAAATTCAGCTTTGACGTCACAGGAATGAATTGCATTTTAAAATATATTCCAATAGAAAACTTTAAATTGCTATAATATTTCACAATATTAATGTTTTTACTGCATTTTTGATCAAGTAAATGATTCCTTGGTGAGCATTAAGAGAAGTCGTTCAAAACCATGAAAAATCATACCAACCACAAACTTCACAACAGTAATGAAATTCAATGGTTTACTGTACAGTCTGAGCATGGGATTAATAAATGTATGAGAAGTAAATAAAGGTTTGCCTTACATGAATTGCCTTCAAAACTAAAGCCACCAGGGCCACCAAAGAATGCTTTGAAGATGTTGTTGGCATCAAAGTCTGAAAAAGAGCAAATAAAAAGAAACAAAATCATTAGTCACCATACATAAATCAAAAAATATTTTTAGACTTTTTTTATTGAAAAAGTTTCAGTTGAAAGACAGTACTACGTAATAAACGAAGCATTAATGAAACCCATATTACAGGATAAAACAGTGTTGACAGAAAGAGAAATGAGAAGATGCTGAATGTGTGAAGGAGACAGACCCATGTTCATGTCGTCATCCTCCAGGTCGTGGCCGCTGTCATAGCGGGACTTCTTCTTGGGGTCTGAGAGCACAGTGAAGGCCTCGCCCACCTCCTTAAACTTCTTCTCTTCCTCTTTCTGCACTTCAGAACTCGCTCCGCTATGTCGGTCTGTGAAAAATACAAGAGAGACTGTTACAGAATCAGGAAGAAAGAAAAAAAAAAAAAACTTTAGGACTTTCTTACACACTGGTGGCCCCATTACTGCCTACAGAACAGACTTCTGGGGAATTTGCAGATATAGACTGTATAAGGAGAAAACGCTGTGATTCTTTCAATGAAATATGTACCTGGGTGGTGCATCAGGGCTCGTTTACGATAGGCCTTCTTGATTTCATCTTCAGTGGCATTTTTATCCACCCCAAGGACCTTGTAATAATCTTTCCTCTTGCTTTTCTTCAGCTCTAACTGAGCGTTCTTCAACAGGTTCTTATGTTCTGAAACACACCACACAGAAAAAATTAATGGAAATGAAACATTTTAATGCACATTCAAAATGAACACACACCTTTAGTCTTCTCTGTTTGATAAACCTTCTCATAGTCTCTGACAGCCTCTTCATACTGCTCTGTGTCCATGTAACTACAGTGCAAAATGAACAGGTTAAACAACAAATAAAGTTTCAAATGTGTTTAAAGTGTGTAGAAACACAGACGTACCATTGGGCTCTTCTCAAATAAGCTTTAATATAGGTCTCATCCAGTTTAATAGCCTTTGTGCAGTCCTCAATGGCCTGCTCCAGTTTGTTTAACTGAAGACACAGAGAAGAGAGAGAGAGACGTCATGTGTTAGTGCCAAACAATGACCAAAATGAGACAGACACACGTGACCCAGCTTCAGAATGGGAAAAGGGTCTACTGTTTGGCCTTGTGGGGCACTCCAATACTGATAATGTATTCAAACCAAATGCAGACCTTGGATCCGACGGTGGCTCGGTTACAGTACAGCTTGGCATTGGTTTTGATGTTGTTTGGGTCGATGGTCAGGGCCTCTGAGTAGAGGACATATGCCTCCTCAAAGCTGCCCTCTTTAAATGCTTTATTCCCTTCCTCTTTCTTCGCCTTTAGGGCTTTAGCATTCTATAACAGAGAAACAATTAGATACTTTACAGACACTGTACTAAAACTTAAAAGAACAGTTAAATTTGCTGAAAATACACTCAGCCTCAGGCCATAAAAGATGTTGGCAAATGTATTTCTTCACTGCAGCGGATTTGGAGAAATTTAGCATTACATCACTTGCTCACCAATGGATCCTCTGCAGTGAATGGGTGCCGTCAAAATGAGAGTCCAAACAGCTGATAAAAAAACATTACAATAACACCACTCCTGGGCATCAATTAACATCTTGTGAAGCAAGAAGCTGCATGTCTGTAATAAACTCATCATTAAAACATTAACTTCAAACTAGGCATGGGCGATATGACCAAAATCTTATATCGCGATACAAGTCATTTTCTCGATAATCACTAACAATATATCACGATATAGTTATTTTTGCTTTTAATAAGGTTTTTATGATATCAAAGTTTTCGATACCATAGAATTTTCATCCTTCTTGTCACCAGTGTCAATATCACAGAAAAACTAATACAAGCCTAAAAAAGAAAAAAAAGAAAAGTCAAGCTCATTGAAGATAAGTAACCAATTAAAAGCAATTGGGCAAAAAACTACAATAAGAAATACTACATACATTGTATAAATGAAATAAAAAACACAGTTTTCACTGTGCAAATAAAATTTCTTCTTATTAAAGTATAAAAGAGATGAGAGATTTAGTCTAGAGCAGTGAGAGATTTTTTTTCCACTGTTGTGTGATCATCATGAATGACAGAAAGGAGGAATAAGGCTGCTTCCCTTTTAAAACCGAACATCCGAATCCAATATAACTTTACACGTGTGTTTTCTTTCTCAGCTGTTCACTTTCTTTTAAGACCTAAATGACCGTTTACGAGAATGCTTGCAAAGACTGTCATTTTGATACATGTGTATTTAACCGCTCAAGGCCTATAAAGCAACAAAAACTCATGCACTCTATGAGCAGCGTCTTCATGTGCGCGTGCCTCGCTTAGAAACAGCCTCACATACAGCGCATGCACATAGCACTGTTGTTTGCATTTCAGTAGCTTAAAATCACTTCCACAATGCAGTTCTAAAATAATATGTCGACAGATTCTGATGTGAGAGAACAACAGGGGAAGGACTTTTTCTTACTGGAGAGAACAATTGTATGGATTAAAACTTACACTTTGGCTAGAAGCAACCGTTTAAAGTTAAAATGCCTTAATGATGGATTTGTTTCCTATGAACACACAGCTTATCGCTTCACTGATAGACAGAAGTTACATCAATTACTTGTGGATTACTGTGATGTTTTTATCAGCTGTTTGGACTCTCATTCTGACGGCACCCATTCACTGCAGAGGATCCATTGGTGAGCAAGTGATGTAAAGCTAACTTTCTCCAAATATGGTAGGATAGATATACAAACTCATCTACATCTTGGATGGCCCGAGGGAGTGTACAATTTCAGCAAAATTTCAATTTTGGCTGAACTAGAACCTTAATCTGAATACTTATAATGCATTCAAATACACTTACTCTGCAGGCCAGACGGGCCTTCTCATGGTCTGGTGCCATGCGCAGCGCTTGAATGAAAAACTGCACAGCCTTATCAATGCAGTCTTCGTAATACAGACATAATCCCCGCACATACAAGGCATCGCCATTGGTGGAATCCATCCGCAATATGTCACTGAAGATGCAAAAAGCAAGAGTGAGATAGAAAATATACATCAGTGGTCAACTGATATGGATTTTTCAAAGGATGATGAAAACCAGGAGCGGTTTCTCCATTAGGGCGATGCACCACCAAAGCGCGAAAGGGAGGTTTTTTTTTTCTTTCACATTCAACCACAGTGTTACGCTAGCTTTCACTATTCTAGACTGTTTGTTCTGCCTCTAAATAGTCCAATTAGCGTTGAGTCGTGTTTCGTGTAGTACCGCCCCTTTTTGGGCGATTTCTGTCAGACTGAGAATCGCCCCGAGTGCTCTCATAGACTTCCATGCAAAGATCATTTTTTTTCGAACTGCAGGCACTGCAATGCAATCTCTATGAGTTCCGGGAGGGCTAGCACTAACGTGCTTTCGTCATCATGCGTAACCTTAACTTGTGCAAGGATTGGTGGGAACAGTGACATCCAATAATATTTAAAAACTATTTTGAATTTTAACAACAAGAAAAAACTCTTCTTGTCTGTCTCACCTCACTCTTCTTGTCTGTCTCACCTCACTCTTCTTGTCAGTCAGCTCGACTCACTCTCCTCACTGGAGAAATTAAATCTGATCTGTGATGCGACTGTCGTTCAGCACGCTGCATTGAGCAGCCGCGTTCAGTTTTTAATTGTAGTGTCTGTTCTTTTACTGAACTAAATGATTTTTATTACTATAAAAAAATCAAAACGACGGTGGGGGTCGGTGACGCAGTGGGCAAGTGACGTAACCAGTGTTGCGGCTTAACACCGGTATCACCGTCAGCACCGTCTATCGCGGCAAGCCTACTTTACATCTTTAACTAGCCGTTAATTTATCAATTGAATGGGTGACAACTGAATAGAATTGAATTGCCCCCCCTAAAAGAATTGGCAGGAGCTGCCACTGATGAAAACTATGTGGGCAGTAGCAGACGTACATCTGTCTATAATATATAGAAAATGTGCACAAAAATACTGTACGTGGTGAGACCTTTTAAAAACATTCATTTAAAAATAAATACAATAAAACTTAAAAGCACACTTCCTGTTTTAACAGGCTTATACTGCAAAAAGAGATACTGTACTTCATTTGCTATCACCGAATAATTTTATATCAACATAGCTTTAATTTGAATAACCATATATCGGTTAACTATTAACTAAACATTTCCCGTAACACTATAGTGCTGTTACCTGGCGACAGATTGGGCCTCTGGGTAGCGTCCCAGCAGAGCCAGACACTCTGCTTTCAAAACCTTGAACCTGTGACACGCAGAAGCGGGCTCTAATGCCCGATCCATACAGAACACCACCTACAGAGAGACACACACTTATATTCACCTGTACATCAGACTCTCAGCAGCTAGAAGAGTAATACAAACACACTCACCATCCTGAAGTCTCGCTTCTCAAAGCTGATCTCAGCCAAGCGCTCAAACTCCAGTATGGACTCTGCGTTCTTCAGCTGCAAGAGACACAGGAGGTCAGAGGTAGTGGTCGACCGATATATCGGCCGATATTTGGCATTTTTCAAATATCGGCATTGGCCGATAAGTTTTCCTGTTTGGCCGATGTGTTCAAGGCGGGATATAGCCGCGGGAACGTATTTTGAGCTGGGGGGGGCTGAGAAATAAAACCGGGTCACGTGACAAGAGTGATGCGGGAAGACTGACACTATATGATGGCGGATCCAAAGCGCAACTTTTGTTAATAAAACTTTCATTTATTCGTTTAAAATTTTCGGCATGTCTAGAACAATTCTTACAAGTACAACACGACGTAGCTGGGCGCCGTGGACAGACGCCGAACGGCGCCACCGGTGTGCCTACACTCATAGAAAATAAAGTGTTTGAATTTTAAAGACGTGGCGCGACGCTGCGCTTCTCCTCCGGTCCATCCTGCTTTCCAAGATATCGGCATCGGCTGTCAAAAAACCAGTATCGGTCGACCACTAGTCAGAGGCCTTATGAATGAGAGGCGATTATGGACACCTGCAATGAGACGTAACGGTGTTTGGTATTTTTAGTCAATGTACCTCCTGCTGCACCTGACTGTTGTCTGGTTCCAGCTCTAGAACCTTCTGGAAGCAGCGGCTGGCAGCCATAGCATTGCCGAGCAGCAGGTGGCACTTGCCCTCACGCATGTGACCCTGTGGAAAAGTACAATAATGATTAGTGACATACAATTTTAAACAGAATGCTGACTACATTCACATTTATGCCTACACCCGCATTTATGGCTGTTGCTTTTATCCAAAACAACATGCATTGCATTCAAGGTATGCATTTCATCAGTTCATGAATTCCAAGCTTTTTTTATGCCAGCTGAAACCCTTTGACCAACAATATTTACCTCAAGTACCCCCTGAGATTAACCCTGTAAAGCCTAAAATGTGAAATAATAGTCAAAATATTTTGATATGGAATGGACTTTTGATTATCATATTTGACACATCAAGCTTTTATGACTCAGAATGACATAGTGGGAATATGGAGCTCATATTAGAGAAGGACAAAATTTTATTCAGGTGTCCAAACTGAGAAAATCTGCTTATAGCTTGTAATGTAAATCAATGAGGTCTTTATAATATTATAGTAGATTACTTATATAAAATGCATATAAATATCAGATGTCACTCTATATTTCCCAATAATTTGTATTAGTAAGATGGTATTTAAATGCTCTGTAGTTTTTATTGTAGGGGTCAAAACATATAAATAATGCAATGCCGATTGAGAAATGTACAAATAAAAATTAATCAAAAGCTTGGTCATATTTGATATTCACATTTGTGACTATCAGTGATTTAAAAAAAAAAAAAAAAAAAAAAAAATACCATGTATAGGTAATCCAATAAACCTAAGTTGCTTCAGTCCGGCAAGTGTTCATCTTAAAACATTACTAAAAACATTTTATTTTATAAAATAAGTAAGTAAAGGTTTCACAGCACAAACACACATGAACCACAACCTAAACGGGGACATTTTTTAGAATGTTTCATATTGATAATTTAACACTAGATCTACCACTTGTAGTACCAAGGCAGTCATTTTGACCATTTTTAAATTTTAAAATGTAATAACTTTGTTGAAATAAAACCCATATAACTAGAATACCCTGACTTTTCCTAAATGTGTGTATATTTTATTATAACATTGTTATTTTATTAAAGTTACAAAACACAAAAGAGATAAAAATACCATGTATAGGTAATCCAATAAACCTAAGTTGCTTCAGTCCGGCAAGTGTTCATCTTAAAACATTACTAAAAACATTTTATTTTATAAAATAAGTAAGTAAAGGTTTCACAGCACAAACACACATGAACCACAACCTAAACGGGGACATTTTTTAGAATGTTTCATATTGATAATTTAACACTAGATCTACCACTTGTAGTACCAAGGCAGTCATTTTGACCATTTTTAAATTTTAAAATGTAATAACTTTGTTGAAATAAAACCCATATAACTATAATACCCTGACTTTTCCTAAATGTGTGTATATTTTATTATAACATTGTTATTTTATTAAAGTTACAAAACACAAAAGAGATATTTCTACCTTGAATGGCCAAAGCGGTCAAATTGACCGTTCGCATTATAGACGGCGTATAATTTCTGCTTTTGCGACTTTTTCCCACGTTTGAAAATGCACGTCACTGTTGCCTAGCAACTTTTGTTCTAGTTGTTTTTATATTCTATTGCTAAGCTAAAATTCCTGTTCGTAAAAAAGCCGGGTGGACACCTCCAATACAACAACTGCTGTCATTCAATCTGCCACAGTTCCAGGTAGGCTATGTTTGGCTAGAAAAACAGCCTGGCTGTTATCAATAATAGCTTACTTCAATGTTATGACAAAATAGCCATAATAATAATGGTTATTAGTCTATTATTTTTATGCTAGTGTAATGTTATAGCTAATGTATATAGGCTAATTTTAGCCCCGACAAGACTGATACTGTGAAATAAAACAAACTAATTAGGCTTTTTTTTAGCGACGGTGACTATGTTTATTATTATTTATACTATCATAACAGATCCATTTATTCACAGATCACGATTCCAGTGGTGGCTGCATAGAATTGTTTCCAATTCATCTGATCCAAACATTTCCAATAACTCCAGAGCGTTGTAAAGTACAAAA
>NW_015642055.1:338264-342669 GCF_001515625.1 Sinocyclocheilus rhinocerous | reverse complement strand
TATTATTTTTATGCTAGTGTAATGCTATAGCTAATGCATATAGGCTAATTTGAGCCCCGACAAGACTGATATTGTGAAATAAAACAAACTAATTAAGTTTTTTTTTTTGCGACAGTGACTATGTTTATTATTATCTATACTAATTTCCAAAATTCACAACATGTTTTATCTACAGAAATATTCTGCTTCGGTTCATATTTGTTGGCATTTAGACTTTCAAATACAACATTTTCACTGCGGTGAAAAACTTTTGCTTTTTTTGCTTTGAGACACGCACATTCGGGAGCGGTCTATAGCTCTTACACAATTAAATATTACAAAAAATATCGTATTTTTTAGGGTGATGACGTCATAAAATATGACAACAGACATTCAAAGCTTCATTGTAAAACCTCAAAAGAAGCTTCGAATGTAAATATGATATGACAAAAATGACATTGAGTTCAGTCTAGTATGAACGGTCAGAATGACCGCTATGGCCATTCTAGTAGTTATAGAACTCCGGTAGTTCTAGTGTTAAATGCCATAGAAATTTGCGTATCAAATATGATACAATAGGCTCTTATTTAAATATTTGTTAAACATTTTTAAAAACATATTTAAACATAAAAATGTAATTATTAGCTTTTTTTTCAACTCACAAACACCCTGCGGTTCCCTCGTGAACCACAGTTTGGGATACCCTGAGCTAAAGCATGGCACCAACTGGAACCTTTCGAGAAAAAAAAAAAAAAAAAAAAAAAAAAAAAAAAAAAAAAAAAATAGTCATACTAAATGCTCAGAACATCAAAAGGGCTCACCTTCATGAAAGTGTCATCTAGCCGCACGGCCTGCTGGGAGTCCTCCAGTGCCTCTCTGTAGCGACTCAGCATCATCAATGTGGCCGCACGGTTGCCATAGTAACTGGCATTTTTCGGGCACAAGTCTGTTAAAAGGACACAAACAAAAAATGTAGATAGACACTTCAGTAAACAGAAAGGGGAATTTAAAAAAAAAATCTGTGGTTATTTTTGTTAAAACCGGAATGGAAAAGGTCACCAAAACATTTCTATAACAAGTGGTTGCTATGACAAAATCTATTCTGGAAATTATGTTACAGGCTTCAAGGAAAACATGTGGAGACCAGAGAAACCGTGTGCTCATGAGTGAATATTGAGTCTAATGTGAGGGCACAGTATGCGATTCAGAAGTGTGTAGGAACAACCCAATGCAAAAGATGCCCACAGAAAGCTAGGCAGACAGATGAACCACATACAGCAAAGTACTCTTTTAAGGGTTCTTACCGATGGCCTTGGTGTAGAAGTTGAAAGCTTCAGCATAGTCCTTCTTGACATAGTACACATTTCCCTGTTCTTTGAAGCCTTCCGCTTCCCTGCGGATTGAGACAAACAAAAATGATAACAGTGCCTCCAGAAACAGAAGATCAGAACAGCTGTTAGAAAACTTGTTAAGATTTAGCCGCTCCAAACTGAACATCCTCTTTGTGCTTTGGGACATGGATATGCCACAAGTCCTCACAAAAACCAGATGATATAGATCAGAAAATACCGCTGGCATGTGCATATCACATTTCGAAGATGTGAGACCTCTAAAGAATGGGCTGCATTGTCAGGACTCAAGCTCCAGAATACCTGCCTACACCGGTGTAATAAATACTTCAACACGCAATATTAACAGAGGCAGAAGCCCATCATGGTCAGTGAAAGTGTGTGTGTATTTACCGAATACATTGTGTTCTGAACTATAGGTGTCTGGGGGAAGTGTACAAAGTAAGATTAGGCTGCTAAACATAGATACTTCACTACCAGTGGTGTCTGTTTTAAATCAGTCAAACAGCACACAGATGTATGGCATCAGGTGGGATGGAGTGCTTTCTGGGAAACAATGCAGGGCGGTATACGTTCAAAGAAGACTAGAGAACGAGTGTCACATTACCAGCTTTAACTTCACCCATCTATACTGAAGAGTTAAACATAAGAGTGGAGCAAAAGGAAACAGTTCTGCAACAGTGAAAGCCATCTGTAGAGATGGTTAACTTTATTCCTCTGAGGATTCAGAGCACAGCGGAACTGTGGGTAACGAGGGCAACATAAGCCCTTTATATCTACACATTTTATGACAACATGATTTTTTTTCAAAGTGAATCATTTTTTTGGGAGAAAACGTGACTTTTTTTCTATTCGACAACAATTTCTAAAGCTACAAAGCAAAGCAAAAAGTGAAACAAAATGAAAACCGAATTATTATTCTGAGAAATTACGAGGTCACATTGCAACATCAGAAAAAAAAAGTTTAAAAAAAAGTTTCAATTTTGAGTTCTCAGAATTGCGAGGAAAAGGCCAAATAGTGAGCTAAAAAGTCGCATATACCCTTCAATAAGGCTCAGAGGTGACGAACATTAAAATCACAATGAAATGGAAGTAGTGACAGATCTTTTCTTCCACACTGTGACATACCTCAGAGTTGTCGTTGGAGATTCTTAGTCCTCCTTTCCGTTCTTTCAATCGCTTTACGTATACGTAGACTTTCCATGTCCATTATTGTGAAACCCGTAAGACACAACAAAAACACAGCTCCGATCACAGCGTCCTCCAGGTTCTCTGGAATCCTCTCAAGCGGTGGACTTCTACATTCCGATTGGTTGCAGCCGAACCGCGTCATAGCTCATTACCATAAAGTTGACCTGATTTTAACTCTCCTCAACGTCCAAGACATGCCGCGCCGCTGCTCAACGCCGGCTCACATTGAAAATGAATGACTTCCGGCCACTTTGACGCTCTCGACGATGGCGGTGTGAACGCACGGTCTTTGTTGAATAATACAGAACATAAAGAGCTTTAAAAAATAATTGCATATTAAATAGCAATCGCAATATTGGTAAAAAAAAATTTGATTTTCCAAAATCGTTCAGCCCTACTTAAAACAACTTTTACTATTGGTTGTTGATTAGATTTTAAGATGTGGGATCACTCAAAAATGGAGTCAGATCTGAGTGTGAGCTTGCAGTTGATTGTGGCCAGGATTTAAGCAGACTAAATGACTGAAGTAGTCCAACACACATGACCAGAAATAAGTGTCATTCACCGGAGAATCGAGTTATGACATAATAGCCTTATTCAGACTAACATTCACATGTTGTTTGAAATCCTGTTCAAATTGCATTTAGGGAAACCTGTTTTGTTTGAGTGCTCTGATCAGATTTTGTGCAGCTTTCTCATGCCATGTAAAATGTAAACACGTCAGATGTTGTTTGTATAAAGAAAACATAGTGAATGACTTTGTAGAAACAAGGTTGTGTTGTTGCGAAGTACGAGTAAAGCAGAAAATTACAATATACAGCTAGTCTACACACCTCTTTAAATTTTGAGACTAGCTGCGCATTTCAGCTTCCTATGTTTCTGCTGCTGCCTCATAAAATTCAGTGCAATGGCAACATGTTGTAAGACAACAACGTTGCTGCACAGAAAACAATGCATATATTCCGTAAAACAAAAGAGTGCCACAGGACAAGCAAACCAAATCTGAATGGTTACAATTAGTGCTGTCAAACGATTAATCGCATCCAAAATAAAAGATTGTTCACATAATATATGTATGTGTGCTGTGTATATTTATTATGTATATATAATTATATATATATTTCAGAAAAATAGGTTATGTTTATATATTAAATGTTTATTTATAATATAAATTATATGAATATAAATATAGACATGTAAATATTTTCAAAATATATACTGTGTGTATTTATATATACACATTATAAATATACACATAACACACATATCATGCAAACAAAAACTTTTATTTTGGATGCGATTAATCGTTTGACAGCACTAGTTACAATACACATTGTGGACATCAAAGATTTACATCAGATACCAAATAAATACACAAATAATCAAATTTGGGCTGACAGGGTGAACACAACTTTTGATTACAGATTACAAAGTCATTCTTTTTTTTTTAAAAGAACAATAAGATCCACTTGCATTTAGAAAACTGTGTTTTTTTCATTTCATTCTGACAATAAGACCCTTTCTTGTAAATCCCTGATTTTCTTTGATTATCTTCACCCAGGTTTCAGGTCAAGCTGACCAAAAGCCCAATGACATCATAAGTAGACTTGTGCCGGTATTCGGTAATGCGATATATCACGCGTAATGAATATGCACGATATTGTTATCGTGGGCACGTCTAAATACCGATAAAAGCATTAGCAATTAATCGCAACATGAAAATTTGATACCGGCATATCCCTAATCATAAGACACATTGACACAAATGACACAAACAATAAACTAATTACTCACATCCTGTCACAATTGCAAATCAAGTGAGCATGCCATTAGGGATGTAACGATATGAAAATTTCTTATCACGATTATAGTGACCAAAATTATCC
>NW_015642055.1:335030-338147 GCF_001515625.1 Sinocyclocheilus rhinocerous | reverse complement strand
TTATAGTACAACCCTCTACGGACACCTTGGCAATTGAATCGCCATTGGCTAGTACATTTTTTTGTTTATTCGCCAGACTGAAATACTATACTAATATATATATATAAAAAAGTTATGCCATTTTACAAGCATATATGTTTGTAAAATGTTACAGCTTTTAAAATATCTGAAAGTACACTCTTAATATCAGTCAGTCAAGCATTATAATATGATAATCAAGTATTATTTAATAATAGAAGTTTAGTAATTAGAAATAAAACTTGGTAACCATGAACTTAGGACTGGTGCTGGTGCTTTTTTTGGTCATTCAGTGTTCCTGTAAAAGCGCCTTCACACTAGAGTTTACGGTATGTCAAATACAGGTGTGCTGCGCATCCATTGAGATGAACTGAAAAATATCACAGATCGCTTGATGGAGAGTGAAACTCTGAAGCGCTCAGTCAGAGTGTTCTGTGAGTGAAAATATATCTGTGCTAATCATATACTCAGCATCCAACTCACACACTGGAGAGTAAAATCTGAGAATTTATTAGCCATTGGCTAATATTAGACATCATTTAGTCGCCCAGAGTGAAGATTTAGTCGCATATGCGAGTGATTTACTCACAATGTAGAGGGTTGTAGTACATTGAAGAATGATCAAAAACTTTTTACATACGCCATGTGACCTGTAAATGCGAAAAAGCCATTTCCATTGCAGTTTTGCAAATTATTCCTTTTTCGCATTGCCTGAAAAACCACCTCATGCGAGCGTAAAAACTTTTTTGCGATATATGGGCGTTTTTGCAAAATTGACGCGTATTTTCAATTCACAATTTGCACAATTTGAAGGGTAATGGAAAAGCGCCTAATGACGCCTTTATCTCTGGAATATTCTCGAGAGGGTTTTACACACCAGTCAACAGCTGAGCCTACTTAATCGCACACCAATGTTCAACCTCACACTCTCCTCAGACAGAGAGCTGCAGCTGTAGTGAAGTGTTCGTCCTGTGCCACCTGTGTGGTCATGCAAATATAGTGCTTTATTCAGACGTCACTGTTCACACCCTCCAGTTAATCTGGAAACCAGAAGCAGACTGGTGCTTTCTGTGAGAGAGAATGACGTAATGACGTGAATCATTGATAGAGCAGGTACATGAGCTGACAATACTTCAGATCACATGCACAATTAAGTCATGACGCACAGTAGTTGTTTCCTATAAAGTGCATTTAGTGCCTGCCCACTTTTTCAACAGCCTTTGTTCCAGAAGTGTTCTTCCCATTAATTTTTCTTACCTCAGTTTAAGAGTTTAACCATCAACCAAACCAACCAACTATGAGGTGAATCACAACAATAGAAACTGTCATTGGAAGCAAAACAACAGAGAAAAAAAAAAAAGATAAAAGACTGTACTTAATAGTTTTATTGAGGGAAAGAACTACAATCCCATGAAGCATTGCAAATAACATGAATTGAAAATGATGGAGAATACAAAATCAAATATGCATACACTGATGCCCATTTTGATCCTGACTGGTGGAGATTTCTCTGCCGAATCATGGGTCATTTATTTTTTCATTAGTTGAACATGATTATTTAAAAAATAAAATTTAAATAATGCAGGCTGATGGCTTCAACATAAGCATACACCATCGATTAACAACCTCATAGCTCACAGCAGGTCTGTCTTTAGAGGAATGAAAATGAATGGGATTTTTACTCCCGGAGCCCGACTGTTGCACTATTAGTCCAATTGACATTTATTTAGAGTTACATTGGAAACCGTAACTCAATCTATTAAAACAACAGCAGACAAATTATATGAGACCCTGGACTACAAAACCCGTCATAAGGGTACATTCTTTCAAATTGAGATGTATACTGAACATCTGAAAGCTGAATAAATAAGCTTTCCATTGATTAGGTCCTGATCCTGTTAGGATAGGACAATATTTGGCTGAGATACAACTATTTGAAAATCTGGAATCTGAGGGTGCAAAAAAAATAAAATCTAAATATTGATAAAATCGGCTTTAAAGCTGTCCAAATGAGGTTCTTAGCAATGCATATTACTAATCAAAAATTAAGTTGATATATTTACAGTAGGGAATTTATCAAATATCTTCATGGAACATGATCTTTACTTAATATCCTAATGATCTTTGGCATAAAAGAAAAATCGATAATTTTGACCCAAACAATATATTGTTGGGTATTGCTACAAATATAACTGTGCGACGTAAGACTGGTTTTGTGGTCCAGGGTCACAAATTAAAAGTCAAGTACTTAGAGTTCACCAGGAACATCAGGTTTGTACTGCATCTTTACAGTAATGTGTGACTCCGACAGATAATACTCTAACTACACTTCACATGAGGAAAGTTATGTCAGACACGAGGTTAACTTCTCGCGTGTCCAGTTACAGTTTGGTAACCAATCGTTTCTAGTCAACGTGCAAGTTCACGTCATGCCTCAGTCCGCCCACAGAGACTTCAAACAGAAAGTTCCAAAAGTGAACCACTTATTATAGACGGTTTCAACGGCAACAACATAAACAAACGTGACTGCACATGGGCGCTTTTGTGGCCCTAACTTAACTTCCGGTAGACTTCCAAATAGAATCAATAACAACAGCTAAGTAGTCCCTCTAGATCAGGGGTGGGCAAACTTGGCCCTTCCAGGTCACTTTCCTTCAGAGTTTAGCTCCAACTCTAATCAAACACACCTGAACCAGCTAATCATTGTCTTCAAGACTACTAGAAAGCTACAGGCAGGTGAGTTTTATCAGGGTTGGATCAAATCTCTGCAGGAAAGTGGCCTGGAAGGGCCAAGTTTGCCCATCACTGCTCTAGATTATTTTTGTTAACAAGCAAAATATGTTTGCTGTGTAAATCAGACGGACTTACTGAAAATGCAAATTCATTCTCTGCCAGCAAGAGGTGCTTTAAACCGGGAGAAACAGAGGTTTCCCCAGTAACGGCTGTACAAACAGCAGCACTGAGCTCACAAACGCTGCTTTATCAGGCAGATAACATTCAAGATGAAATTAAAATGACATCGACAATTTTCTAAAGATAGTCTTCCTTCAGAAATACAGCGATATAAAAACACCCGTGCCTCGTTTTGATTTTTAAACG
>NW_015642055.1:320751-334209 GCF_001515625.1 Sinocyclocheilus rhinocerous | reverse complement strand
GTAACAGCTGTACACAAAGCAGCGCTGAGCTCACAAGCGCTGCTTTATCAGGCATATAACATGCAAGATGAAATGAAAATGACATCGAAAATTTTCTAAAGATAGTCTTCCTTCAGAAATACAGTGATATAAAAACACCCGCACCTCATTTTGATTTTTAAATGTGCAGTATGTGCTCATGTTTATTCAACGAAGCCTTTTGGAAAATCGGTCAGTTTTGATATCGTGGCGAGCGCCACAAATAAATAAATGTATGGGAAACACATCCCACAGCACAACCACCTGAGCCCTACTTCAGTCTACTCATCACCTTAACTTTAACTGCGTTTGTAGCCGGCGCCATAGCCAGACTGATAAACAAACACAGACCGGAAGTTAACTTCGGGCCAGGCGAATGCGCCCGATGAAACAGTGCATAGATAGCTACCAGTCCATATCACAATTCTGGGTTCAAATTCCCGTCTTGACTTTAATGACACTAAACACTGAATAAATATAATTGAAACGCCATGTGCATTTAAAGCGACAGTACACCGAAAACTAAAATTCGGTCATCGAAGCAGACGTCAGTCAGCCTCAGATGTAACTGACTGACCGCCTCGTTCCCCATTCACTTTCTTTACACGTCCTTTTGACACATAATAAAACAGAACTCTGACTGAGGTTGTCCTTCTCCTTAACGTGACCTAAATCAGTAATCCAAGTGTGTAAATAATGTCAGAATGTACATGTTTTGTGGGGAACTGTCCCTTTAAGAGAGTTTAAAAAGCTGCGAATCTGTTCGTGTTCCTAATACATCGGACAAAACGTCCAAGCAGGTGTCAAAAGTAGTGGCCTGCAAATACAGGAGAACCGCAGGGACAGAACGTCATTTCCTCTATACGCACGTGCGTTTTTTTTGCATTGTAGTCACCTACTAAGGTTATCACTCAACAACTAGAATTGTTTGACATATTTAAGGCAACAGTGCGTCACTGATGAACAGCTGGATGTTTCTGCTGTCCCGTCTGTGGGTTAGTGCGTCTGCATTGTGCTCTTAAGAGCAATGATGTCACGCTGCCTTCGACCTAATTCTCACCCAAAAACTGTGTCACGGAGTACTGCACATCTGTCGTAATAACACGATGCACGGCACCCTTGATCATCGTTTTAAAAGCTCAAAGCATATTTAAAAGACGTAAGGACAGCAGCAGGCTAATCGCAAGGCACCCCAGCACTAAAAGCAGCTGCCTGGCACACTAGGCCATAGTCACCCCTTGATTTTCAAGTTATGCGGCAGTCGCGATCTCAGGGTCTTTACACAATCGTGGGCCCGATCACGGCTTCTCTAAAACACAGATACCTCACAAACGGATCAGCCGGCATCTGATTAAAGTGATCGCTCTTGTCAGGTACCTCTCTAACTCCTCGTCGCTGGTCAAGTCCATCTCTGGATCCGCGGACGAGTCTAAGTCAACAGTCGCCATTTTGCTGTAGAGAGGCGGAGGAAGACGCGAGGCATGTGAGCCTTTCATACCGCCTTCAGCTCCGCCTTCCGCAGCCCTGCGCAATATGCCCATAGTAGGTCAACGGATACACGAGAAACAATACTGAGATAGTGTGGAGAAACTATTTTCAGAAATAAAAGTGCACTAAAGATTAAATCAAAGCATTTTGTCTAGTTAGTTAAATTAACAGTTCCAGTAGTTTTTAAAAAACTGGCCCTTACTCTTTACATTGTTTTTAAACTATAGAGACTGCACAGATATCTCTAACTGTAATTATGTGAAACATCTTAAAGAATTTATTTATTTTTATGTAAGAATTTTGATTCACGTCCGTTACTCGAATCTTTTGAATCAGTTCACTTAAATTAAAAGATTCGCTCAGTGATTGCAGGTGACGTTGCGCTACGCCAGTAGGTGGCGACAAATGACTGTATTTTTTTGTATGGCTGAATACAAGTACATAGTAATAGTGTAATATTTTTTAAATTGGTTTTAAAGATTTAGCTACAACTACATTCAGGTGGTACTTTAGGATAAACAGCAAAAAATAAAATCAAAAGATAAAACTAAACATAAGAAAATTAAAATAAAATCATTGTTTACAAATAGTAGCTACCTGCATGGACTGACCACATTTTACAGCTTTCATGTTTTTCAGAGATGATATTGTATTGTTATGCATTATTGAACTTTTGCTTTAAAAGCTAAATTATTTTCATTTTATAGCCTATACTAAATTTAGTGCTAGTATGTTATTTTAATTTCAGTTGATGTAATGAGTGAGTCACCAATCCTGTTTACTATCACAGGTGGTCAGCCGATCAACTAAATCATTCATTCATCCAATCGATTCAGTAAAAATAAAGAGTGGTTCACGACCAAAATGTTTTATTACCCTTTATTCAAAATTCATTCAGTTAAGAGAAAGTGTATTCATTGAGAAGGTGTGTGCAACCAATGCTTCTTCACAACTTCTGCATATGTGACTTTGTATAGGCTATGTCATAATGTGTTACATAAATAATGACTAGCTATACTGATAACAAATATTAATGTGGCAGATTCCATTTTTTAGTATATACTATTTAGAAGGTTTAATCTACCTTCCTCCTACTTGTCAACTTTTTCCAGTTGATATATTTTTATTTATTTGTAGTTAATGGTTTTTAAAACATCAGCTTTTTTTTTTTAATATACGTAGGCCTATTTATCTTTTTTACTATATTCATTAGTTTGTTTATCTTGCTTATGTGTTTTTCCTTCTGTGTTTTCTTTGAAATATTGTGTCGAATACTCATTAATGTTCTCCTGAATGTTTTCGTACAATATAATTTTTCTTCATATGTGTGCATGTATGTATGTATGTATTTCTCCACATGCAATCCCAAAGGTTTATATGTTTACAGGTGTTTTTTATTGTTATAATATTTTTTTTACATTTTTTGTAATACCCATGTAATACCTATGTATTATGTACCGGCATGTATTGTTGTCCTCCGGACAGAGAGGGCGCTATTCAGCTCAACGGAACTGGTGTCAAATTTCGTCGAAGGCTGAAATCTGACATAAACAACAGGAAGAGAGTACGATAAGTCCAGTTTTTTCTTAAACGCTTCGGTTATTTTCTTTAATGCATTTAATACTTATCAAAGATGAATACAATTTAGTATTCAATTATACAGTAATCTGATACACTCTGAAGATGTAGCTTCAGGCGCAGCAGGTTTATGCAAACCAGTGTGTGCAGCGATCATGTGACTGTAGCATAAAGGCATTATTATTATTGCACGTCAGTATTCTCTCTATTCTCTCGTTGTAACAGGTTTCTACTACAACCCACCTTTTATCTCTAGTGTATTTCTATACTTTAATGAAGACTGCGCGGTTGTAAGTGATCATGGGCAAGAGCTGCAAGGTGGTGGTGTGTGGCCAGGGATCAGTGGGCAAAAGCGCGGTTCTGGAGCAGTTACTGTACGCCAACCATGTCGCAGGTGAGTGTTATGACAGCGCCCACCTGACACGAGTCATTTCTTAAACCCAAATAAATGAGCAGTACAGATTCATGTGGTACCGGTTTGGCAGGTTCAGAGACCATGGAGACACTGGAGGACATTTACATCGGGTCTGTGGAAACGGACCGCGGCACCCGAGAGCAGGTGCGGTTTTACGACACGCGCGGGCTGCGCGATGGTCACGAGTTTCCGCGGCACTACTTCACTTTCGCGGACGGCTTCGTGCTCGTCTACAGCATCGACAGCAAAGAGTCCTTCAAACGCGTAGAGGCTCTGAAGAAAGACATCGACCGCTGCCGTGACAAAAAAGAGGTCTGTGTGTTTGTTATGCACAGACTGCACACCACCCGTTCAAAAGTTTGGGGTCAATATATATATATATATATATATTTTTTTTTTTAAATGAATACTTTTATTTAGCACTGACATATTAATTAACAGTGGCAGTAAATACATGTATAATGTTGAGTTTTATATTTCAAATAAATGCTTTTCTTTTGAACTAACATTATACAGTATATTCATCAAAAAAACAGGAAAAAATGTATGACAGTTTCTACCCAGCTAACAGGGAACGTTCTGGCAAGGTTGTGAGTTATGAGCAAATGCTCTTCCAGTACCATTCATAGAACGATAGCACAAAAACATTATACATCATTCATGGAACGTTTTTTTATTGTTTTATTTGGCCATTTATCTGGCATTTTTGTAAATGTTACTTTTTGTGTCAGACTGTTTTGAGATCATTTAAAAGTAAAATTTGCAAAATGATCAAATAAAATGTTCCCTTAACATCAGGAAAATGTTCTTTGAACATGATTTTGTTAGCTGTGTACAAAAATATTAAGCAGAACAGATGTTTTCTGAGCAGCAAATCAGCATGTTAGAATGATTTCTGAAGGATCATGAGACACTAAAGGCTGGAGTAATGATGCTGAAAATACAGCTGTGCCATCACAGGAATAAATTACATTTTAGAATGTATTCAAATAGAAAACTCTTGTTTTGCTAATATTTCATAATATTACAGTTTTACATCAAATAAACGCAACCTTGGTGAGCATAAGAGTTCTTGCAAAACATTAAAAAGTCTTGCCATCCCAAATTTTTGAATGACTCATGAGGAGTCCAATTTTAATTGATATTTTGAGAAAAACATGACAATTTTTCCAAGCTAAAAAATGACATCATGAAATAAATGTAAAGAAACTTTCTTTCTCTGTCTCACAGGTGACTATTGTTGTTGTGGGTAATAAGTTGGACCTGCAGGATCAGAGGAGAGTGGACAGCGAGGCGGCTCAGCAGTGGGCACGGCAGGAGAAGGTCAGGCTGTGGGAGGTCTCTGTGACCGACAGACGAACGCTCATCGAGCCCTTTGTCCATCTGGCCAGCAAAATGACCCAGCCTCAGAGCAAATCCACCTTCCCACTCAGCCGCAACAAGAACAAGGGCAGCGGCTCCCTGGACAGCTAGAGATGGAGAAGATAGCAATAGCGCTGACAGAGTAACATAAACATATGCTAGAAGAGAGATGCCAGGCAAATCTCTAAAGAGTGACATCAACAGACGCTCGATTTGATATCTTTTGAAACATTTGAACTTGGAGTGCCATTATAAGTTTAGCACACTGTATGAAGTTACTGCATCAAGGAAGTTTTATATTCTTAAACATACAGGGTAGAATCCATGAGTTGCTGTGATATATTTCTCTCATGCTTATCTTGAAGCAATTGACTGACAAAAAATACTGCTTTTACACTGAAATATATATATATACCTCTACATTGCAAAAAGTTGTTATATCCTATGTGAAATCATTCGACTTGTGTTCAATTCTGACATACTTAATGACATTTGTGCCATGATGACTGCTCTTTTGTGATGTCAACTTGACAGAAGATTGTCTTAATTTAGTTAAGCGGACTGCATGGATGGTTTACTTATTTTTAGGTGTTCATATTTTGTCACACATTCCTATAAAATGTTTACTGATTTATTCCATAAGAACACCTAAGTAAGTGCAATTTGTTTGAGTTTGTTTGATTGTGAGTGAGCTCACCACTGTGCCATTGTACGTTTGACCCTGATGACTGTATTTCATGAGTAGTCAGTCATATTGTATAATGTTAGCTTTCAATTGTGAACATATACAATATATTTCTGTTCTTTTTACATGGAAAAAGTATGACTTATGAAGATTTGACTCTTATTTTTTTTAGCTGAGATCGCTTTCAAATACATTTTGACATGTTTGTTTAAAAGCATTTTTTGTCTGAAACAAAGACTGTTAGCTTTCAATTGTGAACATATACAATATATTTCTGTTCTTTTTACATGGAAAAAGTATGACTTATGAAGATTTGACTCTTATTTTTTTTAGCTGAGATCGCTTTCAAATACATTTTGACATGTTTGTTTTTGTCTGAAACAAAGACTGAGCAGCTTTTTAACATCTTAATAAAGCTGCTTGGCTGCAATTGTTTACCACTCATTCAACTTTTCTAATCGAAATCTAAATTAACGCTTAATTTACACTGGTGAAAAATAATGTTAATGTTCTATAAAGACAATATAAATTTTAAGCACATGATCTGTACACACTTCAGATCTTGTCTGCTTAACAGCACAGCAGCCATCTTCCATCTGAATGAGCCCGACATATCTGCAGTCTCTTCAGGGGGAGTAAACGAGAGAATTGGTTTTATTTGCCCTTTATCGATCTTTTTACGGAGTAGATATTTCATTTAGTTCATGGCTAGATCGGTAGTGACCTTATAATAAAGGGCTCTCCACTTCTGCCAGGGAGAGTGTGTGTGTCTGTGTGTCTTGAACAATGTCTAAAGTTAATGCTTGCTTCAAGCTACCCTTCATCTCATGAGGCTTGCATCAGTGTGCATCATTTACAAATGCTTCACATTATGCAAATTTACTTTTTACCCACTGTTACACAATACACTTACACACATTGCAAACTTCACACAACATATAGTTTCAAAAATGCACTCTCTAAAAGGGTCTGGGAACTAGGAAGCCTACTTGCAAGATGTGAAGTGGAGGGGGTCAGCAAGCATGGTATAAACAAATAATTATTGACTTTCAATAATAAAATATAAATATACTTTTGTATGAATATGTGTATTTAGTGAATCAAAGCATGATGCAAATAATGCATAGTCCCTGTTAACACAATACGTTCTAAGAATGTTTTGCTAACATTTCTATTATGAAGCATTATTTCTGAAAGTTCTCTGAACTTTCTTGGTTATGCGATCGTTAAGGGGACATTCGATTTGATCATTTTGCAAACTTTTAAATGTTCCCTGAACATTCTGAAACGGGGGGGGGAAATCAAAAATATAATTTTTGTGCTAACGATTTGAGAACGATAACAAAGACCAAAAAAACAAACAAAAAAAACCGAACACACCTTTGAACGAACACACTATTAATGTTACTGGAGAAACGTTTGTTGATAACGTGAAACGAACCTCGCCAAAGTTCTAAAAACGTTCCTTGGGGCACCTGCCTGGCGCAGAGCTTGGGTCAATCAAGAACACCATCGCTGAGCAAAAGTGATTTTGTACTTCGATAAATATCTAATTAAGTGCCTAAAACATTTTGGTGGGCTTTGTGCTGACAAATTAATTTTAATAGAAGGCGAACATTTTCATTTTTATTAGTAATATTTTTTGGCACATTTGTAAAAATCTGAATCCATGCCAATTTGTAATTAATAACAATGTAGATATACTACTACTAAAATATTCTAAACTTCAAATGTTTAATGAATATAAAGGTTAAAAAAAACGACTTACCAGTTTGTAAAACTTGAAAATCTATCAGTTCCCTTTCATATTCTTGCCGTTCTCATCGTAAACACAAGATGGCGCACACTTGTTGAGGTGAACGACTGGAATGAGAAAGAGTGCCTGTGTGTATTATCGTGGATACCAGTTGGTAGACTTTTTTTGCCTAGTTTTGCTGGGTTTACATCGAACTGGGAAGTTTCGACAGGTTTGTCATTATAAAGCAAGACGCCATGACAAGCTGTCATCCTCTGGTCAAAAACCACGAGTCCCATAAGCCCCCAAAAGAACAGCCAGAGCACTGGGGTGGAAGTCTAATCGATTTATTTCTCTCTCTCTCTCTCTGCTTCATTTCGTTTTCACGCATTCATACACACCCTGTACAGAGAAAGAGCAAATGAGTCAGAAAACCAAGACGCAAAATCCTATGAAAATACGTTTTCCTTTGTGTCAGCTGACAGTTCAGATCAATGTTAGATCAGTCACAGACAGAAATCTATTGAGCACAAAGAACAAATAACATATAATGTGTCATTATTTAAATTACGCAATACTGGCCATGTCCCTTTTAAGCGATATTGAAATCTTCTCATCCTTGTTCATGCTTAAGAAACATCTAGTTGGATTGGACACATATTTTTCAGTTTACACGCATACATGCACATTTTCACATGAGGCTCCATGATTTCCAACACATTCATGGGAGAAACTGTTTTTTTTTGTGCTTTTTGGTCATATGAGAGTTTCACTCTTGTAGGTTGTATGCCGTCTACTTGATTATTGTAAAAAAAAATATATATATAATAATAATAATAAATCTCAAATTTGACATTTTTGAGTATATGGATGTTTCGGATGTTTCCATGACTGTCCTGTGACAAACAGATTCCATCGGTGTAAAATAAAGTGGGAGAAATGTCATATTAAGCTTTCCAGTGTCCTACAGATTGGCAATAGGAACACTGTGCACACTACATCATCAAGAGCACTCACAACATTAAGAGAACGAGGGAAGAAACATGTACACTAAAGATAGAGAGAGAGAGAGAGAGAAAGAAACAGAGTAATCTTCCATTTTCTTAAAAAGGTTCCAGTTTCCGTCATTATTGCTTAAAGATTGAATTGCACTGAACTGAAAAAGCAACAGAAAATCCCAACAAACAACCTTAAAGATATTTAGGAACTGTTACTTTTGGACAACATGTGAAATCATCCACCTACCAGAGACCATCACAGTATAATAACCAGCCATATCTGCTGTATGGACCTCACGAGGATGACACAACTAGGAATGGTGCGGTTACGTCTTCTTGTGCCTCAAGAAAGCATGAAGGTATCCAATGATGGACCAATGTTATTTCTCCTTCGCTATTTATCCTTCCTTGGACCTTATGGAGATCAGTTTGACGTTCAGGAGTTATCAAAACACACACGCACACACAAATAAGAGATTTGATTCATGGAGTCCAAGCAAAGTCCTTGTTCTAAAGTGTCCTCAGAAAAAAAGCAGAATTTGTCCATGTTGTGCCTCTTGAAGTGTCAATATGGCTGTTGCTAGTTAGCTCTGTTCAAGGCCCCAGGCTTTAATCCCTCAAGGGCAAACCATCCTCTGAAAAGAAAGAGCCCTGAGTGGGCTTGAGACTCACCCGTGACTCCAGGCTCTGAGGCCTTGTCTGGGTGTCTGAGTCTTGGCCCGTTTTTAGCAATATTTCTTATATTCCGTCGCCTTCTTTCTCTCGCAAGCGCTTTTGATTAACAATTTGACGTAAAAACTACATAATCTTATCTACTTTGCATTAAATTATCTCCTTATTTCAGTACACATGTCTCTGCAGAAATGGTGACAAAAAGTAATAACTTCAAGTAAAGCTCGTTCTTATTATCACATTAATTACAATAACCAGATAAAGAATCTACATTAAACATCTCATAAAATTCTACATATTTACTCTAATTGTATATATTATAAATGTTAATGATTCACTTTTAAAAGCTGTATTCATAAAATATGTACAAAAAGCTTTGTATGCTAGGGCACATTTAAAAAAAATTAGACAGATGAAAAATGGTACAACATAGACTCAACAGCAACATCTAATTCTACAGGTCTGAAGTCAGATGATCAGTCTTATTAGTCCATCCAAAACCATCAGATGACACTGATCTGGGGCAAAGCGATGTGACTTTGTTCAGGCTGACAGGAACGCTTGTATACTTGTAGCGGGTGAGTTTAATATATCTGAAATTTAATTGCTATTCAATGTAATCTTAAAATACTCCTTTCAACAGTACTGTTGTATATTCAGTAACCCGCCATTATGGGCATTATATTTTGGCAATGGCTCCTCTGTGCAAATAAATCAATGATGCTTCCGGAATCGAAAATGTTATTCTGAATAAAATTGAGAGTAATGAACTCATGACAGGTTTTGGATCAAACACACACACACACACACACACACACACACACACACAAGCAAAGAACATGGTGAGGGTTTAGATCTTAATCAAGATGGGACGCGGACAGATTTTTGACAGGCACACTGACCTTTGTGAGGCCGTAATAGGGGAATACTGAGAACAAAATATGCGGACATAAAAGGCCACGTCAAACTGTGACTGAACCGTAATCATCTCATCTGAGGTTTTGTGTGTGTGTGTGTGTGTGTGTGTGTGTGTGCATCTGCAATCTCAAATCATCTAATCTATGCATCAACACTGAGAAAATTACGACACTGATTGGGAGCGAGTGTGTGTGTGTGTGTGATGCCTTGCTACCAAATTGTCACCTTCGTATATTAGACTGGCACTCTGTGTTATTCTGTGATTACCCATGACAGAAAGCCTTTGCATCTGTAAACTGACAGACCAATGAGGTTTGTGTTTGTAACAAAAGCCGGTCAGATGAGGTTACTCGAAATGTTTGCGAATACACAGACCGACGGCAACATATCCATGCGGAACGACATGAGGACAGACTAATAACAATTGAAAATACTTAAAAAAAAACATCAAGTAAAGGGATGTTTGCATTTCCTCACTAAACGAACAGCTAGCGCAGTTATAGGTCTCTAAAATTGGCTTTCCTCTAATAAATTATAGAATAAAAACCTGATTAATATCTGTATAATGATAAACATCTCATAAAGCAAAGCTAAATATCCTTCTTATAGCTCTTTCAACTCCTTTATCAGTCTTGTCCTGTCATTCAAGCGTTCATCTGCATAGTGGGCTGGTGTTCGCAATGAGGCCCCTCCCATATTACCAAATATGGTCCTGCTCTCTCTCTCTATCTCTCTCACACTCTCTCTCCCTTTGCTGCATAGTTCAAGAGTGACCCTCTCAGAGTCACAGTTTTTGAGGAGGACAGGGAACACTATGGGAGTGTGTGTTTGTGTTTATATACTTAAGTGTATACAGCTTGGAGAGAGTGGGAGCACGGACGAAGTTTGCACAGAGACCGTCAGTTCTGAGAACGGATCGTAAAACTAAATCACGTGAATGTGCGGCCTTGTTGTAAGAGCGTGTTTGTTTTGTTTCGAGGTGATCAATAAGGGGAAAATATGATGGGAGTGTGTGTTGCTCTCAGAGGTCCGGGCGCTGGCCTAAAGAGGGCAGGGCCGAGGATGGGCGTCTGAATGAAAGTAGTGCCCGGCGGGTGTCGCAGTGCGAGAGGATTGGCTGCGACTGTGCAGAGGGTGGGTGTAGTTAAGGGGGTGGGAAGGAAGCTGGCGGTCAGATTTTTAGTCAATTGCTTCTGTAGAACCAGTTTAGTCTGAGAGAGAGAGAGAGAAAGAAAGAGAGAGACAGAATGAATCATTATGATACCACAAAGCTATTTTTGATGATGTAGTGAAAAATTTCTGTGCCACTACACTGAAAATTTGGTGGTAAAACAATTTTCACTCAGAAATGGCTAGTAAAAACTGAAATGGCATTATCTTGTAAAACATTTCTTTAATAATCTATACTTCAAAAGCTATAGTGTAACTCAGTGATTCTCAGCCTTTTTGACTGTAAGGCCACCTCTTATCCAACAGTATTCAAAGATCCCTCCATACAGGCTCAAATATTTGTAGTATTTCTATTATTTCTTCTGTAATTATGACTATTTCTATTAAAAGAAAAACTTACGAATGAAACTACGAGCATGCATGTCAGATCCGAATCACATTCAGCAGCGGAAGCTCTTAAAGTAATAGCAGCCAAATAACCTAATAACCCAGCTGCTGTGATGTCTGTTTATCAAAGAACAAAAGAAAAAAGAGGAAATCAATAACACTTGTAGCTTTAAGGGCTTATCTATATTTAATTTAGAATATAGTGTTAATTAGTGATAACTTTATTAAATTTCTGTATATTTACTACTTGCTGAAAGGCACAGGTAGCTAAATATGACATTTATTATGATGGGTTTATGTGAAGATTGTTTTAAGTTCACTTAAATTAGAAGTTGTTATTTTTTAAAGTCTAATAAATGCTCAAATTGATAGCTCTCAATTATACTGTAATGCTGAATGGCTATAGTCAATGATTAAATATTAGAAAATAAAAAACAATTTCATATAGACATCATAGTATTGGTATCAGTCACCTTCAGTCATAAAAAAGATGCCATTAAACAAATATTAAAAATATACTGTCTTTATGTTGTTTCTACATTATTTTGAATATTGAATGTGAAATTATTGCAATATAAAAGTATATTAAAAAACTTCAGTGTTAGGTGGGATTAATCGTGATTAATTTCAAAAAAATTTGATTAATTAGTGAATTTTTTTAATCCATTTTCAGCACTAATTTATATATTAAATCTAATTAACCACAATTCATTTTGTGAATCTAGAAGTTTAAAAAAACATATTCTTCAATAAAAACAAGAGTTATTAAGGGGAAAACCTGATTTCTTGTGTTTTCGTTTTGGCATGTTAATTTGTATTTAATTTTAATAATTTAATAATCTATTTAAATATTTCTTACATCAACCTCAGCTCCCTGTGCTACACCATAGAGAATGTTTTTAAACAAGTTTTAAATTCCCCTTGTCTTTAATTTTGAAATATATAGTCCCGCCCCAAAGTCACTGTCATTGGTTGATCTAATGTTGTGATATGGTGCATAAATTAGACACTACACCTTTAAGAGACTGTTAATTGGGTTTAAGTTCTGTCACTCACCTGTGAGGACAGAGAGGACAGATTGTATTGGTTGATAATTTTCTTCATAGCAGACACTGCGCCACCCGCATAACCGTTCCATCTGACACCCTGCTGGAACAGATCAGAAGAGCTGCTATAATCGTGTGTGTGTGTAGCAGACATAAAAATGATTTTAATTACGCAAAATTACTCCTTGTATCATGATGAGCCTGTTTGCTGCATCCTCCCCTCAATAACTTCCTCTCCCTTTTCCCTTTCCTCTCTGTCATGCTGAGAAGAGGTATGCTTTATTATTTTGTCCTGTCAATCATCATCAGTCCTATTGTTTAAAATTAACTCTGGGTTAATCAGTACTCTGTACTGATTAGCTGAATATGACTATTACATTTACAGTGCCTTGCGAAAGTATTCATACCCCTTCATTTTTTTTTACATTTTGTTATGTTGCTGCCTTATGATAAACTTCTTTAAATTACTTTTTTTCCACATCAATCTACACTCCATACACCATACTGACAAAGCAAAAACAGAATTGTCACAACTTCGTAAATTTATTAAAAATAAAAAACTGAAATAAGTACATTGCTCAAGTATTCATACCCTTAACTAAATATTTAGCTGATGCACCTTTACAGTCTCAAGTCTTTTTTGTTTAATGCGACAAGCTTTGATCATCATCATTTGCATTGTCCTGTTGGAAGGTGAACCTTCTGCTCAGTCTGAGGTTCTGAATGCTCTGGACTGGGTTTTCTCAATATTTTGCTGCACTGAGCGTTTCTTCTACTCTAACAAGTCCCTCAGTCCCTGCTGCTGAAAAACAGCTCCACAGCATGAGGCTGCTACAGCACACTTTACTTTTGGGATGGTACTCTGCAGGTGATGACGCGTGCCTGCTTTCCTCCAAACATGATGCTTGGAATTGAGGTTCATCAGACCAGAGAATCCTATTTCTTAGAGTCTGAGGGTCCTTTAGGTGCTTTTTTGTAAATTCCAA
>NW_015642055.1:311982-320741 GCF_001515625.1 Sinocyclocheilus rhinocerous | reverse complement strand
TTGCTCAGTTTGGCCAGGAGGCCAGCTCTAGGAAGAGTCCTGGTTGTTTCAAACTTCTTCCATTAAGGGTAACAGAGACTACATGCTTCTGTGGAACCTTCAATGAAGCAGATTTTTTTCTGAACTCTTCCACAGATGTGTGGCTTGAAGCAAACCTGTTTCTGAACTCTACAGGCAGTTCTTTTGACCTCATGGCTTGGTTTTTGCTCCGATATGCATTATCAGCTGTTAGACCTTTTATTAAGACATGTGTGCCTTTCCAAATCATACCCATTCAATTGAATTTGTCACAGGTTAACTTCACTTGAAGTGTAGTAATATCTACAGCAAAATGAATGCTCCTGAGCTAAATTTAAACTGTCCCAGATACTTATGCAATGGAATCATTGTAGTTTTTTATTTTTAATGTTAAAAACCTGTTTTTTTGCTTGACAATTATGGTGTATGGAGTGTAGATTGTTGTGGAAAAAAAACGAATTTAAAGCAGTTTAACATAAGGCAGCAACAAAACAAAATGTGAAAAAAATGAAGGGGTATGAATACATTCCCAAGGCACTGTACATGTATATATCTGGCAGGTGCTTCTATCCAAAAAGAATTGCATTGCATTCAGGGTTTACATTTCAACATGAATTCTCTGGGAATTGAACTCATGACTTTGACATTGCTAGCACCTTGCTATCCTACTGTTTGAGCTACAGGTACACATGACTATTAGCATGTAAATCACAGTAAGTGTAACCGTGCTCACCGATGCTGCTGAGGTAAGCTGGCTCTTGGCGTGAGGGCTGAACTTGGGCTTCGGAGGCTTCCCAGACAGTCTATCCTTATGCCTTCGGCTGTTCATGTGCTAAACAAATACAGAAATAATGGTGTATTTTTAATGTTGCATTTTCAAGCCTGATATATTACACCTTTGGTGTTTTAACAATGAGATACTTAAAATAAGAGCAGTTTTTCCTTTTTCCTACAAAATCTTTAACTTTTTAATACCTTTCACCTCTTTCCCTGCCCTCTCTTTCTTTTTTTCTTCATCCTGTTTACTTTACACTTCAGAGACAGCTTAAGGGAAGCATGAAATACCATTAAATGTCATGTTCCTCAGGCCTGAGTAGACACCAGGCCAACAACACACACACACAAACTCCTCATTCATGACACACTGACACAACTGAAAAAAGTGTAAAGTTTGTAGAAGCATTTTAGGTAAATTGCTGCAATTAAATGCAACAATTCACACAAGAATGGTTATGAATGATGAGAAATTCACTGTGGTCATGATCAATGAACAAAGCTTGTGTGTGTAGAAATTGAATGCTAGAAGATTTTCAGAGTAGCTCTAATGTCAGTATGACAAATTTGCTGAGTCACATTAACAAGTAACCAGCACAGACGGGGTATCAACAACTTAACTTCAGCCAGTCAATATGCACTGGAAACACACATTAGATCTGTGAAAATGACTCTGTTAAATTAGACTGACTAGCATGTTCCTGTAACATAGAAAACTCAACCCAGAAATCCAAATGCAAATGTTTCCTCAGTTTAAATAAATCGCAGAGCAAGAGTTTATAAATTTTTACATTTAATTTGTTTTTGTGGGAAAACATGCTTTTGCCAGCACAACTGTACCAGGTAACAAACTTGGCCATAGAGATGTGTTTCTTCTGAGAAAAAGTGAGACAAACTGCCAATACCAACAGAATAAACTATGTGTCTGTCAATGGTGTTGTCACGAATCCGGTCCATGAACTTCCGTCTGCTAGCCATCAGAGGTCACCCTTTCCATTTTCATTGACTCTCGCACATGTTAATAAAGCTTGCATATGGATCCGCACGTCTCACGTCTTGTCAGCCCCGTTACAGGTGTAGATCAGAGGTCCCCAACCACCGGGTCGCGACCAAGCGGCAACCTCCCGCTCTCTCTCCTGAAGCCATCAAGGAAGTGACTTAAACTGTAATCCATCGACTGGCCGCTAGAGGCTGGCTGCAAAAGGATCGTTACTCATGCGCTGTTCTCGCACACAATCAAAGCGCGCACAAGCATACAGACGTGTTTCAGACAGCGCGGAAATACCGAGTTGGGTATACATACCGCGAGAATATTTTCCAAACGTAACCGGTCCGTGGTGTAAAAAAGGTTGGAGACCCCTGGTGTAGATGATTTCCAGCAGCTGTTTTGTCAATGGGTTGTCAAGATAATTTCTGACTGGATAAGATAACAAGCCTGCAATGTAGCTACTTGCTATAAAAACACAGCTAGTTAGGCTAGGTTAAGTAGTAGAGAACACAGGAAATGTGAGCAAGGCTGGATTTTAATTTTAGCCTAAAATGGCATATTAGGACCCAAAGATGGTCTCTGAGGGTTAATGTTACTTAAAACATTTTTTCCAATATTCCAATGTGTCACATGCATGTGAGCTAATTTGTTTTATGTTACCTGGCTAAGTTGAGCCTCAGAGTTAACATGGATCTCGCAAACTTCACAGTAGAAGCTCTTGCTGGCCACGCCCACACTCCCCTTACTGGCCAATCGCTTGCTTTTACATGAGGGGCGGGACGACATTGCCTTCCCTCGTCTTCGTGGCAAAACACTCTGTCCTTCCATCATTAGTTTATGCTTGGTGCCTGTGACGTGCGAAAAAGTAAGGAATTCACATGATGAAGGTTACTTATTTATGCACATAAACTAAATTCAGTGAATTTATAGAATTATCTTGAAAACGAAAATGTGTAAAAGAACTAATGTGAAAAACAAAGGTGTTAAATAAGCATGCAATAACAGTCAATAATTAGGTCTATAGGTACAATATTACAAAAAAACTAATTTTGGATTATATTTAAATTATTGTTTTTTATGGAGCTGATGAAATGTTAATGCTGTATGATGAAAAGGATTTGTTAGATTATTCTCAGATTATTCAGATTTGTTTATTCATTTATGTGGTTGATTCATGAGTTAATAAACCAAAAAAAGTTAACGATCAGTAAGAATTTAAAGTTTTTGAATGAAGTCTCTTATGCATTTATTTGATCAAAAATAATATTACAACAGTAATATTTCAGAATATTAAAGGGTAATATATTTTTTTCAGGATTCTTTAATGAATAGAAAGTTTAAAAAGACAGTAATTACTTGAAATAGAAGTAATTAACTGTTTTTGTAACATTATTAATGTATTTACTGACACTTCTGATTAATTTCTTTAAAAAACTCTTAATGAACGCAATCCTTTGAATGGTAGTGTACATAAATAAATGAATAAAGAAAGAAAGATATGCACCACTATTGTGAGCATCCATCTGAGTGGTTGAGTTTACTGTGACTTTGCAGATGGGGCAATGCAGATGTTGTTTGGTCTTTTTGGGGTCTTTCTCTGCCGGTGTGTCCCCCGTAGGGTTGTCCTGCTGAGCGGCTGGCTCGCTGGTGGCACCGGTGGGTTCCAGCAGACCGTCCGGGTTCTGGAAGTGAGGGGAGGAGACAGACAGGTCCGCAGATGACACCTCCGATATAGGTGTCAGGACCACTGAACTAGAGTGAGCATCATCCACCCTCGCGACAGGATCTGAGTCACAGGCAGCAGCTGAAGAGAGAGAGAAAGTGAATGAGTCAGACATCAATTACACAGAACTACAGGAGTGTTTCGGAATATTTGAGTTTAAGTGTTCGAGTTTATATTAAAGGGATAGTTACTCTCATTTTAAGCCTGTATGATTTAAAAAGCACAAGTGCATTCTGTGGCCGTCAAACTACAAAATGACAAAAAAAGCACAAAAAAATGTAATAAAATCATTATAAAAGTGGAACAAACATGCATTATATACAATGCATATTTCAAGTCTTCTAAAAAGAACCAATTGCTCTGATTTGTAAATGAATCATTTATACTGATTTTGTGAACTTGTTTATGATTCATTAAAAAGATTTAATCCAAAAGAATCAACCCTTCACAAATGGGACTTTTGTCACTTCAATACATCAAAACTGTATCCTGACCTGGACCAAGATTTGAATATTTTTCAGTGGGTAGCAAAATACATTTTGGTCATGTGATTTCAGGTGACGTGGAAAAGTTTTGGGAGAACTATCTCTTTAATTCCTTTAAAAAGCCTTTTCAAAATGAAAAATGTCCTGACAAGTTTCAGAATAGCAGATTTCAAATCAGGTACTACAGGGGGGTCCTGCGCAACAGAGTAACTATCATTGAGATAAACGGGAATACAGAGCTCTTTCCAGATATTTTAGACCACCAGGAATTGAAATATGTAACAAAAAGGCAGACACAAGCAAAGAATAACAACAGACCATCTGGGAGACATCTGTAAACTATGTTGTGTGTATGTGTGTTATTTTACTTATTGTGTGTATGTGTGTTATTTTACTTATTAGCTGAAAATCAATCTAACAGTCAGTAAGTGAAAGCAGAAAGCCAGCATCAGAGCACCACTATAAAGCATAAAAATATGCTGCTCAAATATCTGAATGTCTGCTAGCTGTAATTTAGCTGTGGGCTAGTATCCAAATTGGCAGAAATGCACAGAGCACAGGAACACAAACACAAATACAGACACTTTCAGACTGACTGTTTTCGGTCATGCAACATTATTAAGGCTGTGCTTTAACAGACCAGTGCTCATGTGCTGAACTTCAGACCATTTATTTAAGTCTGCCATTGAAACTCGAGTGCTGTGTCCTTGTATTTGATCTGTTCTGTTAAAAAAGAAGATAAGGGCCATAGCAGCCAGGGCAGTGAGAAATCAAACCAGGTGCTCTCAAAGTTTCACTGAGCACACAGAACTGTTAATACCATGTTTCTGACCATCTAAACAAACCTAAAACTGTTAAATATAAATAACAATTTTCAACCCATGCATATTGGATGAACCATTGATGTTTGTTTGCCACAGAAACAGTCCTCTTTACAAACTGTCTTAAAAACATAAAATTGTGAAAATTCATCATATTTATCCAGGGAATGCATTAACTGAAAAAATGTAGAGACTGAATACAATGTAAAGTGATTTGGATAAAAGCATCTGCCAAATGCATAAATGTAAATAGCTAATTACACAGAGGACAACATGGACAGGCTATGGCATGCTTTCATCCTCAAAAACATGAACAAGGCAAAAGAAAATATGACCTAGACTACATTAAACACAGGCTGAAATAAGGATAAACATGGTTTGTGCTGACCACAGAATGTTTAGTGTTGTGAATTATTGGCTGCCGATAGCACAAACGACTGAAATTCAAAAGACATTTAAGAACCAAACATTAAAACTATAAAACTAAGTCTGCTGAGTTTTGTGTAAGTTGTGTGTGATATATATGTGTCTAAGTTTGGGGGTATTTTTATTTAGTTTTCATATAATAAATCATTTTTAAACTTGATGTTTAATGGTAAATCCGGGGTACCTTAAGAAAAACCAGTCAAAAACAACAGAACAAAATGACAATAACAAATCAATGTCTGGAGTCACTATAGTCACTCCAGACTCGTCTAAGTAAGAGACTTGTCATAAAATCAACACCTCCCCTGGCAGGACTCCCTCCTACATGACATGTAATAGGTGTTTGTAAATTTAGGACCTATCAGAGAGTGCTGAAGTGATTGTACAATCCCTGTAGGAGTCCTAATGCCTTAGTTTTGCTGAGTAGCACAGGATTTAAACACGTGAAAGTGTTTATTTAGCATACATGTTTGTGAGGAGCGACCCATAGGGCCGTTTTTGATATGTGCACAGATCTACTGAATTCCCCCATCTGGGGAATCAGATAGACTGATCCTTCTGTGCCTCACTGACATTTAGATTATACCAATTCCCCTAAAAGGGGGTTCCTTAGGGGGTACAGAGGAAGAGTTGAAAGAAAATAGAGCAGGGAATGGAAAAGGAAGGTTGTGTGCGACCACGTGTGTGTGTGTGTGTGTGTGTGTGGGAGGTTTGCCTTCACACCTGAAAAATGTGCGAAAGTTAATGAAATGGAGAGAATTGCCTTGGGTAACACTCGGTGCCCATCTCCCTGTGGAGTGTGTGTGTGTGTGTGTGTGTGTCTTGCAGTGGGCTTGCAAAACTGATCTTCAAAGACTAATATGATCTGAGTCACTCTTTTGAAATCTTTCCGTTTTGGACAGCTCACTCTTTGCAAAGACATGCAATGTGAAACATGCGGGGACGGATGTGGAAGAATGGCATGATGGCTATATTTAACTTAATTAAATAATTTAATCTTTGTAAAAAAAAATTCAGTAACTGTAAAATACTGCACTTATTCATACTACATCAGCAAGCTCATGATGAAAACGATCTGTGACATCTGATAGCAAGAGCATTCAAAGTGTTTCAGTAGCTGTTATAAAATGGACCCCTTCCTTTAGAAATTTCCAGAACCCCCCTCCCATCCTCCCTTTCCATTTCAGGCATCTTATGGCTTTTAATAACAGCTGACATCCTTGTAGAGTTGTGATTGGCTCCTGCAGCTGCGAGCTTAATGACAGAACAGTGCTAATTTCATCAGGCAATCAGCTCAACTTGTGTGTGACTGTGTGTGTGTGCGCGTTAGGACCGATTAGACATTTCCGGAAGCCACCAGCAAGTAAATTTAGGTATTTTTGCAAATAGCTGGTGTGAAGAATGTGTTGGCATGTGCATGAGAGCTAATCCAAACACAAAAGACAAAATTGCAGGAGCTAATCTTCTCATTCTCCATCTCTGTAGCTCTTTTAAACTCTCTCTCGCTCTCTCTTATCTAATCTCTCATTTTCTTCGCTTCTGATTGTATGCTCCCTCTCACCTTTGTGTCACCATGAATGGGGCCGAATATTAAAATGTGATTTGATGAGCTTGGTGTTCTTGCTCTCTATCTTTTTGCCCTATCCTTCCACTTTCATTTGTTCTCTCTCTCTCTCTTTCGCTTGTTTTTTATCTAATAGCAGAATTTTCTGATTCCCTCCCTCGCCATTTTTTTCCCTTTATCGTATCCCTTGGGCCCATATTTGGGTTGTCTTTCAAATCATATTCTATAGAGTTTGGGCAGAGGAGAAGAAAGAAAGAGTTTAAAAGGGATGAAAAGGTAGAGATTATTGGAGAGGGCTGGCTCAAAGCTCTCTGTCGGCTTGTTGTTCTGCTCTCTGTGTCACAGAACCTCCCCGTAACAAGAGGAAAGCCAAGTCCTTCAGTCAGAAATGAAATCCCCTTAATATACAGGACAGATCATGAAGTGCAAGACTGGAGGATATTCACAGCAGTGAAGGAACTACAGGCAAGCTAAATGCAAGATTCTTCTAAAAAGCATATTAAAATAAAATGACAAAAGTAAAAAAATATATGATCATAACAAAAAGTTGTCTTTGTTTTCTCCAGACATTCTTGAGGCAGTCACAAACGAACACTTGTATTTCTGGCCCAGATTTTCACTTTTTGCATTTAATGTTATCAAGTTGTTTTTTAAAGAGTAATATACTGTGTATATATATATATATATATATACAGTATATATATATTACCTGTGTGCTCACAGTCATAATACAATATTTGAAGCTGAATATTCTCGACACACTCTGAGAGATGTCAGATTACAGAAGTTAAATAGGTTGCAGATGCACTTTATGTTGTCTGTAACACATTTTAATCGCATCAGGGCATGTTTCATAACAAAAACGCCCACTCTCGTGGCTAATCATCTGTGAGTTCACTTACTTTCCTCCATAGCGGTGTCATCCAGCAGGGCAGGAAGTGGATCCGGAGCGCTCGTTTTCACTCTGTTGCTGTCTCTCTCCCTGTCCCTCTCCCGGTCCTTCTCTCTGTCTCGGTTGTGATGTGCGTTGTCGAGTTGTCGTCTCTGCTGTTTGTTCTTCTGAGTCTCTAATGCCTTCAGCTTACGAGCATGTTTATGACCTTTATAATGAGCTTCAGCTTGATTCTAGAGAAAGACAGAAAGAGTGAAAGGAATACAAAACTGTAACTATTATTTGGTCATTACATTGTTAGTTGCAGTTTGTGTTATTTCATAGATTTGGTCTCTTTATAATTATTCTTAAATCTGGAAAATATATACTAACTAGTATGTGGGTCAAAATTCTTGACTCATAGTGTACATGACAACAGATATGCATATGCACAGAAACAGAAACATGCATATGTGACCCTGGACCACAAAACCAGTCTTAAGGGTCAATTTTCTGAAATTGAGATTTATACATTATATGAAAGCTGAATAAATAAACTTTCTATTTATGTCTGGTTTGTTAGGATAGGACAATATTTGGCCGAGATACAACTATTTGAAAATCTGGAATCTGAGGGTGCAAAAAAAATCAAAATACTGAGAAAATCACCTTTAAAGTTGTCCTTAAGTTCTTAACAATGCATTTTATTAATCAAAAATTAAGTTTGGACATATTTACGGTAGGAAATTTACAAAATAATGCATATTATTAATCAAAAATTAAGTTTTGATATATTTACGGTAGGAAATTTACAAAATATCTTCATGGAACATGATCTTTACTTAATATCCTAATGATTTTTGGCATAAAAGAAAAATCAATAATTTTGACCCATACAATGTTTTTTTTGGCTATTGCTAAATATTTACCAAAGCGACTTAAGACTGGTTTTGTGGTCCAGGGTCAAATATATTAATTGTAAGAAATTGCTAGATGAGTCAACTAATCGAAAAAAATGGATTGAAAAAAGACTGTTAGTTAGGCCTACAGCTTTAAAATAATTCCTTTACAGAAAAAAAAAAAAAACTC
>NW_015642055.1:297387-311340 GCF_001515625.1 Sinocyclocheilus rhinocerous | reverse complement strand
CCTAAACCTATCCCTCACAGGAAACTTTGTGCTATTTCAGATTTTCAATACACTACATTCTGTGTGATTTATATGCGTTTTGAAAAGTGGGGACATGGGGTAATGTCCTGAAAAGTCACCTTCTCCTTGTAATACCTATGTCATACCCTTGTCATTATACAAATTTATGTCCTCATTTGTCACAAAAACGCGCGCACACACACACAGAGTGAGTATGGACAGTCTGCATTAGGGTGATAAGAGTAAATGCCCAGCAGAGGGCCCAAATTACAATTGCAAGTGCCAATTGAAACACACTTTATAATTACACTGTTGATAAATGTAGTGTGTGAGTGTGAGAGATAGTGATTGGCATTGTGAAGTTTTGACATATTTACGGTAGGAAATTTACAAAATAATGCATATTATTAATCAAAAATTAAGTTTTGATATATTTACGGTAGGAAATTTACAAAATATCTTCATGGAACATGATCTTTACTTAATATCCTAATGATTTTTGGCATAAAAGAAAAATCTATAATTTTGACCCATTCAATGTTTTTTTTGGCTATTGCTAAAAATATACCCAAGTGACTTAAGACTGGGTTTTGTGGTCCAGGGTCACATGTAGGTTTGGAACAACATGAGTGTGACTACTTTATTGATTGATTGATTGATTGATTGATTGATTACTTAAGACTGGTTTTGTGTGCCAGGGCCACATATATGTTTGAGTGTCTACACACACACACACACACACACACACACACACACACACACAGTGAGTATGGACAGTCTGCATTAGGGTGATAAGAGTAAATGCCCAGCAGAGGGCCCAAATTACAATTGCAGGTGCCAATTGAGACACACTTTATAATTACACTGTTGATAAATGTAGTGTGTGAGTGTGAGAGATAGTGATTGGCATTGTGAAGTTTTGACATATTTACGGTAGGAAATTTACAAAATAATGCATATAATTAATCAAAAATTAAGTTTTGATATATTTACGGTAGGAAATTTACAAAATATCTTCATGGAACATGATCTTTACTTAATATCCTAATGATTTTTGGCATAAAAGAAAAATCTATAATTTTGACCCATTCAATGTTTTTTTTGGCTATTGCTAAAAATTTACCCAAGTGACTTAAGACTGGTTTTGTGGTCCAGGGCCACATATATGTTTGGATGTATTCAAAGACACACACATATGTTGACTAACAGTACAACACCTCTTCAAGCCAAAAACATAAATGTTTCTAGACTCCAGCAATCATCTAGAGCAGTGTTTTTTGTACCGAATATCTATACTTTTCAAATTATCATATCGAAGTTAGAAATTCAAATATTGTGACAAAATTTATTTTGTAGGGTGCCACAAGTTTGTTAAAATTTCCAAAGGGTGCCACAACTACAAAAAGGTTGGGAAACACTGATCTAGAGCCATAATCCAGATTTCTGTGCGAACATGAGCTGTTGACATGCTGAGCTGTGAATCCCTTATTGCATACCAGAGTAATTTTAAAAACGACACTACCATGACACTAACTGAAAATGACACTACCACTGTTTAAAAAGCATAGGAATAACATTTTAAATTGCAAATGGAATGGCAGTTGGTTAAAGTTTTTCAACTTGCAAATCAAAGCTAACATCCAGTTCATCAAGCAAATCTCTGGCTAATATCAGCGCAGAAATGAGTCTGTGGGCCCAGAGGGAGTAATCAACCCACTCAAATCCTCTTAAGTACTTAGCAGATGACCCTCATCCGGGGACGGAGTTGACAACACTGTCTGCTCAGAACAGATGAGGAGGAAGGATGTTCATACACACTCCTGCTCACACACACACACACACACACACAAATATGTGTGCATACACATATATACACCGATCAGGCATAACATTATGACCACCTTCCTAATATTGTGTTGGTCCCCTCTTTGCTGCTGGGGAATTTGGAGGCCAAGTCAACACCTCAAACTCGTTGTTGTGCTCCTCAAACCATTCCTGAACCATTTTTGCTTTCTGGCAGGGTGCATTATCCCGCTAAAAGAGGCCACAGCCACCAGGGAATACTGTTTCCATGAAAGGGTGTGCATGGTCTGCAACAATGCTTAGGTAGGTGGTGGTCAAAATAACATCCACATGGATGGCAGGACCCAAGGTTTCCCAGCAGAACATTGCCCAAAGCATCACACTGCCTCACAGACCAGGAACACCCCACAAGAACTGCAGTTCTGGAGATGCTCTGACCCAGTCGTCTAGCCATGGCCCTTGTCAAACTTGCACAAATCCTTATGCTTGCCCATTTCTCCTGCTCCTAACACATCAACTTTGAGGACAAAACGTTCACTTGCTGCCTAATATATGCCACCCACTAACAGGTGCCATTAAGAAGAGACTTCACTTCACCTGTCAGTGGTCATTATGTTATGCCTGATCGGAGTATACATATACTGTACACTACCATTAAAAGTGTCAGTATAAATCTAACAAAAGATTTCTACTTCAAATAAAAGCTGTTCTTTTGAACTTTTTACTTGTCAATGAATCTGGAAAACAATTACCACAGTTTCCACAAAAAAAAAAGAAAAAAAAGATTAAGCAGCATTTTCAACAGTGATAAGAAATGTTTCTGGAGCAGCAAATCAACATCATGTGTTGATGATCTGACAATCATGTGACACTGAAGACTGGAGTAATGATGCTGAAAATTCAGCTTTGCATCACAGGAATAAATGACATTTTACATAAAAACAATAGAAAACAGTTTCGTGGAATTGTATTTTTTTTTTTAATTGTGAAATTGTAATAATATTTCACTATATACACACACACACACACACACACACACACACAGTTTCAACCAACTATTTAATATTTCTACCAGCTAATAAGAGAATGTTAGAATAGAGAGAGTAAAATGAGAAAAGGAAACAGACAGACAGGCTAACAGAAAAACAAAAAGAGACAGGCGGAGAGATAGAGTGTTGTATGGTGAACCACAAGCACTGGGAAACTAATGAGCAATTGATAGACTTTCAGACGTCTAACTGAGCAAACTCTGTTGGGTTTCTCTCTCAGAATATATCTGGGCTAAAAATGCCCTTAACAGCAGTGAAAACTGAACAGCAGAACTACAAATGACATCCTATTCAATAGTTTTTCCACAGCTTTCAGAAACATACAAATACACAATGATTAGGTGCACAGGTTCATTTTCATGGCTAAAATATTGATGTGAGCCGCATGCTACACTTAAAAGTGTTTTGATGCCTTGCTAATGAGAGATGCACTGGTGATTATCCACTTAGAAATGGTGATTGTCACAAGTTATAATAACAATAATTTTGCAATGGAGTTGTACAATATTCTGTGTGAATGTGGGACAAAGTAGCAGAAAAAAGTCTGAAGAAACAATCTCTCTCTCTCTTTATATATACAGTATATATATATATATATATATATATGTGTGTGTGTGTGTCTGTACATACAGTACACATTTGAAAAAACAGAAGCAATAGAGTGACAGGACAGTACCCCCAAAAATGAAAATACAGTCATCAAAATTCTTGCAAACTGCCCTGAAACTGATCAAGTGTCACCCAGAGGCTGACAGACACTAAAAGTGAGTGGGACATAACTCTTTATGACAACACAAGCAGCATGAATCTGGCAATGGACATAAGCATGCTTTCATTTTTCATGCACATCATCTCAGTTGCGAGGATCTTCTCTCCACTCAAACATGCTGTCCAACGCAGCACTGAACTTGCCAGAAACAACAAAGACTGTTAAAGCTACCTGGATCAAGTTATTTACATATAATAACCATACATAAAAAGCTGTACTCTAAACCCGTATTAATTTTTTATTTGCCATGAAACAAACAAAAATTGGATAAGGGCTGAGGTGATTCCATGAAAGTAGTTCTTATGACACCATTGTATTTCAAGTCTTCCTAACTACTATAATAGCTTTGATTGAGGAACAGGCTGAATTTTTGGTAGTTATATTCCTGAACCTCACTGGGAAATTTCATTGGGACACATCTTGAGATCCAATAAAGGTGTCTTGTGTGTTACAACTAAATGTGAATGAGCTGCAGCAGAGGGGAAGATTTTCAGCGACCTACATTTTGGTCAGTTTTTCTCGCAAAGCTAACATATGATTCAAAATATAGCACATGAGTCATATGAACCACTTTTACAGTGCTATTTGGTGCTTAACAGCCATGATCACCATGAAATGTTGTTGTATGCAAAATAATTTGCTGTTGTGCTCAATGGGAAAAAAACAGCATATGGGTTGGGAATGACATAGAAGTACAAATAATGACAGAATTTTCATTTTGGGGTGAACATATTTCAATAAAATATTTTAATGAAAATGTCTGTCCTTTATTTTATGTAGCACCAATTTTATGTAAGCAATGAGAGACTTAAGGCTTTGCTATACTGTATTCAATATAGTGCCTTATATTGCTTAATAGGGATTGGGTTACAGTAAGTCTGCAGTAATTATAATAAAATTGAAGTCAATGGGAAGTACCATTTAACTAGTTAAATGTGTGTGTGCTTGTGTGTGTGTGTGTGTGTGTGTGTGTGAGAGAGAGAGAGAGAGAGAGAAGAGAGAAAGAGATATGTTAAAGGGACTGTGATAATTTCACATTATCAAACACAAAGTGAGAAAACCAAAGAAAGAAAGAAAGCGGATAAATGCTGTAAGGGATGAAACAGCTTTTACCCGTCCAGCGTGATGTTCACTGTCTGCCATCACAAATGCAGAGGGTGAAACACACACACACTACACACTAACCGTGGAGTTGAAGCGCAGGTGGCAGATATTGCATGAGATGACCTGTTTTTTCTTCAGGGACTGAGGAACACCAAACGTATGGTTTATCACAGCCTTCTGCACCGGGTCCATCTGAGGGAGGGGTGAAAAAATGAAGTTAAAATGAACTGAAGAAAAAAAAAATTATACAAATCACTTCGAATCAACAGACTCACTATCTGCTCATTCAAACACATTCCTTCCAACCCTGAACCTGACGCCCGGGGCCGAGGGACTTTCCCTCGACACCCCTCGCCATGGGAACACACACCACATCACAATGACTCTGCAGCTGGTCGCATGTCTATTTGTTTTAGAGCCTCAAGAATGTCCTTGTTGTTCATCCGCAGTCATCCCTGACTGGCTAGGACGCTGCCAGGTCAATGTGTGTGTGAGAGTGTGTGTCAGTGAGTGTATGTGTCTGATGAAGCCGCCTGTTGTTGACTCTGAGTACTGGAGAGGGTCAGGAGATGGTGGAGCATGATATTAATGCAGGAATGAAGGAGATGATGAGATTAAATGAGACAAGAGATGATGACACCATAGAGAAGTGATGAGAGAAGAGAGGAGATATGATGAGCAGAGCAGAAGACAAAAGAAACAGTAAAAAGATGAGAACAGATAACAAAAGACAAGAGGAAAATACATGAGATGAGCAGAGAAATTATGCAATAAAAAGATGAGAAATAAGACGAGATGAGAAGAGATGAGACGAGTGAAAACAAAAGAAGAGATGAAACAAGAAGAAATGAGAAGAAACAAGCATAGAAGAGACAAGAAGAGGAAGATGCGGCAAGAAGAGATGAGATAAGATGAGCCAAGATAAAGGGTCTAGCAGTAAAATCAAAAGAAAAGAAGCAAGAAGAGATGAAAAGAGACAAAAAAGAAATGATGAGACAAGAAGCAAAGCAGTAAATTCCAGAGAAGTGAGAAAAAAAGAGAAATGAACAGATGGGATGAGATGAAGCAACACAAACTAGGAACAGAAGACAACGAGGAGACGTGGAGAGAAGACAAAACCATTAGAAGATGAGACAGGAGACGACACATCATGAGACGAAAAGTAGAGACAATAGGAAGACAATACAAGATGAGAAGAGGAGCAATAAAAACGAAAAAAAAAATAAAAGAGACAAGATGAGACAACACAAGATGCGAAGAGAAGAGAGGAGACAGAGAAAGAGAAGACAAGACCATCAGAAGATGAGACAAGATAAGACACATCATGAAATGAAAAGTATTGAATCAATAAGGAGACAATAGCTATGTTTCCATCCAAAGATACGAATTAAACTTATGAGCAAAATTGGAATACCGCATAAAACATTTGTGAATAAAGCACAGTTTCCCTCCAGTGAGTTGAAGAGAACAAAATCGTCACTTCCTGATTAACTTTTGCTAAATATCACGAAGAAAAATTTAATATGCTGCAGTTGGCACTGTATATAATCATTTTTGTATACAATAAATTACACGCTTCAGAGTGCGCAGAAGAAACGCGGTCATGTTATCTTATTTTCGGAGTCTGCTGTTTGGGAATGCAGTTGTGGGAGTTAATTATAACAAAGCACTTTGACGAGACTTTGCTCAAGCATATTAGAATGACAAAACTAGCATTTCAGATGCTGTGCAATGAGATTTCATTCTGTCCCAATGCAAAGTCACATGTCTTTTTTGACGTGCATTAAGGAATTTATTCGGTAAAAGTGTTTCCATCATAGTTTATGCGTTTTTCGTAGTTCTTACCGGATAAGAAATGTATCCTACTTAGTTAAGCGCATACATTTTAATGCACATTTTTAGAATTTATGCGCATCTTGGCGTTTCCATCCAGCGTTTTTTTGTGATATCCCAAACTACGCATAAAAATAGGTGGATGAAAACCTAGTTAACATGAGATGAGATGAAGTGAGACAAAGCAGCTGTAAAGAGATGGCATGACACAAGAACAGAAAAGAAAAAATAAGACAAAGGCAGTAGTAAAGAGAAAAAGAGAGAAAAACAGAGCAGAGGAGACTTGAAGAGCAGAGACAAGAAGAACAGAGAGGAGATAAGCATACTAAAGCAGCAGTAAAGAGAAGAGAAGAGGAGAGGAGCAGTAAGGAAAGCAAAGGAAAGCAGTGGAGGATAAGAGAGGAGAGAGGTCACTGACAGCTACTTTGCTGTTGAGACAGGTGCATTTATCACTGTAGTACACACTCACACACACACACATACTGATCTGATCAAAAAGAGAACCAGCACCTGACTATATATTAACAGTGCATATAAAGACGTGCCCTTGGTGTCTAAGATATATTATTTTTAGTCAACCAACATTGTACTCACGAACATAACTCATGGAGTGTGGGTGTGTGTGTGTGAGAGTGTGTCCAGAATGCGGATATCAGAAGAAAGAGAACCCTGTTACACACACACTGCCTCCAAAACTGTGCTCAGAGAGTCTGAAACTAAATCTAGATCCTAATCTGAGCCGCTGCTCGAGTCTTAAATCTAAAATTACTATCTAACACAATACACCTCTGTTTAGCGGCCCTTTTTGCAAACATTCTGCACTTTTAAAAATACCCTGCAGTCTGCGGAATCGTTCCTGACATTTAGAGCTGACATTTGGGACCCAGCGCGATGCCTTTAAAATGTTCAGTTAACTTTAAATGATGACACATTTGGGAAGGTGAGGTGTAGGAAATAGAACCAAGAGTGCTGATGAACTCACAGTGTTGAAGTTGGGGAACAGGTTGAGGGGGGAGGAGCCACTGAGCCGGAAGGGCAGGAAGTGTTTCAGGTCCAGAGGGGTCTGCAGCGGGCGACCCTGCACAGGTAATGAGGCCAGCAGGGGGCTCCCCTGAGCAGCCGTACCTGAGAAGAGCAACAACAACAACCAACACATATAAGAGAAAAACGCCACTGTTCAGGCCAAGGACAGGAGAGTATTTAAATCAAGCAATTAGTGCACAAACACCATGATCAATGAAGAGAAGGGAGATACTTAATAACAGTCAGACAGTTCAGTGAACCAGGATCGAATGAGTTTTAAACCATCATTATTCTGACACACACACACACACACACAAAAAAAACATTGACTGCTCTAATTACAATTTAATAATGACAAATCTATTCAGAATTCATTGTTAATATTGCATGAAAAAAAAATCAGCCTGAAAGGATCTCATGAGATTGTTTGAAAGTGCATCAAGATCGAGAGTGAAATGTAATTTCATGATTGTTTTTAAGGCTTTAAAAATTCACAAAGACAATGTAAGTAAATTAATTCATAACTCGATATAAGTATATTCACTACCGGCTTTCTTGTGTCTTTTAAAAAAAAATCAAATTATATAACTTTTCAGGCCTGGAAATCACAATTTAAAAATTCCCTTCAATATATTTCCATTTTTTTCATGATTGTGGGGACCCTGGCCTAACCCTACAAATAACACTCTCTACAAATATAGTAAATCCTGAATGGATAGTTGACAAAAACATGTCTATGAACCTTTTCTTTTCAGCAATAAGACTGTAGGTTAAAATATATTTAATTAATATAAATATATATACTTTACACAAAAGTGTGCATTACAGATGCATACTCTGCAAAAAGTTTTGCACTTTTATAGTGAATATCATCCCAACACTTCAGACAAAAACTCTTTAAAGCACATAAGCTCATTGTAAACCAGCTGGAACATGGACATATTAGCATACAATATAGATACAGATTGTGACTGAGCAAGATTGCTACATTATATTTTAAGAATACTATTATTATTAGCTTTGCTGGTCCTATTGCTCTTCAGATTGTTTTATAACCACATGAGTGTTTGTAAGGATAAATAATGATAAATATATTGAGAAAAAGGCATTGATCATATTAATAATACATACACATAAACACATAAATACTCTTAATCTGACTGATCGGGTGTGGACTTGACCACATTGGCTGTGTCTCACTCAGTGAAATGGACACCATGGGATATGGGATTTTTAATGGGGTGTGTGCGTGTCTACAGGGATATCATGTTTCTAATGGAGCAGGGATGTAGAGGTTTCTCATTTTCCAGTTGGCTGAATCTGAAATCTAGGAGCGTATAGATACTTACCCTACCACAAAGATCAATCAGTGTAGTGTACACACACACACACACACTCCATGGAGGTCTGATATCAGTCATTTAATTCTATGTCAAAAACTGTCACATTTCAGTGTGTGTGTGTGTGTGTGTGTGTGTGTGAAAGAGAGAGAGTACTGATGCTTTCAACTCACAGAAGTGCAACATTAATCATAACCCTGACAATTTATTAGAGCGAGTAAACACACAGCCAGCACCCCACCACCACACACACACACACACACACACGCGCGCGCGCGCGCACGCACGCACGCACGCACGCACACAGATATGCTCAAACTGTCAGGATTAGGCCTTAGTGTACAAAATTCATATAATGCCAAACAAAGTGTCAAAAATATCATCTCATGTCAGCCTCATGTCTTTCCAAATCTGTGTGATTTTTCCATCTTCCGTGGGACATAAAAAGAGAAGTTTAGCAGAATGTTCATGCTGTTGTTTTTTTATACAATGAAAGTGAATAGTGACCAAGTGACTCTATATTCAAAGTCTCCTGAAGCCATCCTAAAATGTTGTGTAAAAAAAATCAAAAATTTAAACCCACTGATAATGTCCGCTCCTCTTAATATATATATATATATATATACAGTGGGTACGGAAAGTAAAAAAAAAATTTAAGGGGGTCTGAATACTTTCCGTACCCACTGTATATAAAGTACATTTTAATAAAATAAATGTTTAAATACTAAATTGCTAAAACTCAAATAAAAATAAAGGTACATGGAAATGCTTAAAATTACAAAAGCACATAACAAAATTACTAAAACTTAAACCAAAAATTAAAATAAATTCAAAACATTAAAGAACTTTGTATATACTATTACATAATACTAAAATAACACTGGTCTGATGTCACTGAAGCCAAATATCATTGTTTCTTGCATACCTCATAACTGATCACAACACAAAATCTGGATACGTGCATGATTACCGGAGAATAGAGATGATCAGAGAATAACTGCTTACATTTATATTCGAATATAGATGATATCAAGTTCAACAGACTACTAGCCATTCCACAGAAAAAAGCCTGCCTAACATCCCTTTTTGTTTCAAGGAAGATAAAAAGTCCAGTGGGTTTGGAACGATATGAGAGCGAGTAAATGATGACAGAATCTCCATTGTTGGGTAAACTATCTCTTTAATTTCCTATTTCTTTAAAACTTACACACAAAGCACTTCAGAGATGTTTCAGTGAGGACACTTCAGTCCTAAAGCCTCATGCAACCTCATTCCATCACATTTTCAAGTTCCAAAGAAATGTCTGGGTGACAGTGTGTAATCTAATTCAATGGAGCTCAAAATAAATGACCAGCACGCCCTGAAAAGGCAGACTTATTTTACAAGTGGTTATACGCACGCAATATTCAACCAGAAATACACACATCCACACAATGAACGTCACACACATGCTCTTGGCCTCAAACAGATAAAGCTTTGAATTCAGATGGTGCCACCAGTATATGCTGGTGTTTGAATGTAGTGGACCACAAAACACTGAGTAAAAAGAAAGACGAGATTTTTTCCCCCCTCTCTCTTTCCTGACAACATTTGAAAGGCGTAATTATGATTTCCAGAGAGCTGTAATTAGCAGAATCCGCTGCTCTTGCTTCTCTGTCTTTCTCCCTCCCTCTATCTCTCTCTCTCCCTCTCAAACATAGCCACAAAATCAGTGCAGAGTCCAGCTGGCATCTCTCACTGTGTTTCTATGTCACATCACATATTCCTTCCTCATTTGCTCTTTTGTTTCAACACTCACTTCCTCACACATCCATTTTATATATTTGAATATAAATGCTTGTGCACAGACTACCATTCAAAGGTCTGGGGTCGGTAATGTTTTTTTAAAATAATTATCTTATGCTCTCCAAGGCTGCAATTATTTAATCAAAATACAGTAAAAACAGTAAAAGTGTGAATCATTGTTAAAATTTAAAACAACTATTTTACTTTTTAAATATAATGTTAAAATGCAATGTATTCCTGTTATAACAAAGCAAAATGTTCAACAGCCATTACTCCGGTCTTCAGTGTCACATGATCCTTTAGAAATCATTCTGATATGATGATTTGATGCTTAAGTAACATTTCTAATTAATATCAATGGGGATTTACAATGTGCTGCTTAATATTTTTGTGGAATTTCTTTTATGTACACAGAAGTACAAAAGTAACAATATTTATACAACAACAGAACAAACAGAACAAAACAAAACAACAGAACAAAAGTATAAATTTCTTCTAAAAAAATCTTACTGACTTCAGACTTTTGCAAGATATTGTATAGTGGGATCCTGCACTTGAACTGCATATATGCCACATATTTGCATCATCCATCAAGAGTTGAGATGATCCAAGAGGCATCTTGAGCTTTAATAAAAGCAATAACATCTGACTGTCTGTACAGTGTCACATTATCAATGTCAAAAATGTACTTTAATTACTGTCCCAGAAATATAATGCAAAATATGAAATATGCTTGTTTCTTTTCACACCAAAACACTCCTTTATTTTTTTTTCACAAAAACTTCAAAATTTTGTTTATTTCCAGAATTTCAAATGTGGCTTTTGGACCCCACTGCACATGTTTTTTTAATATGTTTACATGTGAAAGTTTGTACAAGTGTGTGTGTGTTTTTTGGAAGGCATTGCCGACATCCCTCTTTCTGTTTACATAACGCACAAGCCTACAGCATGTACCGCACACACAACCTAAGCTCAGTGTCCCACACACTCACAAACCCTGCGGCAGCAAACCCTGCCTGAGACGAAACCGAGGGTGACAGGCATGTGCGTGTGTGTTTGTGTGCATGCACATGTATATTGCGCTTTATTTGTGCTTTCCTATTTGTATGTGTCTGTGATGCAAGAGAATGTGACAAAGAGAGAACTGCATTCTGTGCTGTTGAAACGAGCGCATAGTGTTTAGCTGCAGTGTGTGTGTCAGGTCGCACCGGAGCTCTTTAATAAACACACAAAAATTCAGCTCGGGCCTGGTCAGTCCAGCAGAACCAGCTCAGACGGTGCAGGGTTGGACCAGAGATCTGCTGATGTTCGGCTCCTCAGTGGTGACCAGATGGTTACAAGATGTTTGCTATTTGATAAAGAACCACATTTGGATATCTTGGTGGCTTTCTAAATAACTGATGACCAAGTATATTAGTGGCAGACCAATATAGCATCTAAGATAAGGCTATGAGCCAATAATTACCATTTGGAAATATAGTATCTAAGATAATTATGAGCCAATAATTACCATTTAGATATTATCAGCACTTGCCTGCTCGGCAAGTGTATATTTAGCATTTCAAAAAATAAATTGTGAGCAAATTTTGAGTCAATAATATTATTTTCTCATATTAAAATATCATAATATGTCATATTTATTATTATAAAATCATTATGATATACAGAGAGCTTGTAACACTCCAAAGAGAAAGTAAAAATTGAAATCGCATCATATGACCCCTTTAATAAGTAAATAAATAAATTTTAATTACAAAAATTGAAAAGAAATGAATACTTTTATACAGCAAGGATGAATTAAACTAATCAAAAGTGACAATAAAGGCATTTATAATGCCACAAATGATTTATATTTAGAATAAAATCTGTTCTTTTGAACTGTCTATTCATCAAAGAATCTAAGAAAAATAATGCATCACGGATTCCACAAAAAAATTAACCAGCACAACTTTTAACACTGATAATAATAAATGTTTCTGAAGCACCAAATCAGTAATGATTTCTGAAGGATCATGTGACACTGAAGACTGGAGTAATGATGCTGAAAAATTCAGCTTTGCATCACAGGAATACATTTGAAAGTATATTCAAATACAAACAGATATTTAAAATTGTAATTTTTATAGCACTACCTTTTTACTGTATTTTTAAATCAAATACATTTGTGTTTGACATTTATTTCCCTGTGTTACTATTTTGTTTATTTTTTATATTAAACAGTATTCAAATCAACTTCTGCTGCTTTAAAAATTGTTACATAAACAAGCATTGACTTAATATATCATGTATATATTTACATTCTATCAGCCATTAACCATCCTAAAACACTCATATCAGTCAACCACTAAGGCATATACCACCAGTAAGATGAGATGTAAGAGGGATACATAATGAAAGAGGGAAGAATGCTGAACATACTGTAGCTGAAGAAATACAAATAGAGAAACAAAGTGGGCTTAATAGTTAATTAAGTGCGAGCGGTTGTGAATCTCGTTTGCTGGTATCAAGGGATTGACTTGGCTGCACTCAGACACAGTGAAGGAACATGAGCCCTAATGCTACATGACAGAAAGCATCCAGGGGTTAAAGCAAAAAAAAATCCTGAGCCTGAACATTTTTCCGGGGGCGGGGCGGGGCAGCACATGCAAAGCATGCAATGACTGTGGCAACTTTAACGTTTGAAAGGATACTATGGCAAAGTTATTGCTTTCTTTATTCAAATTGATTTTTATGACAGAAAGCATCCAGGGGTTAAAAAAAAAAAAAATCCTGAGCCTGAACATTTTTCCGGGGGCGGGGCGGGGCAGCACATGCAAAGCATGCAATGACTGTGGCAACTTTAACGTTGGAAAGGATACTATGGCAAAGTTATTGCTTTCTTTATTCAAATTGTTTTTTTTTTCATGAATATATGGTTGACCTGAAGAATGAAAGCTATGTCATACACTTGGAAAATTATGAGCTATATCACCGCTTAACGACACTAGGGGTGTGACAATACACTTAGCTTAAAAGGTGAGATAAAATACAGATACTTGGTTCACTAGAACGTGGCAATATTTTAATACTATTTTTAAGAAATTTTCAATGACAAAATATTATATGTATATGTATATATAATATGAACATAACCTTAACTTAAAGGGTTAGTTCACCCAAAAATGATATTTAGCCCATAAATTACTCACCCTCAAGTCATCCTAGGTGTATATGACTTTCTTCTTTCAGACGAATCCAGTCGGAGTTA
>NW_015642055.1:289365-297005 GCF_001515625.1 Sinocyclocheilus rhinocerous | reverse complement strand
ATAATATGAACATAACCAACTTAAGTACATTATGTATTAAAACAAATACCTGCAGAGGTCGCCAATGGCCTGGTGACGTTTCACTTTACAGCGTGATTAAACAATGTTTAAATCCATTTAATTTTAATATTTGGCCACATGCAGAAACTTTTATTTTTAAATCGCGATGTACAATACATGGCATATTTAGACATAGGTTGATGTATTCTCCTGTGATGGCAAAGGTTTTTAAATGATTTACGTTACAAATCTAGTGAGATAAGGCACACTGTTTTTCCAGATGAACGTTAAGCAATTCAAATTCACGGCATATGCAGAGGAAGAGTTTAGCCCCTTTCACACACACAGTACTGGTAAATTACCGGTAAGTTACCATTAAGAGATCATGTGTGAACAGGACCTTTTAAAAAATCCCGGCAAATTTGTTCTGGCAATCATATCGTTTTATGGAGATGACATGATTACTCTGAGATGTTTACAAAGCTACGCTGCTATTTAATTAGTTATTCTATGTAAATATGCGCTAGATGGACATCTTTGACCATTGCGCCTGGCAGCTTTTTGTCGCGCTTCTCCATTCGTCAGGGCTGCGACTCTGCAATTGGATACTATTATGCGCGTCTCGTGTTTATAAGAGCAAAACATTCTGATTGACTACTAATGTTAGTTTGGTTGAGAGTGAAAGCTGTGCTCCTCTCATACATTGGTAAGCGAACTCATGGACTCGAAAGTGATATGAATCAACAAGATTTTTTTTTTTTTTAAATGTAGGACTATTTTTTTCCGCAGCCAAACGCTGCAAGCCAGAAATCCGGCACGGTGCCGGAGAACTTTAAGCCCTGAGCATCCCTGTGTGCGTCTTTCCATTCCTCAGGCCTGTCGGATGCCTCCTTCTTTAAAAAAAAATCCAAATAAACAAATAAATAAATAATCTGCAGTCAGGTGCTCTCTCATTCTGTAAAGCTGCACAAAAAACACATTTCAATCAAATCCTCACTCTCTCTTTCTTCTCTGCACCAGTCTGTCGAAATCCTTCAGCAACCACAATCAGGACTCACTCCCGAATCTCTTCAATTCACTCTCCTTCTCTTTCCTTCCACATCTCTCTGACCTGCATGTCTTTCTTTCCCTCTTTCTGTCCTTCCTTCCCTACATCACTTCTTCTCTCTTTTCCCTTCAACAGAACAATCCTAAAGGACGAGCGTGCCGGTTTTGATTAGATGTAACAGCGCATGAAGAACATAATGAGAGAGGAAATGATGGAATGATTGTAGGCTCCGCTGAAGCCGCGTGTCAGAGAGGGACAGAAACAAGCAGAATTAATTAGTTGCAGCATGAAGACCCTTCCAGAACACAGAGGTCACCCAACACTGACCTTTAAAACCAGGAGATCTGATTGGCTGATGAAGCACATGTAATACGATGAGCATAATGAGCAAAGATTTTATCAATTAAGCATCAGAGAGTGAAAAAAGAGAGCTATTCTGTCCCTCTTTTTTCTGCCTTCCTCTCCTCCTTTGTTGTTATTTTTTGTGTGCCTGTTCATTTTGCAGTTCACCTGCCAGCTTACATGGAATCAAGTACGTAATTAGGGGTCTCTGGCTGTGTGTGTGTGTTGGTGAGTGCGTGTCCAAACTCACATGTGAGTGAATAATAATGGCTAATGAAACATCATGATGTGTTCACTCATCATGATGTGTTCACTCAATTGAATCTACCCAGAAATCTCAATTTAATGAAGTGCTTTTGTGTGTGTGTGTGTGTGTGTGTGTGTGTGTGTGTGTGAATGTACAAATGTGCCACTCTCAAAATAACATTTTATATGTGTGTGCACTCCAAATAGCCCCTCATAAATCACTTATGTAAAATTGAAACGTTTGGGGGCAGTAAGATTTTTTAGTTTTTGAAAGAAGTTTCTTATGTCAACAAGGCTGCATTTATTTAATAAAAAAATACAGTAAAACCATAACATTGTGAAATATTATTACAATCTGTAAATGACTTTTCCATTTAAATATATTTTAAAATGTCATTTATTCCTGTGATGCTAAAGCTGAATTTTCAGCATCAATATTTCAGTCTTAAGTGTTACATTATCCTTCAGAAATCATCTTATTAATAATAATAATATGAAATAATAATATGATACATTTTTCAGGATTATTTCAAGAATAGAATGTTCAAACAGCATTTATCATTATTATTATATATATAACCATGTAAAAGTCTTTACTTTCACTTTTGATCAATTTAATACACCCTTACTAAATAAAATTAATTTCTTAAAAAAAAATTCTGAACCCACATTTTGAGTAGTAATGTATATTTTAATGTTGTTTTAAGCCCTAAATTTAAAATTAACATGAAACGGCATAATTTGCAAAAGCACATAATTTATTTGAAATAGAAATCTTTTGAAACATTATAAATGTTTTTACTGTAATTTGTGATCAATTTAATGCATTCTTGCTGAATAAACAAAACAATTTCTTTAAAAAAATCTTACTGACCCCAAACTTTTAAACAGTAATGCAAATACTGAATACAAGAAGAATATTACTGAAACCACTTGCACAAAAAAGATACAAGGATCACATTTCTAAGAGAATGTTTGACATTGACTGATCTACATTTATGTTCAAAGCGACTTTGAATACAAATCCCTACTCGACATATCTCAAATCTGCATATGCAATATTATACACAAGAGATTCTGTCAGTTACATATTATCTATCTAGCTGATACATTAGAAAAGCATGGAGAGAAAGCGAGGTGCCAAGCATGAGAAAAAGAATGTTGTATGAGCCTCTTTCCTGTTCATTAAGATGGCCTATTCGCCATTCAAAATAAGAGCCTCTTTTAATAACCTCTTATCATTTTCTCTGCTTGGATCCAGAAGGCGCCGATACAGTGCTCCTGCCTCAGCCGCACTAAAAACCAGTTTACTGGACATACTTGGAATGAATTTATGTGCCTTTGGGGTATATTCAGCAAACACAATATCCATAATGTTTTCTTCATTCTGTGCTATACAATAGAAATCAAATATAATGTATTTATATAAAATACTGATTATATATTTTACATGTATTTTTTTTTAGTTGAAAAGATCTGTCGTTCTGCTCCATTTCATAACAAAAGGCATCAAAATGCTTATAAAGCACTTCCTTCAGTCTCTACGTTGTTTCACCACAGCAAATTAAACTTTAATACAAAGATAAATAGCAAAATGTTTTTCCTTACAGTAAGCAAGCTTTATCTTCAACTGCGTTCAGTCAAAATTCAGCAGAGAGCTTGTTTGTTAATTAAACAAGGCAGGTGAATATTATTCATTCGTGACGCCTGCGGTGTGAACGTACTTCTAATGTAACCTGTACAAACTGCTACTGCATCAGAATCGAAAATAGTGTCAGCGGGCCCAAAGGAGACAATAAACGACGTGATTAAATGATAAGATCAGAAGGCAGAACGTTTGAGCGTGACTAGGAGCCTCAAGTGTACAGTGCTGTGTGTAGAAATGTCTTTCGTTAATCATTAACATCATAAATTCTATTTACAATTGAAATTAAAATCAACACAAAATTAGAAACAATAAAAATCATTCTAAAACACCCATAACTCACACACTCACACACCCACACACACACACGCACGCATAAAAAAAGTAAACGTCAAAGGAAATAACTCTCTATATGGAGAGTTTACTAACTTATTGTCCATTCAATAACTGCAGACCGTATGGCCCCAAAAAACACATTTTATGTGCCATACTGTCAAATAAAGGCTCTTGCACAGTAGGTGTACAAGTGTGTAAGCGTGTGCATCCCAGAGAGAGAGACTGAGAGGGAGAGCATCATCAAACCCAATGGTGCAAAGCGGGCAACCCATCTGCCACAAAGGAACAATAAAGCCTAAGGCTTCTGTGTGTGTGTGTGTGCGTGCAAGTGTGTGTTAAACACCCTGAGGCTGCACAGTGATAAATTACTCCTTTTTTCTTTTTCCCCCAGAGAGTCCGGCTGAAGGAAGGGAGGGTGAGAGGTTTGGTGCACGACTGCAAATATCAAATTGATAGAGAGTAGGAATTGCAGGACATAAATATAAAATCAAAGTATCACACTCATTCATCCGTCACGCTTCTGTAAACCACAGCGGCACATGGAACAAAGCGCCATGCAGATGAGGAAGAAAAACACAAGGAAAGCAATCAGAAATAGAGAGGAAGTATGTTCTTATTTGTGAGCATCATGACTGCAGGGTGAATATATGCAGAGGGAGAGCGCATGCTGTTTTCTTATCTCAATCACACACTGTGTGTGTGTGTGTGTGTGTGCTGAGAGAGCAGACCGATAGCGACAGCAAAATCTTGCCAAAGGCTGTGCAGTTGTTACACTGATAAGACAATGTTCTTTAAAAAGGGGTGTGCTCTTTTTGTACTATATAGTTTTTATTTTTATTTTTTTTAAGCACTATTAAAAACTGTGAAATTAGTAGAGACGTCATTTATTACAACCAATAGAATCATTATCAATCAGAACTACTGATTGTGGAAAATATTCTTCTTCAACGAATTATTTTAATTATTAATTTTAATAATATAATTACATTCAAATTAATAATGCTTATATTTTTTTAAATGCTGTTTAATTTCATACATTTTTAAGGGTGGCTTAAGTGTCCAAATGTGTCTAAGTACTCTGGTGAATAATAATAATAATAATAATAATGATATTGTAAAATTGTACAAATTGCCATTGTAAAAACATTCTTAATCTATTACTATTTTTTATTATTAATATTATTCTTAATAATATTTTATTTTTACAATTAAATTTTTATTAGAAAAAAGAATCAAAATAATATTCACAATATTTCAAAGTACATTGCAAAATTATTTGTTTTAATTTACTAATCTTTAAATATACAGATTATACACTATAATAATACACAGTGACCCCAAAATATTTGGACACTTAAATCACACCTAAACATGTATGAATTTTGTTGCAGTAAATAAAAAAATCAGCAAAGTAAGTGCCATGTTAAAATAAATGCCACTAGGTACGGTATTTTGTAATAAAATGAATTTCATATACGTGCATGAAAAGAACTTCCCTCCATCCCCTTCATTCATTGTCTGTCTGTCTGTCTCTCTCTTTTAAAGGTGCCATAGAATGCATTGATAGAATATTTTAAATTGTTCTCTGATATCTACATAGAAGGTATGTGGCTTAGGTAAGGAAAAACAATCTCCAGAAACAGTTTTACATGTCCATTTACAGCCCTAGGATTTGTCCCTAGAATGAAATGGTCTGTTTTTACCTTATTTGGAAAGGTCATGAATAATAAAGTTGAGCTCTGCTCTGATTGGCTGTTTCTGATTGGCTGTTTCACAGTGTGGCTCATTTCAGTAGCTCACACAGCAGGAAGGAAACACAGGGAAAATATATATTTCAATACTTTCTCTCGCAGTTATATCATTGGGTAATTGAATCTATATAAAATGCGGGCATCAGGGAGTCGCATATTAATATGCGGGACATTGAAACTGCGTTCGAATGCACAATCGCTTTTTACTTTCACTTTTGAGATTTGCGATCGCACGTGATCTGTGTAAACTACAGCGGCAGTACTTACCACACATTTTACAAGATCAGATGCTTGTCAGTGGTGCTCACCCGACTGTAACGTCACAGTCGGTGTTATGCTCTGATTCGCCTATTTTTCAGTGGTCTTTTGAATGCACAAGATTTACATGAGAAGGAGGAAACAATGGTGTTTGAGGCTCACAGTATATCATTTCCATGTACAGAACTGTTATTATTCAACTATGCCAAGGTAAATACAGTTTTCCATTCTATGGCACCTTTAATACACAGACACCTCAACACTTAGAAACTGAGCGCTCAATCACAGTCACTTATGAAGTGATGTGGAGTGATAGAAGCTTAGTTGAGTTCATTTCCTGTTTAAATGAAGTCATTTGATGTGTCAGCAGCCATTTAAGAGCTGTGACCTCAAAATAAACATCACTTATTACATGATTAAACATTTTTCAAACCTTACTGAAGAAAAGCACAACGTATATACCCCCCCCCCCAGTCTTAGCGAGAGGGATTAGACGTGCCTGACGTTAATGCAGTGGAAGACTGCAGCAGCATGATAAGGAAAAGTGTTTTTAAAATCTCATTATTCAACCTCTATAGTGCTCCGCTAAGAATGTATCTACAGAGAGCGTGAACGTAAATGCAAATGTACGGCGGAAAATGTGTCACACAGGCGGAGTGCTAAACATACAGTGATATCTATGTATCTGTGCCCATCGTTTTGGGTCGCTCGCCATCTATCTCTCGAACGGCATTGTGGTTCATTAGTAAGCAGGTGTTCAGTTTATCTTTTTGCATATCTATTTACCGGTTGAATAGATGCAGCACCTCTTGAAGGACATAATGTCATTGAAATGTCCCTTCCCACTCGCCCTATTTTCCTGTGTGTGAATGTGTTTCTTTTTAGGCTGCTTTCGCATTTTATCAGAGAGCCTGGCAAATGAGTTGGGAGCTGAATTTGGCAGCAGTGGCCTGTAATTGTTTTAAATAAGCCTCATGCGTCATGCCAAATAATGGCAGCTCAATGAAGACATTAATCTACACAAGCACATCTGTGCGACTTCATTTAGCGTCCTCCCCCTCGTGACATCAAGCGCGCGCCGCTATAAATGGTCCCCGCGGTCCCTCTGCTAACCGAAGACATGTCGACTTATTAAACAGCCTTTTGGTGATTTAACTGAAGAACCGCACAAAGCGTAACACTTCTGACATTCATTTAGCTCTTATCTGTCCATCTCTCTGTTCTCTCTTCCTCTATCCTGATCTCTCTCTCTTTTGAAACAGGAGGAACATACTGAATGTTAAAAAAGACATAGCCTTTTTTTTTTTTTAGCTGTAAGCTTCATAAATGAGTAAAATTATATTGGTGGTGATTGGGGCTGGGTGATATAGTCTTTAGATGACATTTCATAAATATCACAATAAGTATTTCATCTAAAATGACATAAAGGGTTCTGCTTTTAAAATCTGAGACCACTAGTGAAAGTGCATCTATTTTGCATTTTAATACATTTTATGACTAATTATTTTATTAGCATAACAATTTAAGTAAAAAAGTGCTTCAGTGGAAGCAAGAAAATCCAATCTTTTGTACAAAGAAGTTCACGTGATCAAGATCTAGAAAAGTGCAGAATTTAACATGTTATTATTAATTTTATGTCATAATTCTTTGTTTTACTTTTATAGATGCGTTGTTGTTGTTTGTTTACAGATTTAAAGATTTTTACATTTGAATAGAAATAAAGTTTTAAGATTTTCAATATGCTCTCAAACCTTTAGACTGGATTATACATTATCACTAAAACACTGGAAAAAAAATCTGTGATAACACAAACAAATCTCTGAAGAGTTTTGAATCAATTCACTGAAACGATTAGTTATAACAAATTCTCTGAAATGTTTAAAATCATTAAAGCGCATTAAAATCATCCTGATATTCTCAAACATATTAGCACCAGCAAAATCACTGTGTATATTCATTATATCACCCAGCCCTATGATGATAACACACACACACACACACACACACACACACA
>NW_015642055.1:255243-289355 GCF_001515625.1 Sinocyclocheilus rhinocerous | reverse complement strand
ACAAAAACGCGCACACACACACACACACACACACACACACACACTGTATGTATCCACTGACTGGCCTATGAGTGCTGTGGTGTTAGTTTGTAGCCGTTGCATTATGCATGATTCATCCAAACAGGTAAAAGCCCTCAGCAGGACAACACAGCACAGATTAATACAGAGAGATGCAAATACACACTTACACACTCACATATATGTCTGCCATTATCTATTGTATTGGTAATAAAGTGATCTGCCAATCATAGTGCTGATTAATCATCAGTTCCTCAAGTTTAACCTCAATTTTGGGGTCAAATTATTCTTAAAGGGGTCATATGATGTTGCTAAAAAGAACATTATTTTATGTATTTGGTGTAATGAAATGTGTTTATGCGGTTTAAGGTTAAAAAAACACATTATTTTCCACATACTGTACATTACTGTTTCTCCTCTATGCCCCGCCTTTCTGAAAGCGTCGATTTTTACAAAGCTCATCGGTCTGAAAAAGCGAGGTGTGCTCTGATTGGCCAGCTATCCAATGCGTTGTGATTGGCCGAATACCTCAAGCAGGCATGACGAAGCGATATCGTCCTCTTTTGGAAGAGCAAACAAAGTAGTTTCGCTTTTACAACGAATTACACAGTGCCTTCACGACGTGGCGGTGGCAACAACAATAATACTACAGCGAGAATAAAAGTTACGCCTTCGTTTTCTTTGCGTGCACATTTGGGCGGTGTTATGCAAATCTTCGCACATCGTGACGTAGACATGTGGGGTGTGTTAGAACGAGCCGTTTTAGGTAGGCGTGGTTGACTCTTAACTTTTATAAAGAATATCTCTTTGGATTTGAGACTTTAGTCTTTGCAACTTTACAGATCTTCTTTTTGCACCAAGAGCTTGTAACACTCCAAAGAGAAAGGAAAAATTGAAATCGCATCATATGACCCTTTTAAGTAAAAACCATGTTACTAGCATACAACCAGCCACATGTCTGAAAGGTGTATATAAACTCTGGTTAACCAGAGGGGTAAAGCTTTAATAATATCTGACTATTACATTTTGATTAGGTCAGAGGAACATACAAAAATCTGAAGTGAAAATAAGCGCATACTATTGTTTTTAATTTTATATGTACATCCCATTTGGGACCTATGAAAGCACGTTTCTGCCACAGAAATAAAAAAATGTAAAAACATAATTGCAACTTTTTAATCTCACATTTCTGAGTTTACATCTCACAACTCTGACTCTTTTCTCAGAATTCTGAGTTTACATCTTGTAATTGTTTCTGTCACAGAAATGAAAAGAAAAGAAGTTTATTGCAACTTTTTATCTCGAAATTCTGATTCTTTATATCTTGCAATTCTGGGTTTAAAAGTCAGAATTGTGAGATAAAAAGTTGCAACTACCTTTCTATATATAAAAAAAAAAAAAAAAAAAAAAAATCCAGGGCAGGAACAGCTTCCATAGGGACCTCAAACATAAAAACAGCAAAAGTCAAGCTCGTGAACATGAAGGTTAAACATGTACATAGATATACAGAAACACACATGCATATGTGTGCACATTCACACACACACAAACACTGTCAAGGTGATGCATTGACTTCACCTTCAGGCAGTAGATTTGGGCAGTCAGAGCGCATCAGAGCCAATACAATGCTCACTAGTGATAGAAGATGCTGTGTCTTTCTCTTTGGCCAGCTATCCAGTGTGTTGTGATTGGCCGAATACCTCAAGCGCATGACGGAAATGTTACACCCCGTACCATATTGTGATGCCGTGTCCCGGTGCGACAAGACAAAAACCGGCCGATTCGACGAAGGAGCGGCCGGCGGGCTTGCGGCAACCACATGTGACGACATAAAAACAGCAAAAGTCAAGCTCGTGAACATGAAGGTTAAACATGTACATAGATATACAGAAACACACATGCATATGTGTGCACATTCACACACACACAAACACTGTCAAGGTGATGCATTGACTTCACCTTCAGGCAGTAGATTTGGGCAGTCAGAGCGCATCAGAGCCAATACAATGCTCACTAGTGATAGAAGATGCTGTGTCTGTCTCTCTCTCTCTCTCTCTCTCTCTCTCTCTCTCTCTCACACACACACACACACACACAACATCAGTTTCCTTTTCGCCCTCTCTATTCTTCTGTAGCCTTGGTGTATCTCACAGGAAATATATTCCCCAGCACTTTAAGTGAAATGACCTTCCATGCAACAGACTCAGATAGATCTAAGTGGTTGTATTCTTCATCTTTTTCTCTTGCTCTCTCTCACTCATAAGCATGCATTTAAACACATCAAACACTGATAATATCATATTTGATTACATAACTAGCACAGACTGATTTTTTTTATCAGATCCAAAACTAAGCCAATCAAGCCATCTCCAGACTAAGAGGCTTACAGGCTTAGCTGACTTAAACCAGACATTAAACTAGACTACATCCTAAGTGACTAGCTGGCTAATTACTTTTCTGTCTTAAAGATTTAGTCATGCTTTTAAAGAGCACAGACTTGTGAAGAAAGGCTAACCGATTAACCCTTTACGGGTTAGTTCAACCAGAAATCAAACATTTGCAGTAGGACTTTTTTTCTATGGAAAATAAAAGGAGACATTTTAAAGAATGTTCACACTGCCTTTTTATTCAATGAAAGATGAAATGGCCCACCAAGCTCCAAAGAGACAAACATTTATTTTTCTTTCATTTTTACATTATTATTTTTTTTAAGTCAGTTTAGTTTTCATTAGATTTCACTCTATAATTGTTTTAGTTTTCTAGATTCTTTATTATTACACTTTAAAATAACTGTTTTCTATTAAAAGTAATGTATTCCTGTGATGACAAAGCTGAATTTTCTTCAGTCTTCAGTGTCACATCCTTCAGAAATGATACTAATATTCTGATTTGGAACCCCACTAACTAACCCCAAACTTTTTTGAATGGTAATATCAAAATGTTTAACAGTTTTAAATTTCTCAGTTTTTGTTTAATTATTTTCAGTCTAGTGTTGTCGCAATCTAGTGGCATTTTCATAGTTTATGTTTTATAATATACAGTGTTTCTAAAATTACAATTAATTTGTGGCCATTAAGTTAATTTTAGAGTCATAAAAATGTTGAAAAAATCATGAAAATTTACATTACATTTTCCCAGTTATGACAGATGTATATGGAAAAAGAGCAGCATGAATATTCTTTCAAACATCTCATTTGGTGTTCCACAGAAGAAAGAAACCCTATGGGTTTGGAATAACATGAGGAGTGATCAAATGATGAGGAGAGGAGAGGATGGGCCCATGGGCAGTACTGACCTTTTTTGTAGGAGCTTAAAGACACGATTACCTCTCCAGACCCCCCTCACCCTCCTGTCCGGAGCCACGGGTGTGATGATGTTTCTAGGCCACCGCACACACCTCCAGCATCCCACAGTGTACTCATGTATCAATGTGGCCAACACAGCAAAACAATGCTGTGTGTGTGCGTGCACATGACAGAGTACGAGTGTGTGCGTGTTATCCCTGTTGTTCCCTCCCCCTCCTCCCCCCTTTCTCTCCAGGGACATTTGTAGTCGAAATAGCTGCCATTCCAAAATCCCCAAATTACCCCCAATCAACCCTGCCCTTCCACTTTCTGATCCTTCTGTGTGTGTGCGCAATGTGCATACGTGGGCTATTAGCACTCAAGGAGAACTGCTTGGACTCAACACCCCCACTTTAAAGGGCCTTTAGAGAACATTGGCACCACTGTGTCCAGTAGGGGGGCAGTTAGACCTCTCCCTCACCTTAATGACCTCAAATGATCACTATGAGTCAAGGCTGAGCAGAGATAACAGTGGCTGCACGCCAAAGTCACCTTCCCATCAGTGACAAGAGGAACCAAAAAGGCCAGTTGGCCTGGAGGACGGGGAAGTGGGGGTACTATTTTTGTTACGCTGGCTCAAGCTGGTCCTGCGGTTTCTCTGTTGCCCCCTCTGGGCTCAGTTACTACAGTGAAACTGTGGCACCAAAATGGCTCCCACTGCAGAGACCATGTGAGAGGATAAATGATTCGGCGCTGAGGACTTGCTCACTTGTGTGAGGGAGAAAGAACTGACAAGGTGACAAAAAACTACTGGCAGGAACCACTCTTAAATGTGTCAATATAATTGTGAGCAGCTCGACATGACCACTGAGACAGCAAACTGACATTACAACACACAATCCGTTTGCTTTCACAAAAAAATAAAAAAAACCCATAGCTGATGTCAGCATGAAAAATACATTTACTCTATTTATTTTCATAATGCACATTCTATGCTTAATTTCACAATTTATCAGTGTACGTTTTTCAAAAGGGAAAACCAGTTTTCATTGTTTCATAAAAATATATACAAATTAAAACAAAATGTTTTCACTTCTGAAAAGATGCGCCTTTTCAAAATAAATAATGTTAACCAAAAGCCAATTATCTATTTAAGCAAGCGACTGTAGTAATGCAGCCTTTCCAAAAACCTGTCAATAGTCAACGCACTAATTTAATGCAGATTAACATTAATGCAATAAAGGCGACGGCAATAATAGCAAATTATAGATGCTCTCGAGGGAGAACTTGGCCTTCAGCCTCCACGTCTCATCCTCCATCTCGGGTCCCAGCAGGTAAATATGGCCTGATTCTTGGTACATTTTTCCTCTCCATAACTGACTGCAACATTACATTTAGGTTTCAGGTCTTGCTTTAATTCTGATATGAAACATCAACTTTTCAGGATCTAATTAATTCCTGATGACATTTTTAGTATAACATCAACATTCTGGAAGTAAAATGGGTTGCAAATGCAATTACATGGAATTTTAAATTCAGATATTAAAACAACATTAAATGAAATGTCATTTAAATATTAAACATTAAAATACACAATCATTCAAACTTTAGGGTTAGAAGATTTTATTTAGCAAGGATGCTTTAAATTGATCAAAAGTGAAAGTACAAGTTTTACATTGTTACAAAAAATAATGTTTTTTAAAAATGCTGTTGTTTTGAAATTTCTATTCTTTAAATAATCCTAAAAATATATACCACACTTTCCACAATAATATAAAGAAGCTCAACTGTATTTAAAATTGATAATAATAATAAGAAATATTTCTTGAGCACCAAATCAGCATATCAAATTATCTCTGAAGGATCGTGTGACACTGAAGACTGGAGTAATGATGCTGAAAATTCAGCTTTGACATCACGGGAATAAATATAGATTTTTAAATATATAAAAATTGAAAAAAGGTATTTTAAACAGTATATTATTAAACAGTATTAATATTTTACTGTGTCTTTGATGAAATATATGTAAAACAACATTAAATGAAATGTCATTTAAATATTAAACATTAAAATACACAATCATTCAAACTTTAGGGTTAGAAGATTTTATTTAGCAAGGATGCTTTAAATTGATCAAAAGTGAAAGTACAAGTTTTACATTGTTACAAAAAATAATGTTTTTTAAAAATGCTGTTGTTTTGAAATTTCTATTCTTTAAATAATCCTAAAAATATATACCACACTTTCCACAATAATATAAAGAAGCTCAACTGTATTTAAAATTGATAATAATAATAAGAAATATTTCTTGAGCACCAAATCAGCATATCAAATTATCTCTGAAGGATCGTGTGACACTGAAGACTGGAGTAATGATGCTGAAAATTCAGCTTTGACATCACGGGAATAAATATAGATTTTTAAATATATAAAAATTTAAAAAAGGTATTTTAAACAGTATATTATTAAACAGTATTAATATTTTACTGTGTCTTTGATTAAATATATGCAGCCTTAGTGAGCATAAGATAAAAAAAAAAAAATGTAAAAAAAATTTTTTTTTTTTTAAAAAAACATCGACCCCAAACTTTTGAATGGTATAGTAAAAAAATAGATATTTTAAATAAATGTCCCTGGTCCTATTATGCATGATCCATAAGCACACATTATTCTAAGAGACCTCTAAAACTGCTATTCTTTCCTCCTGATAAAAAGGCCATGCAGATTACGAACCAATAATATCATTACAATACAACAGCAATCCAATTAAATTAAAAAAGAAAAAAAAATCAAGTTCCACCCTACATTATTTTCTACCAAATATTCTGTTGGACTAGGAATTATGTCACATTACAGAATTTAAATACATTTCTGATGCTGTCTTATATGGTTAATTCGACATCTGGCCACTCTGTCTTAAAACATGATGGTCAGTCTAGCAAGTACAAGCTAAATCTCGAACCACTCCAGTATTGCAGCTCCATATATAGAGTGTAGACATACACACAAAACAAACACACAAAAAGTACACAGACAGACACTTTTGTTGTGGTTGGGCTACAGGAAAAACTTAATCCTAAAATCACTGTGTGCACATGGGCATACACACACACATTCTCTTAAACTGGGATGGAAGAAGCCGATCTACTGTGGATGAAAGACATTCCTTATCAGCTTCCTCATAAAGGAACAGGAATAGAAGGTATTTACTCAGCGAGACAGACAGAGAGAGAGAGACTGAAGCTAAAGAAAATCAAGTTGTGTGGGTAAAAAGATTATGGGTGGGTTGCAGCAGCACTGAGCCGCTTCAAAGACTGTCACACTCTAATCAGAGAGAGAGAGCAAATTTCTGTCCATTTCAGGTGAATTCAGACTCAACGATCCCGGTTTCATCCTGCATCTCTTTCTCTGGGTCATGAAGTCAAGTGCAGGGCGAGTTTGTGTTTAGAACAACAGCTCAGTGCATTGACAAAGACCATCTCCTTTGTACACATACACACGTCTGGTCAGCTATCCTTGTGGGGACTCTCCATAGACGTAATGGTTTTTATACTGTACAGACCGTATTTTCTATTGCCCTACACCAACCCTACCCCTAAACCTACCCCTCACAGGAAACTTTGTGCATTTTTAGATTTTCAAAAAACGTCATTATGTGTGATTTATTAGCTTGTTTACCCGTGGGGACCTCAATTTAGGTCCCCACCGTGACACGAGTCCCCATGAGTCTGTGTGTATTCAGGTTTAAGTCCCCACCAGAATAGAAAAACAGGTACACTCACTCTCAGCCTGTTTTGATAAACATTCACAAACACACATTCATAGACGGTCATTTTTCGTCTTGTAACCCCTGCTGAGAGCATATGCCTTACCCTCTTGTCATTGTCACACACACACTGCTCACACACACACACACACACACACATGAGCACATCAGACGTACTGACAGGCCAATCAAACCCATGCCGTCATTTCATTTTAATGACTCGCCCTGTCACTCATTCACTGTTCTACAGGGAGCAGACATACATTCACTGCGTCACTAAATAGATGAGTTGAATATAACCACCATTACCGAAGGAGAGGCTCCGGTGAGCCGAAACGCAGAATCTTACAAAGGAACGCGGCTTTCAGACCGTTCGCTCTGGACGTCGCTATAAAATGGTGCATCAGTGCACTGCGTCACGGGCTGATAAATGCGGGGTGGTAAATATCTGGAGGCCATGCTGAAGGCCTGAATGTAAAAAGATCCGAAAATTAAAAGCTGACGCAGTGTCTGAATTTCCAATGGCAAATCTGCAGCGAATATCTGTGATAGAAGCACAGCAGGTTTTTGAAGAACGGTGCAAGGTTTTGGATCAAATCTCTATTATAAAACAGATTATTCAAATTCTAAATTCTGATTGGAGGAGTCACATTCTAGCCCCTGTAAAATGACTATAAAAACACATTTGATATTAAGTTTCTGCCACTGTTAACAATCTATTATTAGCATAATGAACTACATTAGGTGGAAAAATAATTACAATAATTATTCATAGTAAATGTACCTGTTAACATGCACTGGACAAACAATACATTTTAAATAATAAATTTGACTATTTATTTTTCTTTAAAAGTCTTTAATATTTTTCAGGAGCAATGGAGTTCCTAACTATTTCATAATTGCAGATATGTTTCTAATAAAAAACAAGAATTGTGAATAAAATGTCTTACACTGAGTTTGCAGTGTTTCGGTGTGGCCTTCCTAGAGAGTGCCGTAGCATAATATGCGGCTGGCAAAGATCATTCGCTTAAAGGATGGTATTACCGCATTCCCCACACTTACAAATACACATGGGCTGGGGCGCTGCCACGACAACTGAAACCATGACAGTGAGAGAGGGGTTGAGAAAACAGAGCCGAAAAATTAAAATGTTTGTGGTGTGACTTCAGCCCAGAGAGCAGCACTCACATTCAAACACCTCTGCAATTACAGGGGAGAATGTTTGAGACGGAATTGAACTGAGCCGATTTATGAAAAGCACTCGGACATGTAAAAAAAAAAAAAAATCTCAATAGCACAGAAATAAAATACTGACCAGTCCAGCTAACACAAAAAAATTAAGGTCAAGGTGTAGTCAATGCACATAACTAAAATAAAATGTACATTGTTCAAGACTGAATGTCAAAGAATGTCAAGGGCATGACCTTTGTCCCCATAACCTGAACTGTTCAGGTCTTCACATTAGCAGGTAATTCACACCTGAGTGCAGGGTGATGGATAGTTAACATACAGACACGATCACTTGATGGTGATCGTCTGTGTGCTGATTTCAGAGTAACTGTGAGTGAATGCTGGAGCCATTTCATGCTGCAGCTTTCTGTCCTTTTTTCCTCTTCGCTTTGTCTTTTCCTCCATTTTCTTGGATTTAATCTAAGCGTCTTTATTTAAACAGCGTTGTGGTTTCGGTAACTTTGAATAGCTTTGTAACATCTGTGTGTCCTTTTGTCCGTGTTGCTAAGCGGACAGAGCATTGGTATCTAGCTGAGAGAAATTGAGAGCAAGGAGGTGAGAAGGACATTTAAATCTTTCCTGCTTCCTTTTATATTACTTACAATATATTTACAAAAGACTCACAAAAATCTAAATGATGTGTTCTAAAATTAAATATTACATTTAGAACAAATGTATTAAAACACAGCTATTCTAATTATATAAAAACCTGAAATAAAAAACCTCCAATAGAATTAGAACACATTTTTACAAATAAAAACAAAAATGACAGATACAAATGATAATAAAAAAATACACAGTATTTTTGAATACTAAATATACGTTTATATTAAGCACAATTTATTAAAAACTATTAAGATCAGAAAAAACTCAGAAATGGAGTGAAATGGAAACCCAAAAAAGAAAAAAGCACCGTGATGAAATGAATAAGCAAATGGCTTCGATCCCAACGAAATTCATGAGCTAAGAAAAATAGAAAACTCGAACGATTTCCTTAAATGAGCTGCGTTATTGATAAAGCATTTTCAGCGCGTGCAGGATCAATCCTTTATCATTTTTAATTTTCCGCTCCGCTGCTTTGAGCTCGTGTGAGGAACACCAGGTGCTTTGAGGAGACAAGATGCCTTTAAAAAGGAGGACTTTAAAGAATAATTTTTTTAATCGAAGAAAAACATTTTTTCGCATGAATCAAAAAGAAAACATTCTTTAAAATAATTTGTACTCGGCACACTATTCAAAACAGTGGCGGCGTGTGAATGACATCTAGGCCGTTTTATTTTTTTTTATAAACGCACGTTTGTTCATAAACTGTGCAGAATAAAATCGCACATAGTTTTACGATGCATAAACGAATAAAGCTAATTTCTGCATTGCTGTAGCCTACCTCACTGTCTTGCTATGAGGAGGACCAGTGAGCAAGCGAGAGAGAGAGAGAGAGAGAGAGAGAGAGAGAGAGCACGAAAGTTTTTTTAATGCCATTCCAATGCGCTCGGCCGTGTCATAAGAGGTCAACAAAAATACACCATTCCTTTTATCGTCTCTGGTTCTCTCATGTTTTTTTGTATAATTTTTTTAATCGAAGAAAAACATTTTTTCGCATGAATCAAAAAGAAAACATTCTTTAAAATAATTTGTACTCGGCACACTATTCAAAACAGTGGCGGCGTGTGAATGACATCTAGGCCGTTTTATTTTATTTTTTATAAACGCACGTTTGTTCATAAACTGTGCAGAATAAAATCGCACATAGTTTTACGATGCATAAACGAATAAAGCTAATTTCTGCATTGCTGTAGCCTACCTCACTGTCTTGCTATGAGGAGGACCAGTGAGCAAGCGAGAGAGAGAGAGAGAGAGAGAGAGAGAGAGAGAGCACGAAAGTTTTTTTAATGCCATTCCAATGCGCTCGGCCGTGTCATAAGAGATCAACAAAAATACACACCATTCCTTTTATCGTCTCTGGTTCTCTCATGTTTTTTTGTATCTGTCCATCGGTCTCTCGCACTACAGAGACGTAAAAAAACGTGTGTTTCATGGACCATGGCACCTGCTACCGATTAAACCGGGATTATGGATCCAAAAAAATCTCTCATGCTGGACTTGTAATATTAAGTCCTGGCTTTTGCAGGTGTTGACTGGACAAAACGCCACCCAAGTTAATCGGCTGACACACTGAAGGTCGTTTGATGGCACGCGTATGACAGTCGCACGCGCATCTGCCAGCGTCGCGAGCAACCAAATCTGCCACACACAGAATCACTTCTTGAGCATCTCTGCTTCTGGAAAATTCTACATCGCCTGCCTTATATTTTCTGGAAAGTTTTCGTTTTAGCCTCATTTCGGATCGATTAAACAATACGAGCGAAGCTAGACTGAAAAGCTTTGCGCGTGCCGGTGGTGAGGGCGCAGAGCGCGAGGAGTTTGGGCACGAGAAGACATCCTCAGCGCCACATTTAAGACTTTTATACAGCATATGCCACAAACACAAATACAACAACATCTCTATCGGAACTGACTTACCGATCAGCATGTTGTGAAAGGTAGCCTATCCTGGTTTCCAAAAAGAAACCAACCAAAAGAAAAACTAATCAGCGCAGGAAAATCAGAACGGTTGATAAATACTCTCCGACAGTTTGAAATGTGTCTTTCCCCCTCAGATTTCTCACTCTTCGATGAGTCTCACTCTTGTTTCTGGTCCTAGAGTTGATGTGTCAGAAGAAACGTTACACACGCTCGCCACTCGGTGCTCCGCTGATCTGCGCGCCTCGACGGGGAACGGGAGGAGGAGGAGGAGGGAGAGACTATGATCGACAGTCTTTTACCCCCATCTACTCCCCCTCCACCACTACCACCTCCTCTCTCGCTCTTTTTGCTGCCTGCCGCTTAACCTGAACGAACGGCACAGATGGGAAAATTAGCTGGTGCTATTTTCTCCTTTCATGGTCCTTGATTTCAACTAAATAATTCTGTGTGCGTCTGTGAAAGGTGGGGGGTATTTTTCCACCTCCAACAATTCTAGACAATTTAGCGCACACACTCTTAATAAGACATTTACTGTTCTAGAATGAAATAGTATGTTGAAGCAAAATGCTTGTTTTAAAGCAATACCCAGTCAGTTAAGAACGGTTACACTTTATTTTAAGGTGTCCTTGTTACAGTGTAATTATAGATTTAAGTACTGAGTAATATTAACTACATGTATTTACTATATGTGACCCTGGAGCACAAAACCAGTCATAAGTAGCACAGGTATATTTGTAACAATATATCCAACAATACATTGTATGGGTCAAAATTATAGATTTTTCTTTTATGACAAAAATCATTAGGATTTTAAGTAAAGATCATGTTCCATGAAGATATATATTTTTAAATTTCCTACCGTAAATATATCAAAACAATTTTTGTTTGGTAATATGCATTGCCAAGAACTTCATTTGGTCAACTGTAAAGGCGATTTTATCAATATTTAGATATTTTTGCACCCTCAGATTCCAGATTTTCAAATGTTGTTTTTTAGCCAAATACTGTCCTATCCTAACAAACCACACATCAATAGAAAGCTTATTTATTCAGCTTTCAGATGCTGTATAAATATAAATTTCTAAAAATTGACCCTTATGACTGGTTTTGTGGTCCAGGGTCACATATGGTTAGGGTTAGGATTAGGGTTTGGCTTAGGGTTACTTGCATGTAATAATGCATAATTTATTGTTATTATAATAGTAAGTACATGTAACCTGTGTAACAAGAACACCTTAAAATAAAGTGTCACCCCAAGAACTATATAAGCGTCAACAACCAACTCACGATAAAGTTATGTAGTCTGCCACTTTAAATGCTCGAGCTCTTTAAAGTTGGGTGGATTCTGATTGGCAGTCAATGATTTTATCGTTCATCAGCTGAAAAAAATCACTCTTTTGTGTGTTTCCCAAAAGCAACTATGGTTGCAATTTCCATCATTACCAGTAGTTAAATTAAACCATAGTCGGCCATAGTTAGCTAACGATGCTTTTGGGAAACAACCTTTTTGAAGTTATTACAACCATAACGTTCCTGTGGACATGTGTAACGTTACCTTTATAGCAGTGTTGTGGACTTCCCTATTCTTAGAATTATGATTATTTAAACTTTTATAGTTATCATTTATCATCCTTGATTTGAAAGGCCTTCAGTTTGTTTGTTTTTTTTCTCCATCAAAAAATATAGTTCCAAAAGAAGCCAAAGCATGAAGTTGGAACCAAGCTAGAACAGCATATGTGTAAAGCAGCAGAGATTCATTGCGTCCATAAAATCATCAACTATCAGAGTAGGTATTACATTCAGTGAATAACTTACTTTGCAATCATTAAAACAATCTACATAAAGTATGCATGAGTTTAGTATGAATACAATCAGGAGATAGTACATTCACCATGTTGCCACTGTCAGGGTTAGTCAGGGTACTTCACCAGAATTTACGAATACACCTGGACTCAAAAGATGCTTCGTTGGATGTTTACTACGGAATATTTTTTGCCTACCATTTTATAAATACAGCAAATTCAGACACACTACTCATGTCACATCTTTTTGCATGCTATAAAGTAGATTCTCCCATCTTCAATCATTCTATAAGCACTTGGCTTCAGCTCCACTCCAGGTTTTACATTTACCAGAGACTAACATTTTGTCTTTTCGGAAAACTCAACTTCCTATTCTGCACGACTCACATACTTTGGTCTGGAACAGTGAACAAGCAGAATAAGCATTGACAATGTAGTCTGTGAATGATTGGGGGAGATTAGAAACTGAACAGGACATTTTGGTGTAAATATTTCAGGCCATAAATCTGTTGGCTGGCACTTATTACAGCATGGTACTGTATCTGCATCAGTGCTCTGGGGTATTTGGATCCCAGCCTGAGGACCCCCTACTGGTGCCATAAACACCTCTCCCTCACCCAGCTAGAGTTTCCCCGGAGGTCTCTGTGCATCAGTGGGGGTTTGCAGTGGTCACTTGTTGTTTCAGCACTGCATTGTGGGCTGTTTGTGACACATGACTAGAAAGAAAAGAAGTGATCTACATCTATGAATACATTATTCAATTCTTTAACACATATACTTTAAAATTCCATTTCTGCATCATCTTTGCTTATTTTTACCACAACATTATCAACCAAAAATGAATTCCATCACTTCCAGGTACTGTATGTACTGTGTTCATGAGTCGTCTCGCTTAGCATATGTTACGTAATATTGTAGACATAGCACAAACAGTGATCAGATGTATGCCGGTTCTGTGTGCATGTGTGCGTATGTGTGTTACAGTTCGCTCAGCCTGAAGCTCTGAACACTGAGAAATTAGCGGAGACAGCTGTGCCCTCTTCCTGCCAAAATACTTCCGCCATCCATCCATCCACACACACGGATTAGTGTTTGTCTGTGTTGTGCCCAAGTAACAGAACTATATAATACAATAAATGATTCAGCCTCTTTAAGAGCATCAAAATAGAATTCTCATCTCTCAGTTTAGATAAACAAATAGTTTGCCTAAAATAAAAATGTATTCATTATTTACTCACTCTCATATTGTTTCAAACCACTCTCATGGTATTTATTCCATGGTACACACACACACACACACACACACATATGTTTTTAAAATAATATTACATTTAAAAGATCTTCTACATAGATCTATTTCATACAACAACAACTTATAGTGACGATGGACTGTCAAGCTCAAAGACAACAACAACAACAACAACTACAACAATAACAACAAAAAACAAACAAACAAAAAACATTAGGGTAAGTAAATAATTACAAAATATAATTTTTTTGGGTGAACTATGCCTTTAAACTACAACCACAGTCAAAAAGAAACTATATACTGTACATGTCTCAAGACCTGTAACCGCACAATTGCTTGAGCAAAATGTATAGAATATTGAGTACTTTTCAAAAGTCCTCAAAAGTCAAAACTGTTCTTGAATCATTTGAATAATTCAGCAATTAGTCTTCAAGCCTTCAGTATCCCAGAGTGCAGTAGGGCGTATTACAACAGGTGATGGGCAGGTGAAGGAGGAAGTGATTTACTCCTCCAGTAGCGTTAAGGGTCTATTACAGCTGCAGACAGACATTCAGAGCGGTATCATGACCTTAGCGTATCGCTCAGTGGAAATCCTTTCAGCTGAAAATATGGCTGATGTAAATAAAGCAGCCTGCCAATCAATCCCATCATTCAGAACAAGCGAAACACACCTACCATACGGCTGCTTTTGGCTATATTTAAATGGTACAGTAAGCATTTCATTTCTAAGGAGGCAGTCTTTGTTATCTTGTTTCTTTTCTTAATTTACTTGCACCTTTTAATCCAAATGGCTGGTACGAGCACATGGTTAGCGTCTCACTGTCTGGTCATGCTAGTCTGCTAGTCCATCTGCCTCCTCCACACTTGCACAGGTCCAAGTGAATCTGAATGGTAAGGCGGGCTGTCAAACAGAAAAACTGCTGATGAAGTCAAGAGAGAGAAACTGGCAGCTTGAGATTTTCAAGGTTGACAATATCTCCCTTTGCTTAGGGAATAATAAAGCTAGTCTCAAATTTTTTTTTTGACTGCTGTTCATCATAAGTGGTGACTATTGCTGTCGTGTTTAATAGTTAAACAACAAATAAACACACAAGATTTTTATTACTCTTTATGCCATCATGTGTTACACTAAAAAGTGTTTGTGAAGAACTTAAAAAATAATACATAGATTTTTTAGTTAAATTGTAAGACTAAAATTACATTGTGACTAGAAATTATCCATTTTTTTTATCAAATAAAAAATATTGGGCTGTTTTACATGAAAATACTATCGTATTGACCCGAATATAAGACAATGGTTTTTTCTTGGAAATACATCTGAAAAAACGCGGTCGTCTTATTTTCAGGGTCACCGACAGCATCTCGAGGCCATTTAGCTGCACCACTTGTTAGCTAGCAAATTGAGGTAAGAATGGCATTGTTAATGTTAGCAGTTTTAAACGTAAGTTTTCTTAGAATCTGGGGTAGATAACAAGGTAATTTCTGTAATTTGTGTAACTGTTTAATGAGTTAAATTAACGCAAATATCAGCATCCCCTTCTTGGGTCTCACGTTATTTGTGTTGCCAAAATAAGACATTGTAATGCATTTTTGTCTCCAGTATTTTAGTATAACTGCATTGTTACACAAATAATCTCTGGCTGTTTAAGTGAGCAGCAATCAGTAACGCGCGGTTTTTAATTTTTTTTATACGTGGACCTTGAAAGCACGGCTTCGGATGGTCCGAGTAATTTATATTAAGTATATCGCTGTTACTCTCGTCTGCAAAGTAAAAGGCAGCGGAGATAAATTATCAGATAATCAAGTAAGAAGCGTTTTGCTGAATTTATGTTTTCTGCCAGCATATGACTATGAACTATTCGCTCCTATGAGACACGTGTTTGACGTGCGCACGCTTCATCTGCAATAGTAGATACGAGTTAACTTGCTGCAATTAATGTAACGTTAACATTTGTGGGGTGACAAATTGAGCTTTTGACCACAGCGGCTCGCTGGATTTTCTTTAATATTAACAACGTCATAATTTGCATTTTTCTTGACCAACAGCTTTTCGTCATGTTGGTTAAAGTTCAGTATCAAGGCGTGAAGAAATGTGTAAAACTGCACAGCGATAGTACGTTCCAAGACTTTCTCACTGAAGGTAAGCTAAGAATCTTGTGCCACTGCTTAGAAATGTCATATAGGAACTATGCTTGAGGTATAAGCACACAGGGCTTGTGTATGTTAACTTTTTACAATAAGGTCTCATTTGTTAACATTAATGTGCAAACTAACAATTACTAACTTCAGTATTAATTAATAAAAGTAGAACTGTTTGTTCATTTTAGTTCATAGTGCATTCATGTTAACAGATACAACTTTTGATTTTTATAATGTATTAGGAAATGTTGAGATTAACATTAACTAAGATTATTGAATGCTGTAGACGTATTGTGCATTCTTAGTCCATGTTAATTAATTAAACCTTGTAAAGTTATATATATATATGTATATATGTATGTGTATATTTTTTTGTATATTTGTTTCATGTTACTGTTAAAATTACTTTTCAGTTAAGAGCAAATTCGCTTTAGCAAGAACTGCTGCTCTTGAAGTCTTTGATACAGACACAACTGTGGAAGAGGACATCTTCCATGAATTGATTGAAGGCAGTCCACATTTATGCCTAACAGTAAGATGTCCAGAAGAAAATATTTCTGCTGGTTTGTCTGAGGGTAAGTATATAATAACACTTTAGATATTCTTTCAAGGACTCCAGTGTAATTATCCTGGGGACAAAATGCATTTGGGTCAGAAACACATTTACATTTACCTTTAGCAGACGCTTTTATCTAAACTGACTTAAAAATTGGAGAATACAACAAGTGATTCATCATGAGGAGGCAATAACATAAGAAGTGCTAATAATTCAAACGTTGTCTAAAATGGTCCAGGGTACAACATTAGCAGGATACAATTAAGTGCTCACTTGTGAGTTTAGCAGTTTATTGAATATTGTCACAGATTTGTTTGGGTTAATATCCAATCATGAAAAGGTGGACGAAAGGATCAGGTGGTTAACAGTGTTGACTGCAGCTAGATATAGGAGAATGAGAACTGACAAGGGTGTATCCTTAGTTTTACTATTTTTATTGTTGTTTTAAAGGGTTAGTTCACCCAAAAATGAAAATTGTCATTATTTACTCACCCTCATTGCTCCCAAACCTGTAAGACTTTCGTTCATCTTCAGAACAGAAATTAAGATATTTGATGAAATCCAAGAGCTTTCTGATCTCTCCATAGACTGCAACATAATTGCAACTGTCAAGGCCCAGAAAGGTAGAAAAGATATCATTAACGGTCCATGTGACCACAGTGGTTCAATATTAATGTTTTGAAGTGATGAGAGAACTTTCTGTGTACAAAAATAAAGACTTTATTCAAGAATCTTCTCACTTCCACATCATTCTCCTATGCTATTCGAGTAGTATGCGCAGCGCTGGGCCTTGAAAGTTGCAATGACGTTGCTGCCTATGGATGGTTCAGAAAGCTCTCAGGTTTCATCAAAAACATCTTAATTTGTGTTCTGAAGATGAATGAAGTTCTTATGGGTTTGGAACAACATGAGGGTGAGTAATTAATGACATTTTTTTTATTTTGCTGTACTAACCCTTTAATTGGATTTGTGATGCAAAATTCTTGCTACAGAAGTAAAGAACATTTAGACAAAGCCCTGTTTGATTTAATGCCTTTAGAGAAAACATGAAAATTGTTTTGTTTTTCTCAAGAATTTTCACCCACAAGATCATCAACCCCCAGCACATGCACTGATACTCTTTCACTCTCTTCAACTGACCATGAAGAGACCGAGAGAGCAGTGCAAAATCAAGCCGCAATGGCCAGCAACAGTTTTAACATGGACGCTGAAAAGGCAAAACAGAATGTTAATAATCAGTCAGGTTCTTTGTTTGTCGGAGAAAGTGATCCCCAAGTTGCTCTCATTGAAAATGTTACCTTTTCCAGGAGAGAGACGGCAGATATATGTGCCTCAATTGTGGCCAAATTACAGTGCAGTGGAGTAGCCAATAGCTTGGTATCATCAGTTGTTTCAGACCTTGAGGACCTCACCACGGAACTGCATAGCCAAACTCGTCAAGATGTGATTTCTGTTATTCCTCTTAACCCCATCAGATCAGCTGTCGAAGATGCATACAACATGCAGAGCAGTGGGTCCACAGGACAGGGATTGAAAATCACTGGCATAATGTGTCTAAATGTTCCTTTTGGACTCTTAACTGATTGCACGTGTTCACTTGCATTATATTGACCTACAGCTCTCGGACGTCCATGTACAACTCTTTGTTTGTGTTCTAATTAAGTTAAGTCAGTCACATAGCTTGGTTTGGCTGAGGGTGTAGACGAGAATTTCAAAAACATCACCAAATCTTTGGCAAAAAGTCATCAGATGTCAATAGATGAAAACATTCTGTTGGAATGATGTTGACAATGGTGAAATGTTGGCAGGAATGCTATAGAATCCCAACTTAATTACCTTAATCTGGGTTTGTATGAACGCTATATTAGTGTGGAAATGAGTCTCTTGGTGTTAAGATATTGACACACCTAGTGTAGTTTCAACACTAACTTGGTGTAAATGAGGGGGAGGAAAAACACACACTAATTTAACGGTGAACACTTACAGTGTTGTTTTTACTCTATGTAAGTGTAAAAAAAAGTAACACTATTTATTTAAAGTGTTAGTTTAACTATTTAGTGTGGACCTATATAAACCCCGAAAAAGTGTTAATTTAACACTTTCAAATTTGCTGTGTAGCCTGATGGGACCAAACTCTTTTGTGATTTTAAAACGTAAGACAGTACCCAGATTTGAAGACTACAGTAAGATTTAACTTCTACTGTTAATAAGATTTTGGTAGGCTACTATTAGATGGATAGGCTAAATGTCCTAATTCAGATGGGCTACCTGTTTATTTTTTTTTATGGTATATCAAAAAGTGTATATTTTTTAAATGTGATTGTTGGTACATTTGACCAGTTTTTACCATACTTTCAAAACAAAAATTAAAATAGGAAAAATATGCAATATGAAAATAATTGAAGACAAAATGTGTTTTCCTGAGAAAAAACAAGATTTGGTTTTTAAAAAGCCTTTTTCCAAAAGGTACATCTGAAAAAAGGGGGGTCGTCTTATAATCAGGGTTGTCTTATATTCGGGGTCAATACGGTACTTCAGTTTTTCTACTTCAAAAGTTAATGTTTAATTCAATGTGTTGCTTGCTGTTTCTTTGTAATTGAAAATTTACTAGCAATTTTTAAGATAAAAATGGTTTCTATACCATTTTTTCAGTGCAGTTCTATGCAGATTATTTCCTTTATACACATTTCAGTTTAATTTATCATTATTTTTTCATAAGAAACATACATGGAGATTTGTGTAGATTTAAAATACCACCCAATGAATGCAAAACCTCTGCTGTAAAGCAGTGAATGAACATTTTGAGCACAACAATTTGACAGATTTAGGTACTGTGCGAACAAGTGCCACTAGCAAAAGGAATATGCGTGAGAGAAAAAGTTTTCACACACATAACCTGGAAAATCGAAGAACAAAAAGGCTTACAACCTAAAGCAAACAACATCCCACACTGCTGGCGCTCCTGCTGCATGACATTATGGAATAATGACAGGGGCTGGGGGGACGACAAAGACAGCGAATACATATGTGTATTTAGAGACAGAGAATGGAAAGAATGGAGCTCAAGTCTTAAGCACCTGGGAAAGAGAAACTGAGAGACAATGTGAGGGAGAGAGAGAGACTGGAAAACCAGTAAAAAGAAGTCCATAAAGCAGAGTGTAAAGGTCGAGCAAAGGAATGACTCTTGCAAGCGTGATAGAAGCCATTCATTTCTAAGAATTTCTCCTTTTGTGTTCTAGAAAGATCGAGGTCAAACAGGTTTGGCATGACATGAAAGTGAGTAAATGACTGAAATTTCATTTTTCAGTGAGCTACTCCTTTAACTTCTGAAAAAGACCGTGTGTGCGTACGAGAGAGTGAGAAAGAGATTTGTCACAGTCATGCACAACATTACCCCACTTTGATTAGATGATGAGATATATGCAACACACACAAGCACGCACACAGACAGGCTGCTCTGCCAACATAGTGTCATATGGAGCTTGAGGTTGCTTCCTGCACATCAAGTCTGTGCAGTCTGTGTTTGTCGGTTCTGAACGTCTTTGTGCTACGTGTGACTCCTGGCTACCCTGTGTTTCTGCCTGTGGATCATTAAAGACTGTTCTGTGTGAAATCCCTCGTTTCCTCACTCCTAACAGTAGGCAACCGTGTTTCCATGTTTTCCTCAGTGTCTTTTTTCCCCCGTTGTGCTCTTTGTATAGATCCCTTCACCCACCCGGAGTACCTCCTCTTCCTGCTGGAGCAGGGGGAGAGATCGCTCGAGGGCCACACCAAACTGTTCCTGGTCCTTGCCAACCTCTCCAGCTACCAGGACGACGCGCTCTTTGCATTCTATGATGCCAGCCTAAAATCGGCGTACAGAGTGGCGTCATCCGAGTAAGGCCCTCAAGCGAGTTTCGCCGCCTTTGTGGAGTGGACACTGCGAGACACGGATCCCCGTTCACCGTCTGCCCCGAGGGGGATCTTGCCAGTACCACTCCCGACCCAGCCCACCATCTCCCCGCGATGCGAAGCACCAGCCCGAGCCACCGTTGACGGAGAGCCATTGCCCGCCGCAATCAGCGAACCAGCGCAAAGCCGAGCGACTGAGCAGAGGATTGGCCCGGACGTAGAGCTGAACCCGTCAGACCAGGTGCGAGAGCCGGCGACAATGCCTGTCACGAGAGAGAAAGCCGCGGACGGTGTGAGCGCGGAGAGGAGCTCCACCCCCTGCACTGTGGCTGAGGGTGAGCTGAGTAGGGCGTGGCGAATGTGCCACACCGAAGAGGAGAGGGCTCCAGTCCCCGAATCCAGTCCAGAGCGCCATCCTGTTCCCGTGTTCAGCCTAGAGGAGGCTCCTGATCCAGAGTTTAGCCCTGAATGCCCGGAGGTTCACAAATGCCTGCCCTCCCACCCGCTCCTGCCTCCTCCACCGCTGTCGTCTGGCAGCCCCGCTGCTCGCCCTCAACCCACCATCATTACGGTGTGAGCGCCGCGAATCTGCCATCCTCCAGCGTCGCCTTGACTGGAGAATCCCTCAGCTCTGCCTTCAGCCTCCGAGGCCCGGACTCCGCCTCAGACCGTAGACCCAGCGGCTCCACCTCGGCTCCTAGCTCCCTCGCCTTCACCGTCACCCGTCGATCCACCGGGCTCCCTCGTCCCTCCGGCTCTGCCTTGGTCGGACGTCGACCTGCCATCGCCTCAGGACTCCGCTCCTCCGGCTGCAGTGCGAGCTCCGCGGGTCTGCCATCCTCCAGCGTCGCCTTGGCTGGAGAATCCCTCACCTCTGCCTTCAGCCTCCGAGGCCCGGACTCCGCCTCAGACCGTAGACCCAGCGGCTCCACCTCGGCTCCTAGCTCCCTCGCCTTCACCGTCACCCGTCGATCCACCGGGCTCCCTCGTCCCTCCGGCTCTGCCTTGGTCGGACGTCGACCTGCCATCGCCTCAGGACTCCGCTCCTCCGGCTGCACCTCGTCGCTCCGTCCTCCGCCTTGGTCGGGCGTCGACCCGCCATCGCCTCTGGACTCCTCTCCTCTGGCTGCGCCTCGTCGCTCTGTCCTACCGGCTCCGTTGGGCTCCTTCCTCCCGTCAGCTCCACCTTGGTCCTCAGTCGCTCCGGCTCTGCCGCGGATCTCCGCCTCGGTCGCCAGAGCCCTCGGCTCCACCCTGGCCCCCCGGATCCTCGCCATCCCCCTGGCTCGTTGGCTCTCCGTCTCCGCCTCGGGCTCCTCCACCACCTGCTCCGCCGCCATTGGTCGGCCCCCTGGATTCGGCGGCCATTCCTCCTCCATGGCTCCTCCCTCCGCCGGCTCCACCGTGGTCTGCCATCATGGCTGTGGCCTGGGTCCTGCTTGGCTCCTCCTGCTCCGGGCCCCTCCTGTCTCCTCCCTCATTCGTCGCCTCCCTGGTCTCTGTCTGTCGGCCCCCTCCCGGGTGTCTGTCCTCCTCCTGAGCCTCCACCTTAGTTCCCACCCATTCCCCGCCTCTGTTCTACGGTGCGAGGATGCACCTTCCGGGAGGGAGGCGATATGTCAGGATTCTGGACTGTCTATGTTCTGTTTTGCCCCCGTTTCTGTTCTAGTATTCCCTTATTTGTTCTTGTTCCTGTCCTCGTTTAGTTTAATTAGTCATCCCATACACCTGTGTCTTCCCAATTATCCTGTGTATTTAGCCCCAGTCTGTGCAGTCTGTGTTTGTCGGTTCTGAACGTCTTTGTGCTACATGTGTCTCCTGGCTACCCTGTGTTTCCTCCTGTGGATCATTAAAGACTGTTCTGTGTGAAATCCCTCATTTCCTCGCTCCTAACAGTAGGCAACCGTGACATGTTTGTATTTACATATACATAATAAATATACACAGTATACACATATATTATGCAAACAAAAACTTAGTACTAATATATTTATATATATATAATAAATAAACAAAACACACTACAGAATAGAGATATGTTAGTCTTTTTGTAATATAAATAATTTTATGGTGGTGTAAAAAGATTTTCAGAACATTATAAAATAATGACAATATTGACAATATTTTAAAATAAAACATGACGGATTATGCGTTCAAAGTGTGCATGGGTATTCACATTCTTTCTGCAACATTCAAATGAACATCCCATAATATGGGTGTCACGATGAATCTGAAGTGATTTGATGAGAATGTAAAACCTGAATATTTCACAGCAGCATATTAGCCTGAGTCAAACACATATACTCCAGTGACCTGCGCTCAATGTCACACATGCGCACACACACTCACACTGGACCCCTCTTTGTTCTGGGGCAGCATCTGTTTGGTCTGATAAAGGGATTAGGACATCCATTCCCCTGACCAGCCAATGGGGTTTAACCACACTGAGAATAACAGTATGAGTTTGTGTGTGTATGTGTGAGAGACGTCTTCAGAAACATAGAGGAAGACTAGAAGTGTGCTGTTGTTTTTTCTCATGGTGTGTGTGTTCAAATCCAGATTGTGCCATTTTTCGCCTGAATGAGAGAAATGATGAAATCCTAATTACACGCTACAGACATCACCCCAAGCAAAGACTCGCTCAGTCAAGCGCTGCCCAACAAAGCACGCGCTTGCAAACCTTAGCCTTCACGACACGACTCCAGTACATTCCTCTCGCTGTCCTTCCTCTTCATCGGCATGAAGAGAGTTGTTGCGCAGCTACAACATAAGAACAGCCGTGTATAATTGGGAAAATAATTCAATGTAAACAAAAACGCACACACAAACTCCACCTTGTGCACGCTGATGAACATTGATGTGTAATAGAGTGGAGTGATTTGTCTGCTGTCGGTTCAGGGAACCATAGGAAGAGTTGCTGACACGACATATTATGCCCTTGTGATTTAATACACTGATGACGATGAAGACGGTGATGATGATGCTGATGACAACGGCCATGATGCTAATGGTGGTGATGTAAATGCCTCTGTGATGATCCAGCGCCATGACCAATATGTTTCTGGATCAGATTGTTTTTAGTAATAAATACTCTTTTGCTCTCTCTCTTCGTCTATTTCACCCTCTGTTCCTGTCGGTCTGCCATACTTTATCATTAACTGCAGCCACCCAGATCAGCCAACCGGAAAATTTTCATCATGAAACACTAACTCATCTGCATAATACAGCTCCATTCACTCACTCCCCGTGCATAAATTAATACATGAATAACAATGAAAGACCCGGTGTCGCTCTCTGAACTGAATGTGACGTTCCTTTGGTAAAGTGTTACGCTGTGAAATATCCTCACGCTTGAGTGTGCTCCAAGGTTGAATCCGTACACTCTCTCTGTGTGCTGTGATTAATTTGTCTGACCTCTAGTTTTACATCTTAATAAACCGCAGAGTATATGCGACAAAATTAAACCGGACGTGCGTCATTATTGTGACGTTAAATTACTGTACATTTTTACAGTAATCTATTGTTGAATTTATTATTGTGACGAAAGCTTACTGTACATTTTTACAGTAATCTAATTAAACCGGACGTGCGTCATTATTGTGACGTTAAATTACTGTACATTTTTACAGTAATCTATTGTTGAATTTCTGAGAAGTGTAAAAGCTTTGCTGTTTGACTGACCAATTGCAGATAAGGGGACAGTAGGAGTGCTTGACAACTTCATTAATTTAGAATTTCTGTTTGATGAAATTTCTGTCTAAATGAATAAATAAAGTCACAAACAGTTTTACCAACAATTCAAACTTTCTAATAGGCTACAAGGAAAATAAGTAATTATTATTTCATTTCATAAATCATTATTTGTGCGGTATTATTATAATGGCCACAAATAACATCACCTTAAAAAAAAAGTTAAAATCTGTTGGACATTGAACTCTTCCATCTTCCTCTCAGAGAAGTGACATTAGACCACGTGAAGAGTAATAGGGTGAAACAATGAAAAAAGAGAGAAGCTGTGAATAATCGAATAAAAAATGGTGATAAAAGAGGAAAGTCAAAGAAAGAGAGAGAGAGAGAGATTGAGAGAGTACACTGGAATGGCAGAAAAACGCAGCTGTGCAGACACACTCATGCAGAAAATTTCAGCCTTTAATAAATCTCTCACACACACACACACACACACACACAGACACAGAGTCGCTATAATCCAATACCTCACGCTGCATTAGAGGAGACCAGAGACGGACAGCATGAAAGACAGAGAAAGACAAACAGAGGAGCAGAATAAACATGCAAAACACAATTACACAACACACACAGATGAAGCACTGTACCAAAAAATACCAGCAAGTGTTCACTAAAGCAAACATTGGTATAAATGACAATACTGTACACACACTTACATAAATTTGCTATTTAGCAGCCACCTTTCATCTAAAGAGCTTTACAATACAACACAATACTATACCCTTGAAGAGGCTTCAGGATAAGTGGCTGGCTAAAGGTCACAATTATTAGCAGCTTGGTTTTGGTTTTTTACCAACCAATGTAGATACCAATATCGAGAGAGCAGGCCATGGCAATATAAAGGCCTTATATATGAAATTTAAAATAAATATTTTAAATGCATTTCAAATTAACTTGAAATGTAACTTCATATTTTTAAATATTCAAATGTATCAATTTCATAGCATATATGAGCAATATCACACCAGTAGCAGTGCCTTAGGTAATCACAGTGTGCTGATACAGCCATATCTCACGGCTACGAGTGTGATATTGCATTTATACAACAGTTCAACGGCACGAGTGTGTAAATACATAAGAAACAACAACAGAGTGTCTTTAAAAGCCCTGTTTTGTGCAGAACTACTTCCGCTCGCCACGGATTCAAATCTAAAGTTGACAGTTTAACAGCTGAGCCCAAGCCTCAGCTACTAATTCGAAAACGCCAATTTAGAACTAGCAATGAAGGAAAGTAGAGTTGCTTCATTGAAAACTTATTATATTACTGTATTAAAAGCTCACTGTATTATGTTTTTTATGAGACACATTATGAGTATTATGAGTATTATGAGAGAGACTGACTGAACGAGTGTGATTACCTGCATCTGATACAGCATTCATTCTTCAGCTCAATCTCATATTCACAATAAAACATTAGTTTGAATATCCGCTGAGGAAAGCGATATCTTTGTCATACTATCCTTTCATCTGTTAAGGGTGATTTCCATTGACAGCATTGCTCAGTGCATTTGTTGGCTGCTTTCAATATAAAAGTCTTTACTGCTGACTCACTCATAAAAACAGTCTCTTGCCGCCATCTAATGGCAAAATAATGTAACTAAAATCACCATCACAAACACACACACACACACACATCGTTTCTCAATGCTATATACCATTATTAAATACTATTATTTATATAAAATAATATTTATTGAATAATAATATTTAATAAACAACAACAACAACAGCCATCACAAAAGTTGCTAGGCAATTCAGTCAAAAGAACAAAGGCAGCACTCTGATATACAGCATTAACGTTATCTATAAAATATAATAAAATATAATAATATGATGAGATTTTGCCCTCAGTCGAAACTATTTGCTCTGGAACTAATAATAGATTAATTATTAATAGATTAATAATTCCTGATTTACCCAAAACAAATTATATCTCATGTTTAACCACTATAGAGACATCAGAGCCAGATGTAAATTCCAGAAGAACTGGCTGAGGTGAGGCGATCTCTGCGGGTTTATGAACTGAAGCCCTGGAACTCACACCTCCAAAAACGTTGAAGCAAATTTTCAAATTTTTATTTACAAACTGCATATTTGAAGTCTGAACAACTACATTCTTGCCTTAAAAAACTCTTAATACTACATTCCGTGACACAAAAACAGTATTATTTATAAAACTAAATATGAAATAGCAAATAGCAATATCATATAATTTAATTAGTAATATTGAATAATTGAAGTACATGAGATGTACAAACTGCTACAGTGAGTTTTACTTAATTACCACATTTCTGGCCAAATATTGGTCACTGGCCAGGATATACATCTATCATATATAGTCATAATGGTTAGCAGGATTGATGCTAAGGATTGATAGTAAGCAGGATTGAGATGTCAGAAATTCTCCAGCTGTTACTTAAGATTGAGGCTGAAACTACGGTGTTAGCGGATTGATCTTTACTCACAAATACACAGCAGATCTACTATGTACCGCTATTTTGAGTGTGTATGTGTGTGTCCAGGGCAGCCTGAGAGAAGACTGCTAATCTCAGCAGTCACATTACGTAGCATACCCATGATGCACCTGTCTGGGGATTGGGATGGTGGGGGTGTTGAGATAAGGGGAAGGACAGATAAGAATGAGGTAAAATGAAGAACGAGAGAGAAGAGTTGGAAAATAAAGAGAAAAGGGTAGAGGGGGAAATCTGTTTTTAGAGAGAAATAGATGGGGTGAAGTAAAATGGTCTGTCAGCTAGAGTGGACCGTTAACAAATGTGGACAAAAGCAGATGCTCAGAGGGATTTAAACATACAGAGTCTTGTATAGCCATTGTTCATGTATGCAAACAATCCAACAGACTGATTATAATTATTTAAATGGAACAAAATAAAAGGTAGATATGATATCCCTGCAAGCACATATTCATCTTACCCTCCTCATGGCATGTGTGTGTGTGTGTGTGTGTGCAGTCATGCTGATTATGTGGGTTTGAGTACAGGGGCCTGGAGGAGTCAACAGAAGGTGAGCAGTGATAAGACTCTTACTTAGCGTGTCTGTGTGTGTGTGTGTTTGAGTGTCGCCGTAAATCAAGTTTCCAGGCTTTTGCCTTTCCCTAATGACATGAAAGTGAAACACAAACACACACACACACACACACACATCAACACAAATGCATTTAATTCTTCTAAAAATTATTTTCAGTTTTACCATAGGCAATCTAGAATTTAGTTTTAACTGTTGAGTAGAATGACTTCTAAAATGTATAAAAAGTATAATACAGTGAGTTCTGGAATGCGTATAATTTAAAATACACTCATTTTATTGTATTGAGTTTATTAACAATAACGTTAATTGAGTCAAATATTGCGACCCACTACCAGGCCGTGGAAGAATTGCTACCGAGTCGCAAGAACATTCTGGGAAAAATGTGTATAGATATGACACTATGTTATTTATTGCACCGCGCGTTAATGACTGTTCTAATTATTCTGTATTTTCATTGTATTTTCATTTTCATTAATTGATATGGAGTAGCAATTTGATGATTTCATGTTAAATTAGTAAATGAAAGATTGCTGTGATCTGTCATATATTAGGGGTTTAAAGGTGCAGTAGGAGATCTTGGAAAATGCTAACTTTAGCTTGATAGCACTGAAAGCGAACATCCCACCCTCCCTGCAATCGCCATCCAAAGCCACGCCCCCTGAACGCATATACGCTCACAGACCATAATACCAGAGACAACATTACTACAATAGGCTACATCAGTGGTTCCCAATTCCAGTTTGAAGCGCCATATGTTCCATACAAAGGGTATTAAAGTGTGCGAGACGTAAATTTAAATAGTATTTATTTACAGAGGTATATTATGTCACACTTCACACTTCTCTAGTAAGTTTCGTCTGTGTGTGAAGACGCTGCGCAGCGCAAATCCGTGAATGAATGTCCCGAAGTGAAGTAAACTTCCAACGGATTTCCCCTGCTCAGGGAGTAGGGAGCAATGAACATTGTGTAGGGATCATATCGATCGGAACACAGTTCATGCACGTAGCTCACTTCTAACGAGCCGGTTAATGGCGCTTTTCCACTGCATGGTACGGCTCGGTATGGTTCACTTTTGGGGGGGTTTTCCACTGGGTACAGTGCCTGTTACCTGGTACTTTTTTTAGTACCACCTCGGTTGAGGTTCCAAGTGAACCGTACCGTTACCAAAACATGACGTGTTGATGAGGACTGGAATTGGGAACCGCTGGGCTACATCATGTGTCATTCACCGGTGAGAAAACTTTAAAAGTACTACAATACCAGGAAGGAAGATCGGGTTGTTGATGTTTGTCTGCCATTCTCTCTCTGTCTGCACAGCGTGCGTGAACGCGTTGATGACGTATCCTGTCTGTGCGAACCGGGTGCGCAGAGGTATGCTAATACATACGTTGACAGGCAGGTAAGAAAGCCAATTAAAACGCTCGGACCGAGCGTTTTGATTGGATGAACATTTCTTGGTCCTACGCCTTCCACAGAATATATAAATACAGATAAATACATTTAGACATTTAGACAGCATAACAAAAAATGTTTCTGAAGACAATCACCTTTTGCACCTTTAACAGAGCACAGTTGATCCGTGATTCGTACAGACTGGACCCTGCCATTCGGCACGCATGTGATTCGCAGATTAATTTGGCAATTTACACGTTCAAGCAGTTTTAAACCACAAGAAGAAGAAACGAAAGAGAAGTCAATTCGTCATGCGCTGTTCTTGAACACTGCCAAAGCACGCACAAGCAGAGACGTGTTTCAGACTGAGCGCGAATATTGAGTTGATTCCTCTTTCACGTCTCCCTGCATTTAAAGGGGTCATATGATGCGATTTCAAGTTTTCCTTTCTCTTTGGAGTGTTACAAGCTGTTTGTGAATAGATAAGATACCTAAAGTTGCAAAGACTAAAGTCTCAAACCCAAAGAGATATTCTTTATAAAAGAATCGTCCATGCCCTCCTAAAACGCCTCGTTAAAACACACCCCCACATGTCTACGTCACGATGTGGGACGATTTGAATAACACTGCCCAAATGTTCACACAAAGAAAGAATATGAGTATGTTTTCATATTTAAAGGATTTGCCACTGACGATTCAAACGCGAGTTTTGAGCAGTGTAGAGTAGCGCTTGTTGTTTGTCGTTTCTCTGATCACAAATGCAGACATGGTTTAATGTTTACGCGGCGCGATGCAACGCAACGCGTAAAAAGACAGTATAAGTCATTATAATGAGTAATTATGTCCCCACTGGATGCAACAAATGCCGCGTTTATAATGGGTTTTAATGTTTTTGTCTCGTCGCTCCATCACAGTATGGTAAGGGGCGTAACATTTCCGTCACACGCTTGAGGTATTCGGCCAATCATAGCGCACTGGATAGCTGGCCAATCAGAGCACACCTCGCTTTTCAGAACGATGAGCAATAAGTAATTACTAAGTGACTGTTAAAAATTATGTTTTATAGTATGTATGTGTGTGTAGTATAAATGAAATTCAGATTTACTACATCCACCATGTAGGATTTGGTAGCAAAGCAATGCAACGCTGGTAGGTCACATGACATTCACAACTCCTCTCCTGTGGCCTCATGAGATATTTGAGCATCCATTGGATGCACAAAATATCACCTGTAATAGTAGGGAATCTGAGTACTTTCATCTGCAGTTTTATGAATACTGTAAATTTGGACATGCTCTTTTTTGCGTACTAAATAGTAGGCAAGTATGCATATTTGGATACAGCTCAAATGACTGTTTTAAGAGTGAATCACTGAATCATTCACTCAAATGATTTGTTTAATAATGCATTGCCTTTCATTAGAAAATATTTTTAAAAAGACAGTAATTGTCAATATTTTTTAATGCATTTAAATATATTAAAAAAATTAATTTGTGTTTATGGCATTTGTTTATTTGTATTTATTTATCATGGACAACCAATTACATTACTCTCAAAAATGGCTATTACCCAAAATGACTACACATTTTATTTCTTCTTGCTCATGTTCCAAATGTTTAGATTCTCTCACAAAATTAAGGAACTGTAGCTAATGATGCAGCATTACTGGCTACTGAACTGTGCTGTATAGTGCCGTCCATTTAAAATGAGAAAGACGCATACAGTACTGAAGGAGTCAGTCACAGTTTTGTGTATGCAAGCAGATGTGTTATGTGTGTGTAGCTTCAGTTAGGCTTCAGGCATTGCTGTATGCTCATGGGAAAGGTTGTCCAGTCTAATTTGACTTCTATTATGCTGTCGAACATTAGCAGAATAGCTAATCAATGAGCCTTTATATCTTAGTGCTTGAATGCAAACACGCACACTCACACATAGGCAAGCATTTCAGAAGTTCCCCGTAAACAACATACAGCTTCACCATGTAGAATCATGCTAAGACCCTGACACGCTCGCACACAAAAACTGCATAAAATCTAGATGGCTCCGAGACTGTGAGTGCCTGTACCCCGTTGCTGAAGGGGGCGTCGTCACGTCGAGCATTTCCATGGTGAACATGTTCGGTTGCTATGTAATTATGGCCTATTTGTATGAGAGCCTGCACCTGAAGTGGGTCTGACTGCTGCTCATATGATTGGCCGTGCATGCGTGTGTCTTTATGTGTAAGAATCAACAGCATGGAAGTTAGCTTTAATTTCACATTTGCATTACAAGAGAAGGGAAATTATGTTTGCAGGCCTGGGTTTCGAGTGTATGGCATTTGCATGTACTTGCTGTCTGTGCAGGTTTATGCAGAGCTCTGTTTTTGTGTGCGAGGACAAACGTGTTACTGGATTATTCTACTGTTGTTCAAATAATTTGGCAAATTCCACCTCTAATCACGTGATTCTGTCTTGACTCCACCCATTTCTGGGGAAATAACGCTGCACGACACAAAGCTGCCACCAGCTGCCTAACTTTCTCTCCTGCAATTATCTCCAGACCGACATCTAGACTTACAGCACCTTACTGCTCCTTCCTGACCTATCAACTGGGCTTTAAAGCCGCATCACCATGGAAACATAAAGCTACAAGTTTGTTTTGCTATTCGGCCCGAATCAGTTTTCTAAAGTGTTTTTGAAAAATCACATACCCTGCCTTTAAGGGTGAAATAAAATATATAAAATATAATAAAAATAAAATAAATCAAATTTAAATAAAATTACATATAAAATAAAATTACATTAAAAAATAAATAAAATAAAATAAAATAAAAATTTCTTTGACTGACAACCATAGTTTTAAAATTTTTCTTCAGGTTTATACAGTACCCTAATAGTAGGTAGAAAATCAGTGTCAGCTTAATAGAAACTAAATATTTTACAGATAACGTTTTCCACAGTATATGTGGTCTTTATACATTAAAATATGGCTGTCATTTGAGTTATCATTTTTGGGGTCTGTGGGATCAAAAAGTTAGGAATCCCCTGCTCAAAGCAACCCTTGAAATCAGAGGGAAATGATTGGCTGATAAAAATGTTGTTGACCCAGCCCCAGCTCTACATCTAAACTTACACCTAAAATCTGATTGGTTGATAGGAATGTTGTCCTGCTTGGGTAAATCATGTTAAGCAACATGCACAAGAACATACAGTACACAGTGTGATTCACCCTAATAAATCATGTTCCCAGATACACATCATTTATTGGTCCTGGAACCACAAATCAGTAGCTTAAAACTATTCCCTAAATCAGAGGTCATCGATTTGTTGCCAGATAAGCACTTCCAGGATGTTGATCCAGGAACATGCCCAATTTGGGTGGATAATGTTAAGCATGAAGCTCCAGTTTTTGAGCTCCAGTTATGACAGGAACACCAGAGAAAGACACACATATCATACCTGTGTTGTTGTTGTTTATGTGTTTGAGTCTTTTCTGGTGTGTTTTGCCATTGTAGTGTATCTGTGCTTGTGCTGCGGAGTTCAGCTGAATGTTGCACACTTCACAGAGTGTGTACGACCTGTGTTTGCGCTCCCGCTTCGGACGAGAGTTTATCGGTGGGGCTTCCCGTCTTGTAAACTCCACCCCTTCAGAGGACACACCCTCATGCCCAGTCTGTTCAGTCAGCGACCCGTCTTCAACAGGACTCAATGGACGCTTCATTCCTAAAGAGAGTAGAAAAGTTCTTTTAATTCATCTAAAATATTTTATGATCTCCATCTAAAAACTTTTTAAACCACATTTTCTCAATTTTATATTAATACAAAAAGTTTTCTCTGACTTCATACTAATTGCATTTTGAACAACTGATTTGTCACATCGAAGCAGCAGAATTATAAATGGTAAAAAAAGAAATATGTACATATACAGACACACACACACACACACATTCAAAAATGTAGGGTTGGTAAGCTGTTTTAATGTTTTAAAGTCTCTTATGTTCACTAATGTTGCATTTAATTAAAAGTACAGTAAAACAGTAACATGACAGTAATACTATAATTAAAAGAACAATTTTCTATTTTATTATATTTTAAAATGTAATTTATTCCTGTGATGCAAAGCTGAATTTTCAGCATCATTACTCCAGTCTTCAGTGTCACATGATCCTTCAGAAATTATTCCAATATGCTGAGAATATGCTTTTTGCCCCAGGATTCTTTGATGAACAATGTTCAAAAGAACAGCATTTACTTCAAATAAAAATCTTTTGTCACTTTGGATCAATTTAATGCATCCTTGATGTATGAAAATATTCATTTATTTCAAGGAAAAACTTACTGACCCTAAACTTTTGAACTGTAGTGTTTTCTGTTTATCGTTTTTCTGACGATCTCTGGGGATTACAGCAGTGCTACTGACCGCCACTAGGGGGAGATATTCATCAACAATGCCCAGAACTGACTTTTTTTTTTTTTTTTTTTTTTTTTTAACAGTTAAATACAGTCATATGTTATATATGACACTTTTTTTTAACTTTATCTGCTTTTTAAAAATAATAATAAATAAATAAAATCTTTGCATGTAGCTCATGAATATCATTTTGTGCACCGCTAGCCTACTATAGTAAACCCCACAATCTCTGGACTTGTCTATCAAACACACACCTCACACAGACAAACATATACTAGAGCATTTTACACACGCACACAGGCCCCATTGATCCAGCGCCTCCTTCTCTAAACACCACTCCCTGACCACAGAGCACAAACACACATCTGTCTCTGCTGCCCAAACATACTGTAAACCCACCCCACCCAACTCACAACACTCCAACTATGATTGGTTAAACATTACAACTAAAATAAAATGTGAAAATAAGTAAATCAATTAAAACACTCTTTCATTAACACATCTGCTCAGATTAAGAAGCAATGATTCTGTAAGGATTTTGATTTAAAACTGAGGGAAATGGACAGTAATAATCTGTCAGTGTTATAATGATATTCCTCAGAAACTGCCGTTCCATTAATGACTTTATCCTTCATATTGTCGGCCGTTTGAGCTCTTTACTGCAGGGCTCAACAATATGGACGGCTGGGCCAGTGTGAGAGATTTTGCGGCCAGTTGACTGAACTGTCACTTACCTACTGAGCAGAGCTGCGTTGTCATAACATTTTACATTTATTGATTACCTTTATGTGTTTCTATTGTCTTACAAACGTAATCATTTGGTTTTCTATGATAATTGAACATTTTTGTATGAACTGGGCTAGTATAAATATGTCACCAGGGAAACTAGGTTATCTAAATGGCTATCAAATATTGATAGAGACAAAGTTAATATAGGTTTGGTTGAAATTGCAAGATTGTAAATAAAAATCAATAAACTGTTAAACCGTATGCTATAATTTCCCAGAAACAATTTGTTTTTTTGGTTTTACACACACACACACACACACATATATATATATATATATATATATATATATAC
>NW_015642055.1:225903-253403 GCF_001515625.1 Sinocyclocheilus rhinocerous | reverse complement strand
TGTCTTGTTTCATATCTTCTATCCACGTCTCCCCATGAGACCGCATCAATCAGAGTATGGATATCCTGCTGAAAGTCACTCATATATAGGTACATGTGTGTATTTCTGTCACTCTTGCTCACACACGCAAACAAACAAATGCACAAACAGCAGGGCAGATTGTCAAGCGCTCCAAAAATACTCTACTGAAACAAGATATGACGTGGCCAACTTCTGAACAGAGCACCCTCCCCAGGTCAAGAGAATATAGCAGTCCTTCAGTTACTGATAGGATCAGTCTGAGTAAATATAGTAAATATAGTCTGAGTAAAAATAAAATAAATAAATAAGCAAATATTATTATAAAAGTGTTATATTATTATTACTGAATTTAATTTTATGAAATGTATAAATTTAATTATAATAATTCCACTTGTACAGAACACTTTTTATTTTCATCGGTGCCACCACAAAAATGCTATTCTATTATTTTAATTGATCTGTACTGTAACTAAAAGCGAAAATGGAAAATAATAGACCTAATAAACAAACAACATATAAAATGTACATCACAAATATACATCACAAATGGGTGGCACAAATTTGAATTGGGCATGCAACTTTTTCCCAGTTCTGTTCCTTTTTCCCAGTTCTGTTCCTTTTTCCCCCTCCACTCTCCATAAAAAGCGTGGAAAAAAAATTCTAAATCAGCCAGAGACAAACTCACAAATACAATTAACCAAAGACCTATATAAATTATACAGAAAAACACAGTTTGCCAAGTTGTTCAGTCTCTTTCTTTTTTTGTCTTATTATTTTTAGTTCTTTTCCACTTGTAATTCCAAACTCTGAAAAGTTTGTCTGACTTCAGCACTTTCATTCCAGCCAAATTGAAGATAGATAAGTGGTCATAAGTGGTGAAAGTGAAGATAAAATCAGCTCCAGAGTGCCACAGTAATATTTACTATGAGACACAATAAAGACATGTCAGTGAAAATACAATGTCTGCCAACAGTTTTAAACTCAATTTAGCAAATGGAAGCTACAGCAGTTGTGTGCGTGACATTATTAGCCACTGACGTTGTATGTTCAGATGAATCTATAACTGGCTGGCTGGGCTCTGGAATGATGAGTCTTCTGTTGCTTTTGCACTAAAGCGATGCTCTGTCTAGTTTGGAGACACAGCCCTGTGGAACACGATGAGTTGTGTGAATGGCTGACTGGATGCTCTCTCCCTAATAGGTTTTCTGAGGGCCGCTGGCATCACCAGTAGAGATGGGTGTGTTTGCTCAGGCCATGCTGTGTGTGTGCTTGTCAGGGGACATGTGTGCATTCAACTCAGTTGGGATGAGAAGAAATTTGCATTTCATAGCTTTGCAACATCTGCTGTGTTTCATAACTTCAGTTTAATCCATGTTAAATGACTTTCTGTATGATATGTGGGGTGTGTGAATTATTGTGTACAGTGTTTGAATTATCTTTATTAGGGGACTCTTCCCACCACATATAAGTAGGGATGGCGAATTTTCCAATTTTATCGATTGATTCGAATTTAATGTTTTGCCATGATTTTATTTTTTATAAATCGAGAAATCACAATTTTGAATAGAAATATTACCAAACGTTAGAATTAGACACTTTGACAATATGCCAATGATAACAGTAAAGAGAAAAGAATGAACCGCATGTCAGCGCACATGATTAACCGCTGTGTGACATGCTCTGTGAAAGACAATAAGTAGAATATATCGCTATAGGTGCCATTCACACAGAATGCACTTTTGTGTTGACAAAGATGTGATGCAGGCAGTGGAATAGGAAAAAATGCAAGAAGATGGGAGTTGAACTTTTTTTAACTAGAGTGCCACATTTTTAGAATGCTGTTTCAGTCAAAAGCGTCCATGTTTACATAGAAAAACAATGGAAAGCAGCACAATCAAATAAAAAACCCTGTAAAGAAGTACTATTGTATGTCTGATATTTCATGTTTGCATCATGGTGACAGGCTGAAAGCTGCTGTTCATTGTTTTTACAGAACATTTATAGTTAATAATTTTCACGAACTACTGTGTGGAGACGAGGAACGCAGAGACGATGGAGTGTAACGAGTAACAGTCTTTATTGATCCAAACGGGTAACACAGGGCAGACAGGAACACTCACGAAGCACATAATATAGACGACACCGGACAAAGGAACCAAGACACAGACAACACTTTAAATACAGAACTTAACGAGGGGTAATTACAAGACACAGGTGAATCAAATGACAAATCAACGAGAGGGAAAAAACTGGGTCACGGGGAGCACATGGGAGAAAACACAACAAAACAGGTCCATATTCCTGCCAATAATAGTCTACTGGTGTTATACCTTCAGTCATTTTGAATTTGAATTACCTTGATTTTTGAGAATTTTTTAAAGCATTTTCCATGTATTATTTCTGAACATATAATATGTATAAGACAAGTTTGTACAAGATGTAGTTGTAGTTAATGCATCTTTTCTGCAAAGATATTTAACAAGTGATTTGTTTAACATTTACCTCATGTTGACAACTTCATGTGTGGTGCACTTGGAATAGAATTTTCTTTAACTAGAGGGTTAATAAAGAAAAAGTTACTTGAATCATGTTGTAGTTACATTTTCAAATTGACTAGTTAAAAAATCTTAAAAATCGAGAATCTGTCAAATGTTCTGAAATGATCGAGATTTTATTTTTGTGCCATATCACCCAGCCCTACATGTAAGGGTCAATGACATAAGAGTGGTCATGCTAAATAAATGGAAAAATCTTTTAAAAACCTTAATGCAATTATCAAGTTTATAATGACTGATCAACACCCCCTTTTCCAGAATAGGGCTGTGCCTTCACACCTCGTACTTCAAGTACTCTGCTAAAACACATCTGTTTGGTTTTTATTATCATGTCTATCACACTGAAATCATGCGTTTTAAACCATATTAGTTTAAACTTCTGATATACGGTTTTCTGAGCGCACACATCTGAAGCACACACACAGAAAGCGGCTGTCACGTGGCATGAGTACTAAACTACGTAGTAAGTTGTCTTTCATGTCTTATTGCGCTTAAACTGTCAAATAAACACAAGTTTATGTTAAAACACACGAGTTACAAAAACTGTCAGTTATGTCTGTGAAGGTAAACAGCTGGGAAAGAAATCACGTTTATACTAGATCTGAGTGGCAGCAGCGTAATTATACAGTAAATAAATCAATAAATCCACTGCTCTCTCGTCTCCTCTGAGGCTGAGACTCTAAATGGTGTTCTGTGCTCGTCAGTGCAGCCAAAGACAGAATAGTTAGTATGCTTTGCTTGAACTTTTGCCATGACGTTAGAACTGGTACATTGTTGTCGCTTGCGAAAAAACAATGGCGGTGCCGTGGGTGGAAACTCGCAGATTAAGGGGTGGAAATGCATGAGCAGCCAATGAGCTGCTGCTCAATATTCAAATACTTTGCCAGCGCTTGACCTCCACCTTCCCCAGCTCCACCTGTCTGCTGCGGGTTAATTTAATGTATGCTATATATGTGGGGTTATTTCATATATGTTATATGTGCAGCAGCAGTATTTTAGCAGTATTTTATTTTTTAACATTACCAAGTATATTATTATTATTTTTGATAAATGCAGCCTTGGTAAACGTAAGAAGGGTTTTTTAAAAAAAAAAAAAAAAAACCTTACTAACCTCAAACTTTTGAAGAGTAGTATATATTTTTCAGGGTAAAAAGTATTTTTTTAGTTTTTAGTTAAGTTTTTGTTTTTAATACAGATTTGAAAAAAAAAACATGATCAAGCCGTTGCATGTTTGTAATGTATGTATTTTAAAGGGGTCATATACTGATGATTCAAACGCGAGTTTTGAGCACTGTAGAGTAGCGCTTGCTGTTTGTTGTTTCTCCGATCACAAATGCAGACATGGTTATGTTTACGCGGAGCGATGCAATGCAAGGAGAAACAATAATGTACAGTATGTGGAAAATAATGTGTTTTTTGAACCTTAAACCGCATAAACACATTTCATTACACCAAATACACAAAATAATGTTCTTTTTAACAACGTCATATGACCCCTTTAAATAAATGAAAAACAGACGTCATGTCACTGACCTATATGCAATCATTTCAAATTAATTCCAATTACATTTTTATACTGAAATACAGCCCAATTTAACACATAAAAGAGTAAGCATGATGCAGTGAGACATTCAGGTCTGATTATGCTAACAGATGCTGTATAGATTATGGAGGTTTGTGAAGAGCACGATCTGTCCAGGTCTCCTGTCTCTGAGCTTTACAACACCACAGAACATCATTATAAATTCAGAATTATGCAGGTGAAGTCAAATCACAGTGGATAGCAAACTCACACCGAAGGAGACGGCCGGCTGATGGTATGCATTAGCATAACTAAACATCAACCTGCACTGCCTCTCTTTTCTCTCTCTTTTGCTCTCTCATTGACATCGACATTGCTTTCAAAAACAGTGCCATATTTTCCATGGGGGAAGAGATTGGGCTGTGCTTCATGCGTCTCAGTGATAAGTGAGCATCCGTGAGATCAGGGAGAGGACGCCTGGGGACTGCTGAATCAAATGTGAGCATTATGAACTACAGATCACTGGGGAAAATGATCCAGAAAACCAACAGAGAGGTCAATCAACCTGCAAGAAATTACGTTCAGGAGTAAACTAGGATAGAAAAACGGTTATTCATCTCAAGAGAATGCGGCAGAAGGCACAATGCTAGTGAACTGGCATCAGTGGAGCCTCTTTTTACTGATATTGAATCTCAGAGAAATCTTAAAACCTACAGAACAGGAATAAGAGTTTCTGTGGAAATCAGTAAAGTGCCACTATCGTACTCAGCCATAACAATCCAAAAACAATGGCTATGTTTTGCTGAAATAACCACTTAAGCCACTTTGCACCAAGGGTAAAACTGTTACTGGTGCACACACACAAAACGCATTCACGATGGGTGCAGGAATGAAGACTTTATGCTATATTTTATGCTCCAATGAAGTTTCTGTTATAAAGGCGAGTGCAGTTTCTTTTGTTGTTCTAAAGGCTGCTAAAAGGCACAATGCTTTATGTGATTCTGGCGCTCTTTCAAACACCCACACACAATTACCTAATGCTTCACACACACAAACACACACACTTTGCAGGTCAATCAGCTCTCTGACACCCGAGGTTGATGAACTGCACCATCAAATAAGTGTGTATGTGTTCAGGCAGAATATATAACACTCACACACTCAGCAGGCTGTTTTACCAAATGCATGCACTGAAATTCAGATGGAGGAGGAGAATGAGATATGACAATATTCTCTTATTCATGCACATCACACACATTCAGTGTTGCACACACTTTGAAAGCAGGTCATTAACAGAAAAAGCATAAAAGCCATCATTACAGAGCCATTAACAAATTATACTAGCCTTCTGAGGAAAAAGAACAGAGTTGTTTTGAAACTGATGTATGAAGTCAGAAAAGCAGCACAGTCATGATGGAAATGGAATACAGAGCAACACACATACACACAAAACTGATTACTAAATCCTAATACAACAAGATAGTACACACAATTTGTCTGTCTGTGTCTGTGTGATTGTAGGTCTTGAAATGAAAAGAAATAGGACAGTAGAATTCCAAATGGCACCATTATATACCGTACAGTACATTAAATTAAATTTCGTTTATTTGATTGAATTTGCTTCTTTAAAAAATAGTTACATAAAATGTTAATTTTAATGTTAATATATATATATATATATATATATATATGTCCATACATAAATGGTTCAGTTAATAACAATCTTCAAAATTCATATTTTATGGTTAACAGACACACACACACACACACACACACTTTGAAATGACAAAGGGTGAGCAAATGAAAAAATTTTCATTTTATGATGAACTATAAAATATTTCTTTTAATGTTAAATATTGAATATTAAAATATTTCAAGTTAATCAACTTAATTAATTTAAGTTAATTATACCCAGCCCAGTATTCAGAAATTTTCAGTTGTTTATTCTCACATTTTCACACAGGAATATAAAGTTACATCCTTAAAGCCTAGAACCTTATAAACTCTTGTGACAGGAACACACTTTATTGATACCTATCAATAGCATAAATCCATCTCTATACTTCAATGCCCCACTAGAGCAGAATAGAGCCCCAAAAGACTTTGACTTTTCAAGCAAAGGGTGGCAACGTTTTAGACAAATGCATCCTGGTGCATCAGTATACCTTGCTTCAAAGGTCACAGAAATAAGAATGATGCCGTCGCACATTCAATATAACATGACATTTGCATTAAAAACATTGCCTCTCAGAAGATTAGGCCTTGCGCCAATCTTGGTGGTGCCCAAATCCCAGCTGGCATAACAGTGTGGAGGAAAAGAAATCTGGAGAGGGTTAAAAGAGGGACTCTTGGATGTGCTTTGGTCTAGAGAACTATGGTAAAAGTACAGTGTTATATAAAGTGTCCTGCTTTAAAGACTTTTCTACAGAGAGAAAGAGCCCTGTAATACCACATGCATCTCCTGTTTACAGAGTTCACGCAAAAGGAGGGAATTTACATTTTTGGTGAACTAATCTTTTAAGTTCCAATATGCTATAATACCAAAGTTTTAATATTAATTCAAATATTTAACATTACATTTTTTTCAGTACCAAATTATCCAAGCGATGCTATCTTGAAATTCATAAACTTAACAAGCTTTCTTTATAAACAAAAGCAAACTTTAAGAAAATATTTCTCTGAGGAGATCTATCAACCAATCTTAACAACATAACATTAAAGATGTCTTTGCATGTGAAATGAAAATAGACAGACTAAACAAATCTAAATGAAAATGTAAAACGTTTTTGTTAAAGTGTCAGGGTTTAGGTTTGGGGGATAAAAATATCATTAGCTCAGAACAAAATTAATAGAAGTCAATGGAAAATCCCCACCATGACAGAAAAATAAAATGTGTGTGTTAGTGTGCAAAAGAGAAAAGGAGAAACACAGAGGAGGAGGAAGGGAGGGGGAGAGAAAATTATGCTCCATCTCCATTAAGTGCAGGGATTTGAATGGATTTGGTAGCTGGCCACCTCCATTCCAGCACAACCAGACTAGTTTCATAATATAATCATCAAACACTCTACTACACCTACTCAGCAGCATCATTCTGTGTAGACTTTTACTATCAGTTGAATCAGTGTGCACAAGGAATGCTTTTAAAAAATGTTTCCACACATGTTGGCACAGTGTGTTGCTTGGATAGTGAGGTGGGCTATTTGCAGCTGCACACACATTTAAACACGGCAAAGCCTTTCCAAAGCAAACAAGTAAGTTGATTCGATGTCACTAACACTAAGGGCAAACTAAAGCGGCCTTTTGAATAACCCCTCTCACCCCTTCCATCTGTACATGTGTGTGTGTGAGTGGAGGGCAGGAGGGTAAGATTAAACAACAGAGGGTTTAGTGTGTAACTAAAAACGTTTTCCATCACATTTGTACTCACTTTAGCCCTAATCCATCCTGATTACCCTGTCAATCATGACGAAAATACACCTGCCACGTTACGACTCACACTCAGACTGATCAAATGATAGACGCATACTGCTATGCACTTAATAAATCAAGCTGGACTATATCATTTCATTGGCTGAATAACACAAACATAAGGTGTATTTAAGGAAGTGATAAAGACAGATGGTTGTTGATCTTCCTGTTTGCCATTATCGTTCATGGTGGCACATTTCAAATAAACTTTATTTAAAGCCTTTATGGATGCAGCGCAGCTTAAAGCTCAGAGACCAAACACACATTCCAGGAATGACCGGCCACATTTCCAGGCACTGGTTAACCGCAGCGCTATTTGATCATCGCACCCTGTCATCTCTTAAATAGCTGTCTGTTTATTTTATGTGCATTAAGACTTATTAAGCAAACACTGCATGCCAACATACAGATCTCTCATGACATTCTGTGTCACAGAGTTCAGTCTAATTAGAATATGTCAGCTTAGAAACTCTGAAAGGTGTTGATTTGAATGTGACTGGTTATTCATAGGGTTCTGACATGTAGGCCACAACCTGTGCAATGCAGAAATAAATATCCAAACAACACCAAGAAACAAAGCTGAATGCATTTAAACCAAAAGCACTAATAGGGGCTGTGTGAGAGGGAATGAATAGCACAACTGCTCACATTTACACAGAACTCTCTCAAATATAGAGGTGTGATTGTGAGCGGTACACCGGGAGTTCATTCTGAAAAAATTACTTGACTGCACAAACATGCATCACTAAAAACACCCGTGTGTGTGTGTGTGTGTGAAGGGGTTATTGGGTATAAACCCAGCTTGTACTGTGCTAAGCTCACCAGCTGACAGGCTGAATAGGGGCAACTCTCTCTTCACTTCAGTACAGCTACATCTCTCCATCCATCTATCTATCTGTCTATCCATCTTCCCGCACATCCATGTGCCTGCCCATCCATCCATCCATCTGGCTGTTTTACCATCTTTTAGTCCATCTATCTATCCATCCATCTATCAATCTATATATCCAATTTATTTAGCCATCTATCAATTCATCTATTCATCCATTTATCTACCCATCTATCATCAATCCATCCATCCATCCATCCATTTAGTCATCTGTCAATACATCTATTCATCCATCCAAATGTCTGTTTAGTCATATATTCATCCATGTATTTTTCCATCCATCCATCCAACTAGCCATCTATCCATCCATCTACCTAACAGTCCATCCATCCATCAATCCATTTAGTAATCTTTCAATACATCTATTCATCCATTTATCAATCCATCCACCTATTCATCATCTATCAATACATCTATCCATATCTCAGGGTCAAGTTGTCTGTGAGAATCAGCTTGTTCATCTCATTTTTTTATTCAGTACTTTGTTAGCTTGTGTACTCTGCAAAATAATTTAGTACAGATCGCAAGCAAGAGTCACCTGACTCACCTCACCTTGAAACTGTGTGTGCGCGCGCACGTTTGGCTTTGATACATACGGGATAAAGTCTGGGTCAAGCTGTGGGGTGTTAATTGGACCCAAAGGGCAAAAGTAATTGTTGTTACACTCTAGCCATCCGCTATGCACACACATATTATGCTGTGCACTTTCCACATTAAAAGAAAGAGTAAAAAGATAACAAAAAGAATTAGAGAAAACAGGGAAAAAGAGGGGTAAAGAACTGTCAGCTGAGAGGAGAGGGAGTTCTCCACATTCCTGTGGTGGTTAACTGCTTTGGAAGAGAGCAGACTCCCTAGAGGAGCCGTGGCAACCCAAAACAGTTTAGGAGCAAACAGGTGTCAGGATGAGACATGTGCTCGACGAAGAGACACAAGTCACCCTGACACACACACACACACACACAAAACAACACATACTTGTCACGTCTGCCCACCTGCTTGCATTTTCCGCAACACTGAGCATCTCAAAATATTTTAATGAACCTATATTTGTGACACACTTTCACACACAAATGCACAAAGGGTGAATCCTTAAAACCCTGAATAATTTTTGTCCATTTCACATGCAGGGACCCTCTCAGCATGTTTACATGCTCTTTCACACATTACATATTCATCGGGGTGTCTGTGTAAATTGCACAGACGCACACAAACACACACAAAGACATTACACAGGCACTTACACACAGAGGCGAGGGTGACAATGTGGTACCGCAGAGGAAACAAAATTGCACTCTAAGTGGCAGAGGCGCTACCAATAAAACACTAAATGAGGAGAGATGTAAATGCAGATAGATCAACAAAACTGTGAGAGTGGATGGATGGATGGACGGACGGACGGACGGACGGATGGATGATGGATAGAATTCAAGACAGTTGAATGAATAGACACATTTTTTAGACAGGTGGACGGAAACATAAAAAAAAGAAAGATAAGAAGAACAGTTGAGGATTCAGGCCTGTTTAACTGAGTGTGTGTGATGGCTGAAGGCAAACACACACACACACAGAGCGATGAATGCTCATCATAATCACACACACTTCCTCCTGCCCAGCAGGACACTTTGCAGGTACTTTCACTATGTATGTGTGAACAAGTCACAACAACTATGCCAGGCACAGTTTCGAACAATGTCAGTAATGAGAAATGGTACAGGAGCCGTGTGTGTGTGTGTGTGTGTATTATATGCACCCGTCTGTGAGATATTCCTCTTCAGGGAAACCAGTGGGGGGTAAACAGCGAAAGTGGCTCACTTGGCCAGGTTAAAGAGAACATTTAAAGAGAGAGGACAAAGGAGACAAGCACACAGATAGATAGAGAGAGCCTAAGCATAGGATGGAGGGTTGGAGGGGTCTCTGGAGGTTACAGATATTCTACACTGTCCTCGCTGTCAACAACAACGGACAACAGTGGCAATCTGGAAATCACAGTTTCTGTGTGTGTGTTCAAACAACACCCACTCATGCAGATTCTGTCAGCGTGTTGTGCTGCATCATCTGCGTTTCACAGGACGATGGAGGTCTGAGCTGAGACTGTGCGCCATCTTTCCATCAGCTGTGTTTGGAGTGAATCACACGTCACAATTTACTGAAGGAGATAATGTGTGCCAAGGACAAAGACAGGCAGAAAGAATAATTAAAAGAACATTTAATGGGCCATTCTGATGCTATTTAAGTACACTGATGGATAGAATGAGAGGGAAAGAGAGGGATGGAGAGAGAGATAGAACAGTTGAAATTTTAGTGCAGTGCACAAAAGCAGTTCATTTTGTATGACAGTGCAACACTAGAGGAATACAACCATGAAAGCCAAAAGATGTGTGTGGGTTTACGTAGCTCTCTAGTGAAAAAGATGTCCCAGGAAGTTAGACAAATCTGACAAAATGTCCCTTTAGGGATGTCTGGGGGTTAGAGTAAAAAATTAACACTTGTCAAATAGCAGAAAAGACCTGTAACTGTAGGAAATGCTATATTACATAACTCAAATTGTCGGCATGATCATTCAAACCTTGCTGGTGTTAGTGACGTACACTATTTAAATCAATGATATACACATCCCAACATTATACAGTACAGTAGAAGAAACAGATAATAATGTTCTTTTTAGCAGCATCATATGACCCCTTTAAGATTTATGAGAGATTACATTTACCAGTGTTATTAGTTCTTATATTGTATTTAACTTTAAAGAGGTCATATGATGTTGCTAAAAAGTTTATTATTGATAATGCATATAAAACGTGACATTATTATTTATATTAAATATGTATTTATTCATTCATATTAATATTAATTTGTCTATTAAAAGGTTATATTACAAATTAGATATAATGTATTATAAAATAAAATAGTATTAATAAATTATTGTTATTAAAAAAATAAAACAGTAACATTATTAATATTAAATACATATAAATATATAATAATTAATATTAGTACAGTATAACATTATTAATATTATTATTTGTTTTCCTCATTGATGTTTTAAAAGATAACCTTTAAGTTATGTATGTTATAAAATGATTTTATAATAATATTATTTTCCTAATTTAAAAAAAAAGTTATTTATATTAATAAGTAATATGATATTGTATAAAGTATAAAATATCCACCAAGAGCTTGTAACACTCCAAAGAGAAAGGAAAAATTAAAATCGCATCATATGACCCCTTTAAATGAGCATCAGATGACAGCAAAAGTAATCTACAGTACATGTAAAAATAAAGAGAAAGTGTATGCACATCTAAATATCCAATATTGGCCAATATGTATCCAAAAATTCCAATAAAAATCTATAAAAATAAATCATCATATCACATCAAAAAATTAATTAGTTGTATTATTTCTGTACTGTTTTATCATTTCTTTTCCGTATAACACATTTGTGTGATATTTACGTTTGTGTGAAAAAGGCCACAAAATTATTATTATTAATAATAATTATTATTATTATTATTGCTAATAATAATAATAATAATTATTACTATTGTTATTATTATTAAGTCATAGAAATAATTATATATATATATATATATATATATATATACACACACACAATTTTTTACTCACCCAAACGACCATTTACTCACCCTCATGTCGTTCCAAACCTGTATGAGTTTCTTTCTTATGTTGAACATAAAAGAAGATATTTTCAAGAATGCCGGTAATCAAACAGTTGATGGTCCCTATTGACTTCCATAGTGTTTCTTTCCCTACTATGGAAGTCAATGGGGACCAGCAACTGTTTGGTTCTTCAAAATATCTTCTTTTGTGTTCAGCATAAGAAATACACTTATACAGGTTTGTAATGACATGAGGGTGAGTAAATGATGACAAAATTTTGGGGTGAACTATTCCTTTAAATCACAAAAATGTTTATTTACTAGGTTTAAAAAAAAACACATAAGTCTGTAGTATGTCCTCATTTTGCTAAGTACAGATGCACTGTCTGTCTGTTTGTGTGTGTGTGTGTGTGTGTGTGTGTGTTTGGGTAGGTACAGAGCTCCACTGTATTCCACCCCCTCATCCCCTGCACCCATACCTCCTCCACACGCCATCTAAAACACAAACACACACATGAACACACACACAGTGTGGTCTTGTTCTAAGTGTTGGCTCTATATGTGTGTAGTACCTATTCATCCACACCTCTCATGAGCTGATGTGAACATTCAGAGCAGCTCTCCTGCTCAGAGTATGAATCACTCAGTGTTGCAGCTCAATCTTTAATTACCCACTGTGGATTCCTCATTGCTATGTACCAACATCACTAAACCCCTGAAAAAAAAAGCTGATAGAAAACGCAATTTCACCTTTCCATGAAACCCATATCCGCAGTTCTGTGTGCTCCCCTGTTGGGAACTCTGACTCAAGCCACTAGGAAAAATAGATCAGGAGATACAGAGACACAGAGAAAAGTAAAAATAGATGTAGAGAGGAAGAGAAACAGAGAGATAAGGGGATATAAAGTCAAGAGTCTGCCTCCTCAGCGTGAGTCAGCCTGGTCCAGACGTCACCATCTCCTCCAGAGCCATTCAGAGCTCCTGGACACCAGAGGGACTCTCGCTTTCACAGGCATGAGGTGCCTGAGGTGGAGATGGGAGTGGGTTGGGGTCACACGGGGAGACCTGGAGGAGCAGGGGTGTGTTTTGTCCTTGAGAGCCTCATTAATGCTTCCCACTGCAGCACCTCAAATACACACACAAACACTTCAAAGTTTGGAGGTTTTCTATGCCACTTTGTTATTTCCTATGACGCAGGACTTTGATTTTGTCAACAATAACAAGGCAAGATGAAAAGAGTATCATATAACGATAATTACAACAATAACAACAGATAATTAAACTGTATTATAAATAAATTATTATATTAATACAATTTTGTATATGACAAAAAAAGTTTACACTAAGGGCAAATAGTCAAGTTTGCTGGCAGAGGCTATTTTCATTAACTCCACTCACTACTGCTCAGACAATTTGCCCTTAGTACAAATAGCATATCACTTCTATTTACACTTTGTGTAAATAGTATCTACTGCTATTTGCACCTAATGTAAACAACAAGGTATTTGTTGCTATTTATACAGTACTTGGTGCAAACCTACTACTATTTATGCTTAAATAGCAGCTACCTTCTTTACACAGAGTAAATAGCAGTTACCAGAAAAATAGCAGCTCAATATTTTAAGAAGAAAAAAGGTAGAAATAATTTATTTTAATAATCCAATCATAGTATCATGGGGATTGACTCTTGAACTGAAAGAACTGAAACAGTACCATTTTGCTAGCAGGCTTATAAGCTCACTTACTTGCATCCAATATATACACACTAAACACGTGTAAATACCATTCAAAGGTTTTTTGTTTTTGTTTTTGAGAAATGAAAACTTATTTAGCAGGGACACAGCAAACTGATTGAAATTCACAGTACATTTATAATGTCACAAAATATTATGACTATTTCAAATTAATGCTGTCCCTTTCAACTTTCTATTCATCCAAGAATCCTAAAAAATGTATTATGTGTTTCAACACAAATATTAAGCAGCACAACCATTTTCAATTGTGATTATAATATAATTTTTTTTTACTAGAGCACTCAAAACAACCCAACCGCTGGGTCAAAACAACCCAATAGCTGGGTTTGTCCCTTTTTAACCCAGCGCTGGGTTATATTTAACCCAGCATTTTTTAGAGTGTATACTGTTTTTCTATCCATCTTTCCATCTATCCATATGGATACACATGGATATTGTTCAAATGACATAGTATATAGCAATATTATAAAATCTATGTGCAGGTAAGAACAGATGTATAAAGCATGATTACACATGCATGGTGGTAGCAGTGAGAGTAACACTCATAGAAAGCATGGGAAGGATTAGTGTGAGTGCAGAACACTCACCCCATAAGCTCAGCTTTAATCAGAGCAGCGCTCGCTGTAAGCCATTAGAGAGGCAGAGAGGTTAGTTTGGAGGTTCATACAGGAGGACCTGAAGATGGAAGGAAGCAACAAAACTACAGCAAATTGTAAGGTTCAAGATGCTCTTTGATCATGACACAGCTAAATCACCTCTACTGCAATCAGCCTCTGCTTTTCTGTCTGTCTCTTCCTCTCCAACACACACACATTCATCAGAACATCAGAAGAGTACTGATGCCATCAGAGAGTGCTTCGACATGCTAATACAGCTGATTTTGAAGTTTAAATGAGAGCCTCTTAACCATGGCAGAAGCATCTTAGATCGATGCTCCCAAATGACTGTGTGTGCTTGTGATAAAAATAATCCTAGTTGGTGCAGTTGACTAACACCTATCATTTCGCTCAATCCACAGGGATGCTGGGTATTTGTGCCAGTTTCATTTACCGTGATGCATTCTCTCTCACAGACACACATACATGTGACGTACACACAAGCATTATGGCTGTTTTCTCCAAAGCTCATTCTACTAAGAGACCGTTCAAATGAAGGTTTGCCTTCCAGCTAAACATCTGCTTCTTGTTTTTTAAGACAACAATGTTCATTAAACATCATCTAATGATTACACTTACTTCTGCACAGTAGTGGTGATAGAGTTACAACAAACAACAAAATCCTCATCAGTCACAAAAACACTTGAAATTTAAACTGATTCAAATTGACGAATAAATGCGTGGCACAGCTTCTCTGCCATCTAAAGGCGATTATGGGTGGTTAAATAGATGCAAGGAATAAAAGACCAATAACAATTCAATAGACAGGTAAATTCAAGAAAGAAGACCAATTGCAACACAGTATGCAAATATTACAATGATGCCATTTCTGTTGGTTACAGTTTGAAAGGTGAACACTCTAACAATAGATAGAAGATTTTACCATAACTTCACTTTTAAATAATTTTAAAACAATAAGGTTTACAAAGACCAAATAAGACAGAAGACCTGAGATGACCTTCAAAACTAAGTTGAATGTTAAGCCATTTGAGCTGAATAAATAGAAAAAAAAGTGAGGAAGATTAAGAAATATTTTAGAATAAATTTTGACTATAAAATTTGGGTAAAAGGTGCACCTTTAGCATTAAAATTGTGCATTTTTTAAATTATTTTAGATTTGAAAAAACCTCTTAAGGGTGAACTCCTTTTCTCCAGATATCTACTTGTGTGTTGTCTGCTTGGCATTTACAGGCTCACCTTGAAACACTTTTATGAGAAGGAGTGGCTGCTTAACACTCCACTCGTTCTGAGAGAAAAAAGCTGCTGGTACTCACACACGCATACACTCACTTAACACACACATATACCCAAATAAAAACACTGCTCCTTGCTAAAAGGCAAACAGTGCCCTCATTTATGTTAGACAGGCTTGAAGGTGCCTGGGAAGAAAAATGCCAACCTGTTCCTACACACTCCACCTCTGTTCACAGAGTGTTTGTTGGCTCCCTGTCGACCAGCATAAAACCTCTCTGTAACACTGAGCAGGACAGCAATTCTCAAATGTTTTTATTGATGCTTGGACCCAGATTTTACATTGGACATCAAGTTGTGACATAACATAGTACTAAAATTGTTTGTCACTTTAAAGTAACAGAAATAAGAAGGTACTTAAAATCAAATTACCATGACTAGCACGTACCACATGCATGTACACAGGCTGAACAGAAAAAAACACAAAAGTAAATGCAGAGGAAAAAATACAGAAATATGATTTAGATGTGTCTTTTTAATTTAAGTGTTCTAAATCTGTTGTAAATGTCAGCTCAATGTTCTCTGCAATGTTCTTTTCTGAAATTAATCGCGATTAATCCCACCTAACATTAGGGTCAATATCACTGTAGGGTGCCTTTTGGTGTCCTGTACATAAATAACTCATTTGCCATGATAACTTAACATAAAAATGACTATGAAAGGGTGTGTTATATTAGGCTAAGTTTTTATATTCATAACAAAAGCATTACTTGGTTCTTTAGATACATTTTCTAGATTTTTATTAGTTTTGTGTAAGAGGATGCGTGTTATTTTGCTATATCCCATGCACTGCTCATTAAATTTGAATGATAGTAGAATATTGTCAAATCATAAAATTTAAACATTTTTGAGTAATGAGAGATTACTCAATTTGAGTGCACCAGACTAACTATTTAGCTAGTCACAGTTTGTTGTAAGCTAATATGCTAATTGAAGCTCAAAATGTCCACCGTTGGCCACTTAAGACTCGATAAGGTGGACATACACATGACAGGGTGGACATAGCATTCATTTGTAGCTAATATTGCTAAAAAACTAAAATGAATGGGGGAGGGGGTATATCAATGTGATTGAGGATGTAATTATATTATTTATTATTATTATATATATATTTTTTAAGTTGAATAAATGTTTCATGTTCTGCTTTATGTGTCCACCCTGTCATGTGCTGGTCCACCCTGTCATCTTGATATTTTACTATAATATTTTAAATAATAATTCAATCATATCTATATAATCCAGTGTGTTCAATGCTAGGTGTGGGGCCAATACCATGCAAACAAAAAACTGCATCCAATTATCTCAGTTTTCTCCAAATAAGAAAAAAATACATGTGCGAATTGTATGAGTTTCTTTAAAAACACATGGTTTACATAAAATGTTTTATGTATTTATAATTTTAAAGCAAACAAATAACCCTGTTTTGGAAAGGGACATCATACCTTTCAGAAAATATAATTTGCATCTTAATGAAAACGTATTTAACAGTATATGTCCATGACACATATCTGAGCTGAATGAGACGCAGATTCACTCTCTGCCAGCAGGTGGCGCTTAAAGCGTTTCCTTGGTTTCCACTGCACTTATGAACTTTTAATATGCATTATACAGAGCAACCCTCTACATTGCGAGTAAATCACTCGCATATGCGACTAAATCTTACTCTGGGCGACTAAATAATATCTAACATTAGCCATTGGCTAATAAATTCTTAGATTTTACAGGCCAGTATGTGTGTGAGAGGCGTTCAACACAGATTTTCCATCTAAACTTTTCTAAAGACAGTAAGTTCCCTTCAGACATGCATTCATATAAACTCCTACCCCTAAATGAATCGCGATTTGTTTAGCATCTCAACCGATTTGAATCGTCACATATTTGAATCGATTTTCAACCGGCTCCCGGTAAATCGTTACATCCCTAGTTTTTATAGTACTTGAATGTCTACTATTTATGACATGACAAAGCAAATGGGAAATTAAAACCAACATTTTTGAGTATTGTGAGGGTTTGAAAGGCACTCTATGGTGATATTGACCCATTAATGTTTTTAAATATACTTTTATATTACAATAATTACACATTCAATCTTCAAATTAATATAGAAACAACATAAAGATAAGACAGTAGATTTTTAATATTTGTTTAATTGGATCTTTTTGATGACTGAAGGCGAGCATCACAGATACCAATACTATGATGTCTCTATGAAATTGTTTTTTATTTTCTAATATTTAACCATTGGCTATAGCCATTCAACATTACAGCATAATTGAGAGCTATCAATTTGAACATTTATTAGACTTTAAAATATAACAACTTCTAATTTAAGTGAACTTAAAACAATCATCACATAAACCCATTATAATAAATGTCATATTTAGCTAGGAAATATACAGAAACTGTATAAAGTTATCAAACACAAAATTCTAAATTAAATATAGATGAATCCTTAAAGCTACAAAAGTTATTGATTTCCTCTTTTTTTCTTTTGTTCTTTGAGTGACAGACATCACAGCAGCTGGGTTATTAGGTTATTTTGGCTGCTTTAATATTTGCCGCTGCAACATGACACAAATCTGACACGCATCCTATTTTCTCACAACTCTTTACCTTTTCTGACCCACTTAAGGTCTTAAAGTCTTTACTAATAAGCTGACGAGTTGAATTGGGTGTGTTAGATAAGGGAGACAGTGCTGGGTGCTCCAGGACAGTTTTGAAAACCACTGCATTTTATAGAGGTTCTTAAATCTGACTCATATATAACAAATACTTACATGCATGCACAGTTTTAAGGCAGCTTTAATCACCTTTTTGGTAACTTCATGACTTAACTGACGACATAACTACGACATTGCATGCTCATAGCTTCTTTTGCACTTTAATATGAAATTATATGCATGCGCCACCACATTTGTGCATGCAATTGAAGAGCACATGCTACGAGCACAGTATAACGGCTGACAGGACAGGAAAATTAGTTTTTACTGACATATGGCCTGACAACATCTCATCTGACCACAGTTCACTGATGTTCTGCTGAAGCTTCTCATCACCTGCACCACTCATTTGACAAGCGCCCAGCGCTGAGGTGAAGTGAAGTACACGTCTGAAAAGGCCCGTTTGATGTGGTCGTAAAGATGTTCTGCGTCTAAATAAATGCAATTCTTGTCAAGAAAAAAAGAGACAGAAGCAGCAGTTGTGAGTGGGGTGGCCAAACCTAGGCTCCGTCTCTGCATTAAATATTTTTAACGTGTTAAACTGAAAAAAATGAATCACGTGTTAAAACGTAAATTTTGATAGCACTATTTATTTTATAATTGTTTATAAACTTTATACACATACATACACACACACATCCACACACACACACATTATATATATATATATATATATATATACACACACACACACACACACATATATATATATATACATATACATATACATATACATATACATACATACATATGTATGTACATATAATAAAAAAATTAAATATAATATTAGGCTCATTTTGGGTCACAATCAACCACTGGGAATCAGAATCTTAAACCATTAGAGCACTAAAAACAAGAGCAGTAACTAGAATCACACTTTGTGTGTGTGAGTATTTGTAGTTGTTGGACCTTCTATAGGATCAAAATATTTCTCAAGTTCCTGACACTCATCATACATCTTTAATCTGTATGTGTAGGCTTCAAAAGCTTAAATATATACAGGCTATTTGATTTGTGCCTCCATACGTATGTGTCCTGTACTGTAGGGAAGAGAAAGGCAGCGGTAGCCACTGGCTGTCAGGTGATGAGAAATGAGAGAGGTCACAATGCTGAAACATTAACCCTCCAGACCTCTCGGCCCCTGCTGAGAAGAGGCCAGTTCCCGCTGACCGCAGCCTAGAGTCGAGCACTTACCGGCGGGGAGCAGAGACAGCGTGATGAGGGGGCGCTAAAGGCACGCTTCAGAAAAGGGCAGGTTGTGTACCCTTGGGGCCTAGACAGCTGTCAGACACCATAGCATACACGGTACAGAAGCACATGTACAAGCACACACGCTTATACACAAGGGAAATGCGTAGCAGAGGGTGAGAAAAACAGAGCTGGGGCTACGGGGAGAGAGAAGGAGAGAAAAGGGGAAAGAGAGTTGACAGGGGTTGTCTCACTTGACCGCTCTGTCTGCTGAAGTGATGAAAGCCACCAGGACGGAGTACTGCTCATACTACGTACACCGTGTACAAACCAGATTCCAGCGACAAGCATTTCATCGGTCCACACTGAAAGAGAATACGCTGTGTGACGAAGCACAACAGCAGCCAATCAAAGCCTACTTTTAACATTCCGTTATCAGGAGGGGGATTTTTAATGATATTTCACTGTAAGCAGAGCTACTGAACATGAAGTCACAAATAAAAAGAAAAGAAAACAACTGCTTGTTACAGCTGGTCAGGGCAAATTTTTTTTTATTTTATTTATCATGTCATGCCTAGTTAAGACATATTGTCACTGTCAGCTCATATAAACAGCAGAGTCCACGCTGTCCAATGAACTGCCTGCCTAAAATTCTCAGTTTAGCTGGGCAAACAGCTGAGTACATTTATTGATGCTATTTTAAATGCTTTGGGAAAACAGATATAAAAACTGCATCTTAAAACAAACAAACAAACAAACAAACAAACAAAAAATCATAAAGTCTGAATGATGCAATGGCACATTATTACAAGTTTTTAAAAGGACCATGTCCTATACTTTTAGAGTGTTCATTCTTTTCCCTTTTAGAAGTCCGTCAGTTCAGATTCTTTAGATCAAGAACTGTCTAGACCATTTTCAACCCTTTGAAAAAAAAAACTGTCTAGAGTCTAGACCATTTTAACTGACCTTTAGAATTAGGCTAAATTGCCTATTTTGACTACTGTACCTTACAACTCTTTAATAAGTACATTTACTTGTTAAAGTATGTCCATGTAGTACATTGAAACTCTAACTTCAAAAAAAAAAAAAAAAAAAGAATAGTGAAAATGCTTAAAACTTGGCAGTGTGTACTACAAATATTGTTGCCTCTTATGATTAATTGCTTGTATTGTTTGTATTTTATTTGTCGCTCTGTCAAATGACTGAACATAAAATGAAAAAATTGAATTTGTTGCTATACTCTGTGCTGTAAACCTACATTTGTATTGCAAATATTTCATTCTGTCGTTTTGTTTCACACCTCTTGTCTCCCTCCATCGCCGGCTCACTCACTGTCATGAAAATAGAATGATTGAAGAGGTAATGAATGATTAAGAGAGAGTGATGAGCTGAGAAGAGTGAATGACACAGAGAGAAAATCCTATATTTAAAAGCGAAGCATTCTGCCCAACAGTTTACATTCCAGTGCAGCTATTATCCAACAGGTGTCATCACCCTCATGCCCTTCAAAGCTTAGAAACAGATCCACACAACTAAACACACACATACACACACTAGTATCAGTCTATAGTCAAAGTTCTTATTAGTCCCTCATGTGTGCTATGAGAAGTATGACTTTGAAAAGAATGACTTTTGGAAGCTTACGTGTTAATTCTACCAGGAAGTCTCTAACATATCATTCATTCATTCTCAGTCAATCATGATAAAGTTTCCATTTTAAAGATCCTCAAACAAAAGTCATTTTGCTGCTGCCAATGGACAATTTGCATTTACTCGCCACCAACATGAGTCCTGCTGGTAGAATATAACAATCCAAACCTAACCCGATAACATTCATGATTCTTCTGAAAAGGTACTATTAAATAAAATGTGAAAAATATACATCATTACAAGTTCTTGAAACTTTTTAGATCTTTGTTTCATGGTCTCTCCCACTTTGGCCAAAAACAACATCAGACACAGGAACTGCACTGGAATTAGAAGTTGAATGGGTTCAGAAAGAGAAGTTCATTCATAGATATCACATTCAACACCGTTTTCATACCTACTGAGAAGGTAAATACTCATGCAGTGAAACTGGCAACTTTCCCAGAGTAAATGTTGGACTAAAAAAACTGGGGTAAACCAGTTGATTAATCTTTGCTCAATCAAATAAGCTAACAAAAATAGTAAAATTCCTCTTCGTACTTGTAAGCATGAATATAAATATATATATATATATATATATATATATATATCTGAATTTCTTTTTATTGATTATTGGAAATATACTGAGCTGACCAATATTTAATCCTGTATTTAATTGTGCATGCTCTTTTTCCTTATTTTTACATTTTCTTTGCTGTCATCTATCACTCAGTGAAAATAAATCTTTAAAAACACTAATAATTAAATAACACTGTTAAATGTAATCTTTACCAAAATGTAAATTAATATTTTCATACAGTACATAATATAATGTACAATGCTATAATGCCTACATTTCCCTGCAGCATTTAACATTATTAATTTTGGTTTTGAGTGTTATGTTTGTATTGTTGGTATTTTAGTAATTTAGCACTTTAATTTATTTAGAAAAAAAAACAGTACTTAAATATTAGCCATTTATATTAACATAAAAGTAACAAACGAATAGAGGAACAAAATTTACAGTATGTTAAGGCATGTATGTGAGGCAATATGGCACAGGTAGGTTACATGTCTTTTTCTATTAAATGGGCAGAAATTGTATGTTTTGTATGTTTTCTCAAACCAATCCACCAAAACGGCTGTTGAGGAGGAGATGCCATGAAACTGTGCAATGATTTACTGTCTCGGCAAGTAAGAGAGCAATCAGTTCAGACTGTAATATTTTGCCCCTTTCAATATTACCTGAATAAAGATAATGATAGATGTACTGCATCTAAATCTTTTAAAAAGAGATGCAGGCAGAATGTCTAAACATAAATAAGCATACCAATGATATATTGCCAAAATGTCTATTATCAAATCTCCAGTGTTTACACTGATTGAAAGAGAATATGAGAAAATTGAGCCTTTCCTCAAGCCTGTACTGCCAAGAGAATCAACGGCTGCCTCTTCACGCCATATTCTAATAGCTGGCATTCTCTGCACAGCATCACTTGTGTGATCTGTATACAGTACCTATTGGAAATTGGACATTTATAACCCACTGCCAACAAATCAGTGCCTCTAAAAGTTTATTTGTATTTATAAATCAGTCCTATTACATAACTGAGACAGGTAGCAAGACTGAATCTGCAGAAGAGGAGAAAGCAAAGTGCATAAAGGCACGATCACTGCAAAAGAGGCAGTGCATCAACATCATCCTGCCCAAGCTGAGCGCATTTTTTCTCGGTGTGATTTATCTGTTTGTGCCGCCGGCCGCAGCACCAGTTTAGAACACAAGAAGAGCATCGACATGCAGTACGTCAAGACCAACATCCCTCGCCGTGGAGTGGGAAAGTGGTTTGTTTAAATAAAACTTTGAGAATCGATATAATAAAACCTCAAGAGTAAATTACACATTGATTATTTGAGGTGATATGCTCCACTTTAATGCGGAGCAAAGATCCTTACTCATCTTCTTAGTGTTCACCTTGAAGCAATGGCCTTGGGCCTATAGAATCAAGCACTTCCTCTCTTAGATCACAATGTGGCATTCACTAGGAGTCACGCAGCTCGAGGAGAAGAGGTGTTTCATGTTATTTAGAGTTATTGTGTTCTTCAAAAAGTCTGTGCTTGAAATAGGCCAAGCATTGCTTTAAATTGTAAGCAGTTTCCTTCCTGATATGTAACAAAGCTTTTCAAAAAGGCCTTTATTTTTACCACACCCGTGACAGACATTGCAATACACTTCAACCTTCACATGTTTCGCACATAATGAAAAAGGTGGGGAAAAGCAGTAAAGAAAAAAGTAAGGCATTGAATACATTTTAAAATGGTCTTCATTTGTCAATATCAGACCCGTCAGAGTGGACAAATAGACTGGCTGGGTCTATGCATCATCTCTCATATTGCCTCTAGAGACAGATGAGCATCTCTGATCCGCACACCTGCTATGCGATGCAGAACGAGCTTTCACTCTCCTACTGTGAAATGTGGAAAATTGGTGTTCAGCGATTTCAAATTATGATTAAAGATCATGAGCGAAGGAACGATTTGAAATGTAAAGGGGATACATTAAGGCATGTGCATCAAAAGTGAACATTTCTAAGCCCAACTTATTCATCTAAATAATATAAAATACCAAGACTGAGAGCATACTGTAATTCGGACCTCAAAAACGACACCAAATACACATATAAAGTGAATAAGCGAACTAGAAAAAGATCATATTTAAATCTCTCTTCTTTTGCTCTTAGAAAGCAGACAATCCTGTGTATCTAGGCCTACTGGATGCCAATTCAACCCAAATTAAGAAAGAAAGCATGCAAGCAACAGTTCAGACCAAACCGATGAACCGGACTTATTTCTAGAATGACCTACATACTATCCTCCTATAATGTATGTTTTAGGGGTTGAGGTAGGCTTGTGGGTTAGTTCCATCTCACAACCATGGTGTATTTCAAACAGGACAAGAAGTGCAACTCCTGTTTTCAGCACATTTATACAGTGCCTGATGAAATAATCATGTTGTAATTTTTAAGATAAGTGTTTAAACTGCTGGTGGGTCATCTTTAGCAGCATCTCATGTATGTCAGATTTGCAGCGCCGCGAACAAACCAATATGCCAAACTTAAGGAGTGGAATGGAAGAATAGAATGTGTTTGCTGTTTTTTTTTTTTTTTTACTTTACCTTACCCTAAATGTTTTCATTAAAACACATAAGGCAGCTAATATACAATGGTCATAGAATTTAACATTAAAAAACTATTAGGTTATAGCTACTTTTCCAAGTTATGTTGGGATAACCAAGACCCTTCTTCTATTTCCCCTTAATGTGCTTGTACTAAAATGAATGAACTGAAAAATATGATAAATGTCAAGGCACATTCATCATGACGGGGCAATACTGCTTGTCTGAAGCAATGAGCTCTCACGCGGCATTTCACTGAAGTTTCATCCATTTTCAGGATGCCAGAGCAATATTGCCTATTTTCACAGCAAAGTAAACATGACTTAGTAGCAATGCTTTATCACAGAGCTCGGTGAAAAACGACCAAAAATAGAAAGCTTTGAAATTCAAAATAATTCCCTCTACAATATCTCCGTCATACTTTTTATACACTTCCACATTCCCGCAAGATAAATTAATTTCAGCCAGTATTTGATAACAGATATAAATAATTTGTTCGTCTGACAGCATGTCACTCGCGCATCCAAACTTATCCTTCTTTCGGTTTGGTCAAACACCTGCCGTTTCAATCTAAACCGACAGTCATGATGAAAGTGTAGAGAAGGAAAAAGCGCTTACCGGTACCATTTCGTTTACGAGTCTCTCCGTGGTCCGCTGAGCCCAACATTACTGGCGTAGGCTACTTGTCGCTCTCCGGTGTTTCCGCGCTGAACTGAACTGATCCTGAGCACCTCGTGCAGCTCAATGGTCACCGGTGCGTCACAAACCCACGGCTCTCTTCAGCGAAGCTCGTGTCACTCACACTAGCGGCGCGCGTGAAAGCTCTCCTCAGAAGAACTTTCCAGACTCTCCTTCTTTCTTAAAAACTATCACACAAGATTTGCAACTAGTGCAGTGGTATTTGCTGGTCTTCTAAGGAGGCAAAACTCCCCTTCTTCCGTGTTTTTGTCCATTATAAAATCATGTTCCAGTTCCACTTTATGTTTCTGAATTAAAGGCTTATGCAGCTAATTTATCCACAAGCAACCGATGCTCTGTATAGATTATTTTTATACATTAATATACTATGAAAAAAGGTTATATAAGTCTAAAGTTTAAGCGTTTTTAACAAGTGCTTGGCTATATGATCACCTAACCCTAACTCTTTTTTTGGACCATTAGTCAATAAAGCAGCCTTCACGCGCTTGTCGGAAGACACGTCGATTCTGTGGTCGTAATTATGTCAAGTTCAAGTAATGGTCAGGCAGAACAGCGAGGGTTTGTCATTCCATTCACTTTCCTCCATGTAAAAATTACAATGTGTATATTGTATTGTTAATGATTTGAGGGGGAATTCATGTGCAACTTCTAAGGCAGTTGCTGCATTTAGCTACAATAATTTAGAGAGCACCTGAATTAAGTATAGAGAATGGGAATCTGTGTCATTGCACACTTCATTCTGGGTAGTCGCCGCCATGTTTTAGGACACGTTAAGTAGCGTACAATGACAACAAATACAAATCACCAGAGGAAAAGCCGTCCGTATTTGCATTAATATTTTTAACAGCTCCTTGCACTTGCTTAGAATACACAGACTAATATTTGAATCCCTTGTATTGCGTTGCTGACGTCACATTCCCATTCTCTATAACTTATTGGTAAACGCCGCAGGCGTCATGAAGGCCTCATTACTTGTAATTTAAATGGTCTGAGTGATAACTTAAACCAGGACGTAATGTGGTAATATTCAAGTTGGTGAGTTTAATTATTCCATCCATTTTCACTAGTAACTGTTGCTCACACGATAGTCGGGAATTATAACATTGACAGGGTAGGCAGCCAATCACAGTGATATGGAGGCGCTGCCTCATCTCAAGTGATTTGTCACCTTTATTGCACTCAATGGAGGCAAAAACATTAGTAACTATGAAGAAAAAGACCATATAGTTTTTTGATTAATAATACATTTATAATGGCTAAGCCATGTTTGAGGTATACAGTACAGTGTTTATAATGGCATGCACCATATATTCTAGATTGGATGTAATTTTGACAACTCACAACTGTTTTATGGAGTTTTTGTCTACAGAAAGTGTTTTGGAAGATGTTTTCTTAGTTAAACATTTCACATACAAAGTTCTGGCATGAAACTCTAGATGGCACAGTCCGATAGGTCTGACTCAATTTGACATAATGACATCATTATCACATGGCACAGCTGATTGTTTATCTCTTGTATCAGTAGCCAATGAGCTCGCTGCTCAATATTCAAATATACGACTAATGCTTGTGGTAGCAGTTGCAGCATGCTTTAGAAACCCCAGCTCCATAGATCTGTATAGATCTGCTACGGGGTGATTTATGTATGCTACTGTATATGGGGGTTATTTGTTATATGTGCAGCAGCAGTATTTCTTACATGCTCACAGCAGCATGTTTGTGGATGTATTGGCAGTAGCAAGTCTCGGTACTTCTGCCGCAGCAGCAGCGTAGCAGATCTATTCCACCAAGACCAAATACATTAACACTTTATTTTAATCATATCTTTGTGGGCTATAAATAAAGAAATAAGACAATTTGTTAGAAATAAGGCAAATTGTCCATTCAAGGTCAAAGACAATGACTACGTTTACATGAACATCAGTAATCTAATTATTTACCTTATTCTGAATAAGACAATATTACGATTAAGGTGTTTACATGAGTTGCTTTTAGAATATTCCTTTCATGTTCCCGTTTTACATGATATAGTACATAGTTCGATTTATGGCACACGTCATTACATCCCCACGTGATGCCATCCGACGTCCCCTCCAGAATTTCACGTATAAACATATAGTTCGTCTTCGTTATGATGCCATATACAGTTTTGGGTGTTTCATTTTTAATTTACTGAAAGCTTCAAGTGCAGTTAATTATTTGTCATGCTATACATGCAAACAGACGACGGCGTTGTTGAAGCCATTCTTTTGTTGGCCGTCAAACGGTTGAGCACTGCCATGTGTGTATCCTGTCGCAAAATGCGGCGAAAAGTCCTACACAACGGTAATAATGTGATTAAGGTGTGTACATGTCTATA
>NW_015642055.1:208458-225648 GCF_001515625.1 Sinocyclocheilus rhinocerous | reverse complement strand
ATAATACATATGTCTTAATTCGATTAGTGTATACTTCGATTACGACTTTAAGGTAATCAAAAATCTCTGTTTACATGGTATATTCTTAATCAGAGTATTGTCTTAATCGTATTAAAATCGGAGTATTGTTGTCCATGTAAAAGTACTGACTGTCATGTACATTACCATTCCAAACTCTCTGAGAGTTGTCATGACAGAAATATTGTTAAACAACATACAACCCATTTAACACACTGAACTTTTATCTCTCACAACCTCATTCTGGTCAAAACTGAAATATAGTGCTACCCTAAGATCTAAAATAAGCTTTACCAAAGTATTTTTGTACTGTTGATTTTTTTTCTTATCCAAAACGAGGAGGCACTCACTCCGGGAAAATGTCAATGCTACAGCAACCTGTTCTTAAATGAAATGATCAATATAATACAAAAATGGGAGATACACACATTGTTAGCACAGTTAGCACACGGTTTCATTTTATGTTTCACAATTGTAACTTTTAAAGATAAGACTGAATTAGCCAAATAAATATGTAAATAAATAAACAAGGCAGGACTATAAATTATGACCCATCAAATGTGTCACTACTTCAGAATGACACCTCCTCCTGAGCGGAGTTGGCTGTGCCAAACGTCCCACATGCTGACCGGTTGGCAGTCGTAAATTATGCTATGCATTCAATGTAAGCCCTATCAACACACCCTAATGCGCCTGGCATAGATATGGCAGGGTTACCTCAAAACTCCCACCTCAAGGACAGCAAGATAAGCCCGAAGAGTGTGTCGATTACATGAACTATCCCCACACATCTATAAAGGGCTTCCCCTGCAACAACTGCTGCAATAAGCTGCATGTGTGCCACACTGCCACTGTTTTGTCCGTGTTTAATGACCGCAGTGACAACAGTTTCAAATTGAGCTGCTGAAAATGATAGTTGTCACGACTGCTATAATCACCAACATGTCAGTGTTGTCATTAATTAGAATCTGGCCGTTTTGTTGAGGTCTGCTAACCATGATTAAATTCTAATCTTAATATCGTAGGTGGGCCTACTCTTAAACAATGCATTCTGAAATTGTTATTGATTGGCTAATTAACTGATCTTATCAGAGCTCATCTGGCTTTGAAGAACTTTCAGAGACGCCCACGAGGTAAAGATTTTTCTTTGCCTTTGCAGAAATAGCTGAATAATTTCAGAGCACTATAAAATGATTTCAGGCGTCCATGCTAAATTGTAGGTCTTGGGTGACTTATGTTTTCTTTCTTAAACCTATACAACATGAAATTTAAATTTCATCATGCACATGGCATATTTACAATATATATTGTACATTTTGCTGATTAAGAACATTTTTGTTTCTAAAACTGGATAAATCATAACTGGGCAAATCTATCGCCTCGTTTATAAACAAATAAGAATATACACACACAAATGAATGTACATACACTATATGAAATAAATCAGTAAAATAACAGAAAAGGCTACTGGCAGCTCATTACCAGAACATTATCCGTTAATTTGACAGAGATTTCCATTAACCCCAAAACACAACGCTATGAAGTGCAAAATTCAAAATATAGGTAAACACACCTGTAAATAAATCAATACGAAAAATACCTTCAAATTAATAGAGTACACTGTGCTCTATTTTTTATGGATTTTTTAAAGAATGTACTTAAAAACTGAATTAATACATTTAATATGGCTTTTGGTCTTGCCACAGGTACATCTTTTGTGGATAGATATTTTAATGTGTTTGGATAGAGGTAGAATATCGTAGCTGGTATTTGTGTGCCCATTTATTGCTTTCAGCACTGGCTGATGGATGCTCTTGTAAACACACTTAGAACTTCACTGATCCTTTTCTCTACTCTGATGCTCTGATCAACCAGCAGCAAGTGGCCAACCAAAATAAAACCAGAGTCCCACCCTGCGGAGCAGGACAAAACAGAATACCACACCCTACCTAACCACACACACACACACACACACACACACTTATTGTATTTCCACCTGCCACCTTACTGACACACATGCACACAACATACAAACACAATGTCAGCAAAATCAAAACATATCCAATCAGTCTTGGCTTTCAAACCCAATCCACAGTTTCCATTTGAATCACCTGGTTTCCATGGTAACTGGCAGTAAAGTGCACATCATGCTTTCAAACAGTAGGGACTTTCAGATTTAGAGTTGAATGGAGCCTTTTGAGGGACTGTGAAAAGATTAAATTTAATGGATTGAGGGAAAAGAGAAAGAACAAGACAAGAACAATAGAAGCTGAAGTCCAACACTCTCTAGGTTGAACAAGGTGTTATATTGGTCTGATTTAAAAGCTCTCAGTTAAATGGTTGGAAGGAAAAGGAAAGTTCTCTTCTTCACATCTGAAAGCGTTTTTCTTTGCTTTCCGAAATTTGTTGGAAACTAAAGGATTGTTATATGCTAAACTATGCTTGTTATGCATCCATAAACCCGCAGTCTTGGTTGTTGCTTTTAGTATTATTCTGTTCCATCTTCATTCTTCCTTTTAAATTCAACATGGTCATACAATTCATTAAATACTATTGTTCTATGCTGTAATAAAGCTTATAGGAAAAGACTGCATTGACCAATATTAAAATTCTGGCTGATACCAATATAAGCTGGTAATTGTTCGAAATGTTATGGCCGCCAACCAGTGAATGGATAATATTAAAATTCTATACTATTATTTTGTCTAAATAAATGAAAAATAAAACACTGAAAATGTAGGCATCGCAACATTATAATGTACATTATGAGAAATGGATATTCATTTTGAGATTAGCTAAGATTACATTTAACCGTATAAGTAAATACCAATGTTTATAAAGATTACTTTTTATGTGAGTATTTGATGACGACAAAGTTATACAAGAGAAATAAAAAATAGGAATTACAAAATATTCTAGAACATTTATGCACAATTAAATATCCAAAATCAACTGATACTGATTAATAAAAAACTAATTTTATCCCAAATTATTTATTTAGTTAGCAAGACTGGTACATCCACTGTTGGCTTCAAATGCTTTTAAGTAAAATAAAATACAACATTTGTTGAGACCACAGAAAATATATGCATCCTGTCTGGCATTACTTCATCTTTTCCTTCCAATTTTCCTCCAGTCTTCACTCTCCTTCACTCCCATGTCATTTCTCAGCTTCCTTTTCAGAGAGGTATAATCAACGAGAGAGCAAACTGATGGAATGTTTTTTTTTCTCTGCACACCCTCCATTACATCTCTTAGAAAAAAGAGAGAGAGAGATGATTCATTTTCTCATATGCTTAAAGTCACTGCCAAGGATCCCTATCCCCAGTTTGAGCACATGGACAGGCACACAGACAACTAACTGTTTGCTCCATCAGACCAGAATCTTTGTCAACACTTGTGAGCTCAAGGCACTATATGAAACTACTCAGGACTCTCACTTTAACTCTCCTCATGTTGATCTCCATCCACTCTGTTCCACATTTATTGGGCAATTACTTAGAGCCTTTAGTTCGGTTCACGTATATTAAAAAAAAAAAAACAGCTTACTTTCGCTTTGCAAAAAATGTGGATTGGATGCATAGCCTTGGACTTAAGTCAACACAACACAGGTGTATCAGGTAAAAAAATTTAACTAAACTAAAATTTTAACTTATTTTTACCTAACTGGTTTAATAATCACAGAATATTGATTATGGGAATAAGCCGGAAAGTCAGGAATTCGAAAAAAGACATGCATTGTTATTGAAAATACAGACGCATATAGGTGAAGTGTAAAAACATAGACACTTAAATGTGTATTTTAGATGTTTTCTTTCCACTAGTCTGAAAGAGGACATGTTATGGAAGCAAAATAGCCTAACCAGTACATGAAAAAAACAAGGGTCTTGCCTTAAAAGAAGACAGTCTGTGCTCATACTGCACACAAAATGAGGTGGAAACAGAACTACACGTCTTGGCATCATGACCTAATTGCACACACATTAGATATTCTTTCACTTTCCACTTTTCATACCACTACAAAGACTTTCTTTGACAAAAACCGCATGATAATAATCACCCACTTAGGCAGGAAGTGACTGTCTGACGAACAAATTACAGTTTGTTTTGTTTTTGTGTCCTGGGGACGGGTTTATCTAAAATAAAACATGTAATGGAAAATGTAGCTACATTCATTATTACTGGGCTAAATTGTGTGATTAACTTAAATGATTTTAGCAAATGGCTGCAATATAACAAAGAGTGAAAAATTTAAGGGGGTCTGAATACTTTCCGTACCCACTGTATATATAATACTATATTTATAAAAACATAAATTATTGTTTAAAAGCTACCACTAAAAATCAATCAACGGAGTCAAGTATAAGTTGTACAGATAGTGATGGAAACTAATTAGAAGATGGATATATTAAGTTGACTCATCAATCCTCACACAAAACTCAGAGATTTGATTCCACTACGAACGTTGTACGTGTATGCATAGCCTATACATATGTCATGTGTATCAATGCTTTACCACTGTAAATCTGTGTTTATCATGTCAATAAAGCTTCTTTGAAATTGTAACCTGCTGGGATCCATTTCCCTGGTGTAAGAGACTGTAGGAAGACTGTTAATGAAGTAGATGAAGAGCATTTGTTTTGTAATTTGTTCTGGGGAGCTGTCCTAAAGCCCAATAGACTCCAGTCTATTAATTTCACTGACTGTGTGGCTCTTAATTATTTTGTATTTAATCAATAAACCATTAAGGTGCACAGAGTGTAATCGAAAGACCCTGGTCACCTTCACACCCCAATGAATGTCTCATGAATGAATATACAGGTCCAGTTATCACTTTCAAAAATCACATCATTATTTCTTTGATCGGCAAGATATAAGGTGCAACGCGTGTCAAATCAGTATGAAAATGCATCGATATTGTGATAATGCCAGCAGCGGTTTTTGAAAACACAGTGTAATTGCTATGTTCACGCGCTCATGCAATTTTTATTCCCTGAAATGCACTATATTATTTCTCAATTGATTTATCAGTCAGGTCACTAATTGAACAAAGGTCATCCATCCTCAGTTCCAAGGACCCTCTGTGATCACTTAGGGCCTTCAGCATTTTAAATAGGCTATATACTGATTCATTAATTCAGCCACTAAGTAGATAGGGTGGACTATAATGCATGCTTTTTGTTCTTGAAAACAATGCTACCAAAATATAAAAATACACATTGACATACACTAAATATAGAAATGAATATGATAAATTACAAAGCAAACCCCTTCTGTGTTGCATCAACATGAATTGTGAGTGTGTGTGAAGGAGTGAGTCATTGGTGGGTGAGTGCTGATATGAGTGTGGGAGTGAGTAAAATGAGAACAATTTAATTCCACTTGTGAAGTGCTCTGCATTTAACCCATCCAAGTGCACACACACTGCTTTTACTTGTGAACGCACACACACACACACACACACACACACACACACACACACACACACACATTATTAGCATATTCATATCCAGGTGGTCTGCTTGATATGAGTCTTTACAAATAATTTGAGCAATATTAAAACTATATAGGTGTCACCTGTGATTACATGATCTGATGATTGCTGATCTTTTTGTTGGAAAATAACTCATCTGATGGGCTTTATCAGTTGTAGGATAAAGAATGTTTAAAAGTACTATTTCTAAATTTTTAGATCTATTTTCTAAATTCCTAATTTAGATTGTTTTCCTAAATTATAGAAAAGTAAATTAGAACAACTGTTGTAGTGCACTTAAACTAATATAACAGAATGCAGCACAAAAATCATTTCAACAGTTATCTTGTTTACATTGTTTTAGGAGCCAAAATTGTAATTGAAAAAAAAGTGTAGTTGTCCAGCCCTAGGATAAAGCATTAAAATAATGCAGCAATTGGTATTGATAGTGATGTCTCTTAAGGGTGATTATGTTTGAAAGTGAAGTTTCTGAAAAGTGAAGCGTTTCAGAAAGTGAAGTTTGTGAAAGATGTGATGATGGAGAGGCTCTTAAAATGACCCAGACCAGGGGAGGGAGTCTGAATGCCACCCGGGGATGATGTGCCTTTATCGAGACACTCAAATGATAAGAGTCCTTGACTGGAGGTCTGGAGAGGCGCAGCTGAGTGGCTTTACCTAATCCACCCACACAAAAGCACATTTGAACTCTATAGCACATCAACACAAAGTCAACTGACACTTACATGCAGACATTCACACTGTTCACATATAATAGACATGCATGAACAAACACAATCACTCATTTACATTTCACTTAAAAGACACGCACTCACATGCAGTTGCATCAACAAAATGACTGATTAATTACATATAGGCAGCTGCATAGATGTATGATTCAAGTGTGCAACCTGAATATTGAGTAAATAGTTGGATGTGAATATTTAAACACCAAGTAGCTAAAAGCTAATGCTTTTTAAACAACTTTAAGTAGGTTTTTTTTACCTTGAAATTTCAGTTTCAAAATCATTCTAAGGATATACTGACTGCTAATCAGGCAAATGGCTGTTGTTTTAATGGAGAAGAGGCTTCACTGTGCTGAACAAACTGCTTTTGTGGGAAAATAGCTTATTATTTAATTGATAACCTATTGGATAAGCTTCAACATGTTTGCCAATGTAGAATGTCTAAAGTGGACTATCGAAATAAAGTGTAACCAAATATTCTTTTTGATTAATCTATTTTTAGTGAGTAAATGCTAGCAAAAACAAAAAACTTATAGCTGATACCCATATCTTCTGTAAACTTTGCACTCAGTGGCAAGCTTTAGCCTGGAAAGTTTTAAAGTCGGCATTCTATCTATTCACTATGCATTTCTATTTCCAAAATGCATGTTAATGATCTTACTGTAAACGGTTTAATTTTTATTTTTAATTAAAAAGTCATAACTAAATCTTCCAGTGAAACAACAGACTTCTCTCTAGGAACGTATGCTGGACTTCTCCAATTATTTAGTCCACTTAAACCACACCTATTTCTGACAACTGACTGCAATTTCACATTCAGATCTGCCTCCAGCCAATCATCAACCAATGAATTAGACCCCGCCCTACTTTTTTTTTCCTTTCAATAATCGGTTTCGCTCAGATGTATGTCACAATATGGAAGAAAATATCTGCCTACTGTTACTTTACAAATTTAAGTTCAGTTCAGATACTTCAGCATCTTTTTAAGTTGGTTTTCAAACACAGTCCATAAAGATACGTCCATGCTTTCCACCACCAAGAGGAATGCAAACCAGTGCATAAAAACATCTGCTTATAGAATTTAAATCTGAATTTTTAAATGTTTGCCAATATGACAAATGCAATCAGCACCCATTCAGGCATTTAAGAACATGGACGCGAGTGTAATCATCTAACATTTCACCTGAATCATCCTTCATTCACTTTCAAACTCTTGCTATATAGTCAACAAAACACACAAAGCATTCATAGGAAATGAGCCGGGTCCAAACTCAGGGCTGATATGATCAGTGGGCCAGGGAAAACCACTTCCTCTCACTGTGCTCCAATCACTGCGGCCACTCCTTATGGCTGGGAAATCATGGAATAATATGAGGGCTGGATCCTCCAAGCCACTTGATTGCCAACCCATTAGGAAGTGTGCCAGTATGAGGGTCTGTCATTACCTAAACTCACCGTTAAACAATGAAACGTCCAGATCCACCTGCAACACATTTAACCCATTATGCGTTAACGCTGATTTGGTTGCCAAAGGTCCGATGTCAGTTTAAGAGCATCATTTAGCATATAGCATGCAGTATCATTTCTAATTATTGCCCCACAGTAACATTGCAGCACTAGATGCACTACTAACATGCACTCAGAAACTAGTCATCCAAACCTAATTTCATCCCTTAATCCTCTCTCTCTCTATCATTCTCCCATTCGGTGCGTTTTTCATCTTCAATCTAAACGCCCCAGAAAAGCTGTAATCCTCCACCGCTCAGCTGATTGAAAAGCAGCGGAGGCACACTGACGTTAACGATTTGTTGACACAAGGGTCACACTTAAAACTTTGGTCATAAGAGGTGGAGCAAGTTACTTCATGCAACAAAATACAAAAGTACACAAACAAATCTGAAGAAAAGAGTGAAATTCTGGATTACATTGGGATTTAAAGTACAGAAGCACTGACAAAGTATTAAGATGTTATGAAATATGTATAACAAAAAACAAACATAAATAAATACAATACTTACATTATGGGGCCATTAAGTTTTTTTTTTTTAATTATCACTTTTTAACAAGAATGCATTAATTTGATCAAAGTGATAATATAGAAAGTGAAATAAAGTGAAAGTTAAATATTTTGTTACAAAAGAATTCTATTTCAAATAAATGCTGTTCTTTTAAACTTTGTATTCACAAAAGAATCCTGAAGAAAAATGGCATCTCAGTTTCCACAAGAATATTGAGGATCATGTGACACTAAAAACCTGGAGCACTGGCTTCCTACATTTTAAAATACATTCACAGAAAACAATTACTTTAATTTTGGGGATAGTTCACCCAAACATGAAAATTACCCCATGATGTACTCACTCTCAAGCTATTCTAGATGTATATAACTTTCTTCTTTCAGATGAATACAAATAGGATTTATGTTAAAAAATGTCCTGGCACTTCCAATCTTTAATGGCAGTGAATAGTAATTGAGATTTTGAAGATCAAAAAAGTGCATCCATCCATTATAAAAGTGCTCCACGCAGCTCCGGGGGGTTAATAAAGGTCTTCTGAAGTGAATCAATCTTCGTAATCTCTTACGATTTAAAAAATCGTAATCTCTAGCTTCCGCTAACTGTCGTACCTACATTCATGAGAGAGTGGCGTTCCAGCGGATCACGTAGGATGTAGCGTAGCTCTGGTGAGAATGTACTAGTTTCCCGAGAACTAAGTTTTGTTTCAGGCAAAGGAAAACCAGTCTCCTCTTGGCTTATATTGAAATCCTCTGACATTTTTCTTTGCAAATCCTCGTTTTGTACTTCTAATTCGTGACCGGTGTTTCGTTTTGCTTTCTCCTCTGCACTTTCGTGTTCCTCACTTCTCACCAGAGCTTATGCTACGCATACGTCCTACATCTGCTGTAATGCCACTCTCTCGTGAACGTGTACGACAGTTAGCGGAAGCTAGAGATTATGGTTTATAAAGTTTTAAACATGGATATTATTCTTACACAAATGCATTGATTCCCTACAGAGGGCCTTTATTTGGCGCCAACCAGGAAATTTTTTTTTATATAACTCCGACTGTATTCGTCTGAAAAAAGAAAGTCATATACACCTTCAGGGTGAGTAAATCTTGGGGAAATTCATAACTTATGTCCATGTTTTCTTATTAATTTATACAGTTTAGAGTTACATAAGTTATAAATTGCACATAAAAAACAACAACTTTGTAGCAAGAACAGCAACCATCCCCAATGCCCATATATATCACTTTAATATGAAAAATGTGCAGTTTTTTCTGGGCAAGAGGACATATATTTGAATATGAAAGCTTGGATTGCGTGGAGTTTTGTGGAGGTGTGGTGACCGGTGGGCAGTGTGGAGTAGAGGTGGGGTGGAAGTGGGCAGCTTTGAGCCAATGAGCCACTGAGAGAAACAGTGGGCTACATGTTTAACACAAGAGTAGTCAGGTGAAATGCTCTAGCCTTTCAAAGCAACTACTTCTTTCAGTTTTTCTCTTGACAGTGGCCGAAAAACGGATATTTTTCTCTATCCATTCATCTTCCCATCTATCTCTCCATGGCTCTGTACAACCCCAGCACATCTTCCTTCCCCCGTGTCGCTTGTTTCTCACTTCTTTCCTGTCCTTTCAATGGCTTACATTGGCTAGTGAAGGTTACCTATGCCTGCAGGGCAGTGTGTGTTACGTGTCTGTGTGTGTGAGACAGAGAAAAAGCATGTGTGTATGTGTCACTCCATTTGCAGCTACATAAATAGCCATTTCCCGCCAGAGCAAACCCACTTTCCCAACACCCACCTTACACACGAATCCCAGCAGGCGCACACACACACACACACACACACACACACAAAACTAGACTGACTGCAGCAGACAAAAAAGTTATTATAATACATTATCACAGATTCCCCCAGTCTCTCTAAGGTGATCACTGTAATACACGAACAACAGCCCTCTCTATCCATATTTACACACTATAAAAGCAAATGCACACCATCACAGCTTAACAGGGACCATCAAAGCAACAAAATGGACCTGATACACACAATAAGAGAGATAAAAACAATAGATCAGAGAGGCAACATAGGAATTTAGCAGAGCACTGATTTAGCACATGTCATGCAAGATCAAATCCCGCTGCAGAATACTCGGTGTGCTAATAAGTGATACGTCCTTTACTGTGTATTTATTCTTAATTATTAAAATACTTCAATGTCTTTTCAATTATACATCACAATATATGAATGATGATGCTAAAACTTTCAAATTAAACATCTATCCTTTGCTTGTACTCAGTTATTTTAAAGTTAGCAAGCATACTTTAGCATAGCGTTATTTAGATTACTTAGAACAAGAAATCACGATAACACTACATATTTTATCAGAAATTGAGGAAGGGGAACAGGATAGGATTCTACACAACACTGACTCATATTAATCACATGCAAAGGAAAGAAATGAATGACAGCATGAGGAAAGAGGGCAGTGATGTTTCACACTGCTAGATAGACATTGCATATCAGGTCAACAAAATCACTAATAATTGTGATATGGATTGTTTGTGCTTGATTATAGATGTTTCAGTGTGATAGCAACTCACTGTTTGACTGTTTCTTTATGGGTCATAATGTGGACTATAAAATCACCTTACACTCCCATTCAAAAGTTTGAGGTCAGTACGTCTCTTATGCTCAGCAAGGCTGCATTTATTTGATAATTCCAGTACAAACACAAATACAGACAATTATAAACAGTAATACTGTGAAATATTATAACAGTTTAAAATAACTGCTTACTATTTTGATACATCTTAAAATGTAATTTATTTATGTGATGGCAAAGCTTAAAGGGATAGTTCACCCAAAAATGAAAATTTGTTTGAAGTTTCTTCAGTAGAACACAAACGAAGATTTTTAACTCAAACCGTTGCAGTCTGTCAGTCATATAATGGAGGTGAATGGGAATCACGGCTTTGAGAGTAAAAAAAAACATACACAAACAAAACCAAATTAAACCCTGCGGCTCGTGACGATACATTGATGTTTATCTGCTTACCCCCAGGGCATCCAAGATGTAGGTGACTTTGTTTCTTCAGTAGAACACAAACGAAGATTTTTTAACTCAAACCGTTGCAGTTAAATTTTAAGCATCATTATTCCATTATTCCATATACCATTCATTTACATATGGTTGCATTTGTGACAGAAAGGAGTTGACTGCTTTGTACTCTAAATTTCTCCATGTTTACAGTCACTGGCTACTTTTTAAGATATATTATTATATGCTGATGTGTATGTTCTTTCTTTGTCATTTTGTGGAAGGTTGTTTCCAAAAATTATGGCATTCTGTTTGTGCCAAAAACTTTTGACTGTTTAGTACAATACATTTGTCTGTCTACTGTTATTGCTGTTGTTTATTCTTTAATAAATGCTTTTTTTATTCTTTATAAGGTACTGCTCACAGTGAACTTTATGCAGTGCATTTTACAGATATCCAAACAAATAGAATGTTTCGTTTTTGTAATAATGAGTTCTCACCAGCTTTGTAAAACTCTGAATGACAAAGCATGAAGATGAAAGTACTACACATTTATTCATGTTTGTAGAACAGAAAGATAAATGCATCAAAAAGTTTTAGAAAACTCAATACTGAAACAATCTAAACACCTTTTTGGAACAAACCGAACACCATCTATTTGAAGTACTGATAATTTTATAAATGTATTTACTGCAAATTTAATACATCTTGCTGAATACAAGTATTAATTTCTTTAATCTTACTGAACCCAAACTTTTTGATAATTTGTGAGTGCTTGTTAATCAAAAGCAAAATGTTTTTATTTTGCTATCATTCATCTAAATGTAATAACTTGCTCCACCACTGAAACAAATATTTTTTTGTCACAAAATCATGTCATGTTTTCATCCACTGGGTTCAATCGGGAACATAATGGCACCTTTTCACAATCCAATCAATGCCGATGCATATAATCAAGTCTTGTCCTATATTTTTGAATTCCGAGAGACATTATGTTCAATGGGTATATCGTCAACCACGACATAAAGCGAATGTGTTTGTGCAGTTTGGATTGCATGTGCTGTCCAAACATGAACGAAATAACTGAGTGCTTTGTTTTCCAATATCACACATTGTCTCGTGCTTGGCAATATCTCTCTCTCACACACACACAGTCAAAAGCACGGATGCTAACACACACCTGCCTGTTTGTGGAGAGCTGGCCTGCACAAAATCCAGATAGAGGTTGATTGAACACAGCAGATGTGAAATTACCCATACCCAATTTGGGCCAATTTCCTTGTCTTTTACTGGCTGTTACTGGCTATCTGAAGAGAGTCAACACATCCATTTAGTCTCTCTTTTACGCACATTCGAATACACGGTCTACACAGACTGTTCTTTCACTTGTCTCTCTCTTATTCAACATTGTAAAAAAAAAACAGCCCAGTCTACCTGATCATTAATACACAGCTTCTTAGAAGAGAAAATAGGAGCCTATTAACTAAAGAATAGGGAGAATAAAAGAAAACAAGACTGACAGGGTGTTTTTCATGCAAGCCTGAGAGAGATGGACAAAAGGAGTAGGAGAGGAGGGAGAGACAAAGAGAGCAGGACAGAGAGAAAGACTGAAGCAAAGATGGATAGACAGTGTGACTGTGCCGATAATGACAGACACACACCACACGTTGAAGACAAATGAGTGATGGCTCCAGTTTTTCTTTTCCTCGCCTTCTTAAAGGAATAGCCGGCTCAAAAAATAATTCTGTCATTATTGACTCGCCCTCATGCTACTTTTTATTCTGTAGAGCACAAAATGAGGAATTGCACACTTCATGGTTCATAGCGCCTACAAAAAGGACAAAAACACACACCAAAAGTCCATATGCACATTCCAAGTCTTCTGAAGTCATGTGATGACTTTGTCTGAGAAATAGTCTGAAATGTAAGCCATTACGCAGTGGTAATCTGTCAATCTGGGGAGTTAAAATCAAGAAAAATAAGATTTTTTTTGGCTCTGTAAAGCATTTTAAATAAAGTAAAGCTATATACATAAAACATATCTATTTTTAATCCAAATAATGAATGAATCATTGAGTCTGGGCTTTAAAAAAAATTAATCTGGTTCTCAAGGTATCAATTCATTTAAGTTCAACTCACCTAAAAATAAACGGGGTTCCAAAAATGGATGCCATGGAATAACCATTTTGGGTTCCCCAAAGAACCTTTCAGTGAATGGTAAGAACCATTTTTTTTTCCAGTGTGAAGAAAAATTGAATAATCTGATGAACCTTTTTCTACTATAAAGAACCTTTTGCGCATATTCTATAGATGCTAAAGGTTCTTCACCTAATCATAGATGCCAATTAAGAACCTTCATTTTAGGAGTGATGATCCCGTTACAACGGTTCTTGAGTTAAGAGCTCATTAGAACAGAAGAATATTGTGAATACAAACCTAAATTTCAGTTTGGCTTCAGAAGACTTGGAAAGTAGCACATGAGTCTTATGAACCACTTTATGTTGTTCTTTTAGGATCTTCAAAGATCACTATGGTCTGAAAAAAGACGTTAACATTCTTCAAAATTCTCATTTTGAGCTCCGTGAAATAAAAGCAGAATAAGGGTTTGGAACAACATTAAGGTACGTGATAATTTCCATTTTTGGGTGAGCTATTCCTTTAATTAATCCACTACAGTCTCTCATTGTGTTTTATATAATAAACTATATACAGGTTCAGCGTGTTGTTAGTGTGGTCAGATGGTTATATATGGACTGAAAAATGAGTTTACAAGCTGGACACAAAAAGGAAAGCATATGTGACACTGGACCACAAAACCAGTCATATTACTAATCAAAAATTAAGTTTTGATATATTTACGGTAAAAAATTTACAAAATATCTTCATGGAACATGATCTTTACTTAATATCCTAATGATTTTTGGCATAAAAGAAAAATCGATAATTTTGACCCATACAATGTTTTTTTGGCTATTGTTAACCAAGCGACTTAAGACTGGTTTTGTGCTCCAGGGTCACATATGTTTCTGAATTGGTCAGCTTTTGCATTTAAGCACGAGTAATTAAAAGCCATGTTTAGCTACGACCGAATGAGGAAAGGAATTTCTGAAAATATAGATTTACTTTACGAGACAAGTCCGTATTTACATTCAAAGCTCTTTTATAATCCTTTTGAAGTAACCATAACCATCCATTGGTAGGAGCTTTCATAACATTTGGTTTCGATTACAGAGTCTTTGTTGGACTGAGAGGAATGTCTCTCAGTCTCTATATGTGTGCTGAGTCATTTTAAACTAACAGCGGGGGGAATATTTGGTTTTGCCTCCTTTGCGGAGTCCACTCATCCATCTCCATTCCTTCATCATCTCTTTTGCTCCTGGGTCTCTATGAACACACACACACACACACACAAAACACACACAGAGGAAGCACTTTGTGCTTAGCGACTTACACAAACAGATTTAAACACACCTACTGTATGAACCTTGCTGACATGATTAATCCTGTCTGATAAAGCCAGTCCAGAGCTCAACACATACCAATATCTGTGCCATGTGCGCTGATATGTTCAAGCTGTAGTGCTGTCTATATTTCTGACCCATAGCTGTTGCTAGACTCTATTTAGGGTCTTTCACTGTAACCCCCCCATAAAATCTGTGGTTAAGCTAGTGATCTCTCCTCACGTTTGCTGAAAACAGTGTCTGCTGTAAACTATGACATGGCTCACTGAAATACTTGATTCTGATTGGTCGCTAGCAGCATTCGGTGGTCAAATGTTATTGTACACTAAACTGTATATTGGACAGTTGTTCCTGTCAACAATATGTATACCTACACAGAGTTAGCTATTTCACATCTCTTTCTTCTCACATAATAATGTCCATTTGTTTGCTGTAATAAGCAGGATAATGTGCAGTCATCTAGCCATGATAGCAAAAAAAAAAGGGTGCATTGCCATCTTACTCCAACCAAAGTGACTTGAACGCATTTGCCAACATGTAAACAAGTCCCAAGAGGACTTGAACGCACCATCTCTTTCAAAATTCAGCCAATCAGAATCCACCCGAATTGTAATAAACAATGTTATCATCTGTTGGTGTGGACGCTGATATAGTTATCGTTACAGTTTAGTTACGTTCTTGGTATGAACGATCCTTAACTGTCAGCGCTGATAGCCTAGTGGGCAGTTTGCTGACATATAAATAACGCTGTTGCATTGAGGGCGTCCCGAGTTCGAATCCCAGCTTGAGGACCTTTCCCGATCCCACCCCCCTCTCTCTCTCTCTCTCACCCAATTTGCTTCTTGTCTACTCTACACTATCCTATCTTAATAATGGCAAAAATACATTTTCAAAAAAGACCCAAAAACTTGGAATACTCTGCTTGGTTAAAAAAATTTTTTATTTTTTAAAGTTCAATTCGTATATGGATCACACTAGTCAGTGACGGACCACATAGCTGTTATAGACCTAAGATTTGCTCTAACCGCTAAAGTTTAGAGCAAGTGATGTACTCACAGAAAACAAAAAAATATAGACATGATGAGAAAATCAATATGCTATGTAAAGGAAGACTGTGTTAGCAGAGAACTGAATTAAAGGTATGTCTGTACATCTGTGATTCAGTTTTTCCCGTCTGTTTTACAGACTTTTAGCTTTGACTTTGAATGTCCTTGCTAAAGTCTGTGTAAATGAGGAGCATGTGTATGTGTGTGTGATTTGTTCTGCAGGCATTGTGTGTATGTGTGTGTGTTTAAATGTGTGCTGTGGGCGTTGCTGAGGCACTGATCCATGCAAAACCACACTGGCACAACACTACCCTTTATGTCAACCCCAGGCCTATGGCTCTGGCTCTCTCTTGCTTTGATTACATTTAACATTACATTAACACAAGATTATTTGGTCAACGTTTGCTCACCATCTAATTTGCAGATACTTGTTTACTAATTGCCCAGAGAGCCAGTTCCACTTATTCCGCTGATTGCACATTTGATTACATATACTGTACATATATAATAAATATATAACACCACTAATGGTTGTGACCCTGAGGTGTTAAAAAGGCTTTTTGTATTCAAAAGAAAAAACCTGAGCAACCGACCTCCTGTACATCCAGTTAGTTTTAAAACCATGTTCAGAATGAAAGAACACAATGGCTATGGAAGATGAACTGTGAACATAATAGACTACTGACTTTTATAAAGACAGGCGTCACTTACTTCCTTCTCAACTTACAGGTTTGACTTACAGCACAGGAACTAAAACCTAGAACAAATCAAAGCGTGTTTAAACTAGGCAAATCACATGAGCAAATAAGAACTAATCATCTAGGGGCAACTGACAACAATTAATACGAACGAAAAGCAAGACTGCGTGGCGCCATCTAGTGGATGGCGCTAAATACTATCAAAAATCATTCGGAGAAACTCCACATTTTGAAATAGAAGAGCTTATCTATAACTTTTCTTTCTGTTTCCTCCTCATGTAAATCTGACTGTAGTCTTTTCACACACACAGGTTCATAACAGTAAGTATCCACTTGTGTAGCAACTATAAGGATGAAAATACACCAAATTCCGTGCATAATTGTTTTATTATTATATATATATATATATATATATATATATATATAAAAAATGTGAAAGTGTAATTGATTCCTGACGAATTTTCAGCAGCCATACTCCAGTCTTCAGTGTCACATGATCCTTCAAGTTCTGCTTAATATTTCTGTGGAAATAATAGTGTCTTTAATAAGTGTCTTTAATGTCACTTTCGATCAATTTTAATGCATTCTCCCTGAATTAAATTCATGTGTTGCATTTAAATCAATACAAATAATTAGCAAATCGGTGTCAGTGTAAATGTACCCTTAAAGAGATAGTTCACCCAAAAATTCTGTCATTAATTACTCACCCTC
>NW_015642055.1:200487-206880 GCF_001515625.1 Sinocyclocheilus rhinocerous | reverse complement strand
AAATGACCGTACGCCCAATTTTCTGTCGTACGTTCATTTCGTAAATGAAGCCCATTGTGTCCATTGTAGCTTTTCTTCCTGAAAGGATTGCCCCCCCCCCCCAAAAAAGGCCACACCCACTTTAGACCCTCATTTCACTGAACAGCCATGTCGGGTGAGATATATATATATATATATATACAGTATATATATTTTTTTTATTATATATTCTAGATGTGATATACAGACTCTCATGTGGTAATGCAGAAATGAAAAATGGTCAGACTTTTAAAAATACATACGTTATACACATTTTTTTTTTGTGAGAAACATACTTTAAGTGCTATAAACAAACCTGTAACCAGTCTGTAAATGAAGGCTCACAGATTATGAAGCGTGTTCATATTTCTCCTCATTTGTAAGTCACTTAGGATAAAAGCATCTGTTAAATGAATATATGTAAATGTTCCAGCAATCTGAAAGCGACAGTCTGAGCAGACTAGAGCTCAATGGGGGCCATTAAGAGCTTCAGGTGCATTTAGAGACATATTGCACAGTAATGTCAACAATAACTAATAATCAAAGAGCAGCACAGTCCTGATCCCAGAGATGGACACCACAAAAAAAAAAAATCAATGAAATTGTCATAAATAAATATACAGTCAAAACATTTAACACACACACATCTTTCTCAGATAAAACAAAACTCTTACATGACAGAAACTACTAAGTAAACATTACACTTTAAAACTATATTTTGAGTACAAACAGCTCTATTATATGGAGGTTCCCAGCTGTCTTTTGACACTCACAACCAACCACAAAAGCATCTACTTCCCCCAACATCCATGAACAACCATGATGACTAATCAGCATAATCAGGATGGATCATTTCATATTTAAATGATGCTAAGTAGTTTGCGACTAACAGCAATCAATGGCCCCTTGCAGTACCACCTACAAGCAGAAAACTGAAAAAATCTGACACAGTGACTGTTACAATGTTTTGCCTGAGTTTAAATGGTCAGTCGTCTAAGTCTAGGTCAGGGAAACGGCTGCTCATGTCCTTAAGAAAGTCGAACTCTTTCACCTGGAACTCAACATCCTTCCACTGCTTGGGAGTGGATTTGCCTCCAGGAGTCTTCAAGGAAAAGCTCTTTATTTTCAAGCAGGGGACTATTACCACCCTCCTGAACTTAATCTCCATTCCCCATTCCTGAGAAAGAGAGAGACGGAGGAATGAACAAAAGTAGGTCAGTATTCTTAAGGATTTCTTCCTGTGTTTAGTCGGATACATTTATAATGCAACATGTGATCTACATGCGTAAACTAACACAATCTGTACCTTTCCACAGTTCCTGCAGCTGATAACCCGTCCAGGCTCCCAATCTTCAAAGCTCTTCTCCAGAACGACCTGCACACCTGCTGTATAATGCCTCCTATGAAACACACCAGTACAGACATGTTTGTTTTTGATCATGGTAGGGATCATTGACTTCATTGTTTTTATTCTGAGCTAATGCCATTTTCTGTCCCATAAGCTATCGAACAAATTGCACTTGAGTAATAAAATGTGGCTCTAAGAATAAACCATAAATGTCACTACTGTTCAAAAGTTTGGGGACAGTAAGGTTCTTTTTTTTTTTTTTTAAGAAAGAAATTATACTTTTAATACATTGTTCAGCAAGGATGCATTCGATTGTTTCAAAGTGACAGAATCATTTTGTAACATTCTAAAAATCTTTACTATTTCAAATAAATGCTTTTCTTTTGAACTTTCTATTCAACAATGAATCATGAAAACAATAAACTTATCACAGTTTCCACAAAAATATTAAGCAGCACAACTGTTTTCAGTATTGATAACAATCAGAGTATTAGAATGATTTCTGAACTGAAGACTGGAGTAATGATGCTGAAAATTCAGCTTTGCATCACAGGAATAAATTACATTTGAAAAATATTTAAATAGAAGCTGTTATTTTAAATTATAATATTTCACAATATTATTTCCTTTACTGTATATTTGATCTAATAAATACAGAATTGGTGAGCAAAAGAGACTTCTTTCAAAATCATTAAAACAACTTTTGAATGGTAGTGTAGTGTATTTCATTAAACACTCTCCTTGGCTGCATATTTTTCAGAATTATTTAATGTCTATTTGGTCTGTGATACTGACTGTCATGCACTCAGGAATAACTCACTCAAACTCAAGGTTGATGTTGACATGGTGAGTATTTTCTATTTTTCTTAAATCTTCTCCACTGCAGACAGGCAAGAAGCATCCTCTGCATTGAAACTGAACCTGACCGGGACTATAGCGCTGCTCCCTCTCATCCTTTTTCCTCTCGGCCTGGATTCGAATCATAACAGCGTTTTGTTGGAGCTCGGATATCTGACAGGAATAAAGAGACAGAAGTTTTTTAGGAACCTGAAATCTGAATACTTCAAGCTTTTCTATTATTTGACGTGAATTGCAAACCTTGCGACTGAACTCCCTGGGACTCATTTGCTGCACTTGGTCAATAGCTTTTGCAGTCAGACTTTCTAGATACTCATTGGTGAGTTCCCTGCGTATTTCACGCCCACCTTCTTCGGCCACCACTGAGTAGACGCTGTTCATAGCTCGAGCCCGCCCACTGGCCTGCTGCTGCGCGATCTCATTGGTCAACAGCCCGTAACGTACAACTAAGTTGCATTCTGGAATATCAAGTCCTTCCTCAGCTACACTGGTGGAGATGAGGAGGTTGAGGATTCCTTTTCTAAAATGTTTTATGGTTTCCTTTTGTTCATTCTAAGAACAAATACAAAAAAGCAGACATAAATAGGAAGTAGAGAAAATTATACTGTAAGTAAACTTCTTCCTGTAAATACTGTATATGGGATGTTTTTCTTCAAGTAAGCATGACTAACAAATGCTTTTTAGGGAAACCATCTGAGACGCTTTCTTGTGTGAAAGTACCTGGGTCATGTGATTTGCACCTGTACCCGCTCCTGTGAGAATGCCAGCTTTGACGTTGACCCTCTGCAGCTCAGGGTTGGAGTTCACCCAGTCAAACAGACAATGGGTGCCCCTGCGGGTCTTAGAGAAGAGGATAGCGCGAGAGTTTTCATCATTAAACTCTTCCTGCAATGTGCATTGCAACCGGGCCAGTTTGGGGTTTTCGTAGCGGGCATTCGATGCCAGCTGTTTAAGCTCCACACGGTTCTCTGAGTAGAAACAGAAGAGTGGAAATATTTGTCATCATTTGAGTGAATGGTTGAGATATTATTAGCTGAATGCTAATAACAAAGACAACACCATCAAATTTTGCTGTCAACACAGACCACAAATAAAGGGACAGTAATCTAAATATGCATAAACAAAACTGAGATTTAAGCAGAAAGCAAAATTATCAATGAATAGTGGCTTTAATTTCAGCCTGTTTCCCACAAAAAAATAAAAATAAAATAATCGTATGACTTTACAAGACTTTTATAACACACAAATCAAGTGGACTACTTTTATGAAGCTTTTTTTGCACTGATAATACAATTTTGGCTATAACCAATAAATTCTATTACAATTCTATACTATTTAGTCTAAATAAAAAAAAATAAACTAAAATCTATGATTTTAAATCCGACATGTTAATTTAGACATCACAAAATGATAAAGTACAGTATAAAAATGTGATTCATTTTGAACTTGGATAAAGATTAACAGCGTTATTAAATTATTACTGTTTTTTTAAATATTAACTTTAAGTGAGTGTTAGATGACAGAAAGGCTAAAATCTAAATTTAACAATAGGGTACACGAACAGGCACAAGTAAATATATTTATTAATATATTAGCAGATATATATCTAATACTGACTGATAAAATACAAAAAAGTGTAACATTGGCCCATAACTGCTATGGTGCCAATATATTTTTGTCCTTTTTGAAACTTAACCCCTCAACTAAAGTCTTTCATTGTATGGAAAAATAGCATGCAAAATTTCTCCCTCTGTTATTATTATTTGTATGTGTGTGGGAAAATAAGTCATACAGGTTTGTAACAACACTGCGGTCAGTAAATGATGAGGGGTTAACTATCCCTTCACAGAGCATCACAATAGTCAACAGCACAGTAAACAATCCACACCATCAAAAAGTCCCTGGAGAAAGAGATCTGTTCCATCCAGCAATTTGGTTTTCCTTGAATTGTAGAACTCGTCTAGACCCCAGAACGCGTCCACCATGCGAACGGTGTCATTAATGAGAAGAGCGTCGTTGTATTGCCGCAGGTGCAAAGCACACTGAGCAATCAGTCTGTTCTCTTTCTTTACACCTGACAAACAAACACACCATCAGATCAAGTCATGTTTTTGCAGGAGATTGAGAATATACGACTCAAAGTTGTAGTGACATTAACCTGCTTTTTCTAGTTCCACCACATCAGCTTCATATTCCTGGGTGCCCATCTCTCGCAGGCTGCGACTCACCGTTGACGGCATAAACTCATGAATCATCAACATCATTGCCTTCAAGTGGTCGCCAAATGGATCCTGTTGCACACAAACAAACATATACACACACACACACACATATTGGGTCTTGAATGTTTAAGCAGTTGTACAGTACAATCACATTATGACTCAAGACACACAGAGGAAAGTACCAGAGCTCTTTTTTCCACAATATCATATTGCTTTTTGGGTCTAGGAACGACTTTCTGCAGCACTAGAGTAAAATTCTTGGTGGACACAATTACTGAATCCAGATTGGCACAGATCTGAGAATGAGAGAGGAAAAGAGATTCTTTCATTAGTTCACAGCACAAAATAAATTAGTTTTCAATTGACTTGATGTTTGTATTTGTATTAATGTCCATTATAGGTCATGTATCTGATATTAAAGGGTTAGTTCACCCAAAAATGACAATCCTGTCATTAATTACTCACCCTCATGTCGTTCTAAACCCGTAAGACCGACCTCCGTTCATCTTCGGAACACAAATTAAGATGTTTTGATGAATTCTGAGAGCTCTCTGACCCTCCCATAGACAGCGATGTAAGTAACACGATCAACGTCCAGAAACGTAGCAAGGAGGTCGGTAAAATAGTCCATGTGACATCAGTGGTTCAACCGTAATTTAAAGAAAACAAAAATAACGACTTTATTCAACAATTCGTCTCCTCCGCGTCACCCTATAGTGCTATTTTACCGATCTCCTTGCTACGTTTCTGGACCTTGATCGTGGTAATTACATTGCTGTCTATGGGAGGGTCAGAGAGCTCTCAGAACTCACCAAAAATATCTTAATTTGTGTTCAGAAGATGAACGGAGGTTTTACGGGTTTAGAACGAAATGAGGGCAATGTTCCCTCTAAGCTACGTGTGAGCGGCCGCGCAGAAGAAATAATGTGCCGCGCACACGCAAAAATGAGTTGGGAAAGTCATTTGACTGTATTCTAGTAAAAACGAAAGAATTGCAATGATCGGGTAAACTGCTATAAAGTTGATGTCGCTATAGAGTTAGAACCGGTGAATGTGGTTTACAGGTTTCATAGAAAGAGAATGATGTGCATGTGCGCCCAATGAGTCGCTGTAGAAACCGGATACTTCAGTGGTTGCGGACGAAATAGCTCAAATCGAGAGCCAACGCAAACGCAATTACGCGAAATAAAACGTCCTCGGGTTTTAAAGAAGAGTGGCTTGATTAAGTGCTGGAAATAGCGGATGATGGGCACAGAACGGTAACAAAACTCAGAGACATTTACAGTCACACACAGGTGTATTGTGCAAACTGTATTTCATAGGGATGTTTAGGTAGCTATAGAAGAATTCACGTTCACGGTTTTTTTTCTTTGAAAATATTTAACTTGCAGATCTCAGTTTAAATGCTTCAGTTTGTTTTGATATTATATTATATTATGTTAGGCCTATATTATAAAGCTAATAAATAATTGACCTTGTTTTTTAATGGAGTCACTTATGCTCATCAAGGCTGTATTTATTTGATCAAAAATACAGAAAAAAAACAGTAATATTGTGAACTATTAGGCTATTGCAATTTCTAATATTGGTTTCCTATTTTAATATACTTTAAAATATAATGTATTCCTGAAGCAAAGCAGAATTTTCAGCATCATTACTCCTGTCTTCAGAGTGATCCTTCAGAAATCATTCTAATATTCTGATTTATTATCAGTGTTGAAACTTGTGCTGCTTAATATATATTTTTTTATTGTGCTGTTTTGATTCTTTGATTAGGCTAACAAAAAGTTAAAAAGAACAGCATTTATTAAAAATAGAAATCTTTTCTAGCAATATAAGTCTTTACTATCACTTTTTATCCATTTAACACATCCTTGCTGAATAAAAGTATTAATAAAAAAAAAACAAGAAAGAAAAAATTTACTGACCCCAAACTTTTGAATAGTA
>NW_015642055.1:175330-200437 GCF_001515625.1 Sinocyclocheilus rhinocerous | reverse complement strand
TTTCCAACATTGATTATAAATTAGCATATTAGAATGATTTCTGAAGGATCATGTGACACTGAAAATTCAGCTTTCCTTTACATGAATAAATTACATTTTAAGAAATTTTTAAGTTACCGGCCATTCATAATTTCTACTAGCCAAAAAAATTAAACGAATAAATTATGAAAAAATGAACAGAATTTTCATTTTTGGGTGAACTATCCCTTTAAATCTTTGTTGTGAATGTGGAAAACATGACTTGAATTGAATTTCAGTTCTTGCATGATTTTTTTTTAAATTGTGTTTTTTTTTAGCTTTATTGCCAAGTCCTAATGTGTACATTTAAACACACCTGCAATACATGTTCAACAGCTTTATCCAGTTGCCTATTTCCTCCTGTACCAGGTGATGCTGTGAGACCCAAAATCTGAGGAAGATTCCCTTGTTTTCTCACTTTCTTTTCAACATAGCGGCCCATTATCTTATTATAGACGCTCTCCTTTTGTGTATGGTGACATTCGTCTATTACCAGCAGGGTAAAGTCTGAAAAGAGACAAATGAAGGGTACTGTTAAAGGGGTCATATGATGCGATTTCAAGTTTTCCTTTCTCTTTGGAGTGTTACAAGCTGATTGTGCATAGATAAGATCCCTGAAGTTGCAAAGACTAAAGTCTCAAAACCAAAGAGAAATTCTTTATCAAAGTTAAGACTCTGCCACGCCCCAAGGAGGGGGCTTTGTAGAAAACGAAGCGTTTGAGAGAGGCGGGGCATAGAGGACCTACAATAATGTACAGTATTTGAAAAATAATGTGTTTTTTGAACATTAAAGCATGTCAACATATTCTGTTACACCAAATACACAAAATAATGATCTTTAAAAAAGCATCATATGACCCCTTTAATACTTAATACGTCATCATGTTTTCGACCCAAAACTTTCACAAAATCAATTAAATCAAGTAGTCAGTGAATGGAAGTGCTTAATCTTCAAAATATTTTCTACCTTAGAAGATCCTATTAAATATTGAGCTGTTTTATTTTTAATCCTTTTCCGGAAGGTTTCAACCCAAAAAATGGTTGATCATGATTTGTGTGATTTTGTAATTTTACAGCAATTAACATTAACATCAAAATTAAAAATACAAAATATTTGTGTATAACAAAAAAATAAATAAACTATCCCAGAATGTGTCAAAGAGTTTCAGATTTAGCTTGAATTAGGCTGTCACTTAGTAGGTGCTACATGGTTAGTAGATACTGATAAACTTATATTTTTGGGTTAATATTTAAAAATAGTGAATAATAGTTCAAATGAGATCATCAAAAGGTTTTTACATATTGGTTTGCATACCAATTCAACAGGTTATTGTGGTTATTATTGTTATATACAATTAAGAAGGTGCATGTATGTGCAATAGCAAAGTCTTATAATAGTTCTCACAACAATAAAACATGGGAATTGTTCCTCTAATACTTGAAAAAAGCCAACCAAAGTGTACCGTATTCATGGAGTCAAGTTTACATTCATGCACTGTGTAAAACTGTTGTAAGGCATTATGTATCATGGCGTGTCATGCAGAATCATCTGTTACCAGTCAGCTCCACGTGTTTTTCTTCCTCCATGTTGATCAGGGCGTTCTCCAAGATCTGAGCCGTGCAGATGACCAGGTCTGAGGCCTTGACTAGACACCCAAACAAGTCTTTCTCATTACTGTCCCCACTGATGGCTGTTATCTTGTATGTATTCCCAAGATAAGGCTTGAATTCTTTTGCAAAATGCTGGTCTACCAGATGCACCTGAGAACAATGGACAATGGATATGAATATTCTGTGTAAATCTAAATACAACAAGAGTAATAAAAAAGTTACAAAGGTAGTGATAAAGCACTAATCTGGCTTTACCTTGTTGACGAGCACTGCCACTTTGGCATTGGCTGTGGTCTCCAGGTGTTTCTTAGTGACGTAAACCGCAGCACGGGTTTTTCCTCCACCGGTGGGCAGCCAGATGATGCTGTTCTCCCCTCTGAGTGCTGCCTGCACCACCTCCTCCTGGTATGGTCTAAGATTGCAGTCCATCTACACTCAAACAGTCAGAAGAAGAAGGTACAATAAAGACAGCTATTTTACATGGTCAAAAATGATCAGTATTCATGAAACACATCAGTTTTGTCACCACACATACTAAAATGGTTTGACTGAAATGACTGACACATTTCCTAAAGCTTCAGGCACAGATCATTACAGATTAACCAGTGTAGTGCGATAATGAATAAACTGATCCAGTGCCATTCAGAAGATACAGTAAGAAACAGGCAGAATAAGAATTGTGCAAACCAGAGAGAATGTTTTAGTTATCTTTTCTCAACTATCATAATTTTCTTATAAGCATTTAAGGTGAAATGTTAGTAGTTTCACCATTAATCTCTGTTAAAGGGCTAGTTCACTCATAAATGACAATTTTGTCGTCATTTACTCATCCTCAAGTTGTTCCAATTATAAAAATTGTGAGTTTCTTTCTTCTGTTGAACACAAAAGAAGATATTTTAAAGAATGTTGGCAACCACACAGTTGCTGGGAGCCATTGACTTACATATTAAGGAAAAAATAATATGGAAGTCAATGGCTGCCAGCAAATGTTTGGTTACCAACATTCTTTAAAATATCTTCTTTTGTGTTCAACAGAACAAAGAAATTGATACAGGATTGGAACAACATGAGGGTGAGTATATAATGACGATCTTAAAACGAATATTCCATGCTAAAAATATCAAAGCTACTACTTTGCTTACGGTTTTGCATTGAAAGACTATAAAGGACTATAAACTACGATTAAATAACTGTATCTGCACAGGTCAGTATTGTGTCAGTATGTTCACTCACCTGTGCTGATGTCACTGTAGTGGTGAGGTGTCTGTGTTTCTTTGAGAAGCTGAACCTCATCTGGTCTTCAAACCCGTCCCTTTATTAGCCTGCTGAGCAGAAAAACGAAACCGGAAACAGAGAAAGGGCCCGGCAGGAGGAGATGAATGACATACAACAAAATAGGGGCCAAATTCAATGACAGCAGCATCCATGGACTGTTAGTATAATAAAAAAAAAAGACACTTTTAAACTTTTTTTGTCATCAATTTGTCATTGTTATCAGAGATTTGTTTTGTTTTTTATTGTTTTTCTGCACCCCTTGGTACAGCAATGATGTGGACTGAAACAGATTTTGATTGTAAATGTGGAGAGCAGTAGCTGCAGCGAGGGCAGAAGAAAGTAATAGAGAGACCTTGATGGGGCCCCATTTGGCAGTCGGTGATTTTAGGAAATCAAAACTGAACGAACTGCCTTTGTCATCTGCCTGTTACACACACAAAAACACACACATATATATATAAGAAAAAGCTGGGTGATGCAGCAGGATAACGACCCTAAGCATTAAAGTAGATCTACTACAGAATGGTTTCAGAGACATAAAATCCATCTTTTCTGCCCAGACCTCAACCCAATTGATACTGTGGAATGAGCTCAAGAGAACCATTCACACCAGACGTCTTAAAAATATGGGTGAGCTGAAGCAGTTCTGTAAGGAAGAATGGTCCAAAATTACTCAAACTTTAAAAAAAAAAATTTATTTTCCAAAAAAAAAAAAAATCATAGTACATAGAACCGTAGCAATTTACATGCATCTTCCAAATGTAACCATGGCCAACCGCTTTCTAGCACACCCATCTGTCCTCTTCGTGAGGGCCATCAGTGTCCCACAGTAAAACAAAAAATAAAGAACCCTGATAATACATCAACATTGCAGCAGTTCATCAAAGTCATGATTCAAGTAAATGCCCATTACAAGAGACTGAGAAATAAACCAGCTGTCCTGTTACATGTGTGTGAACGGTAAACTAGCAAAGAACATGCGCAAAGAACATTCAGAGAAAACACATACATATTTGAAAATACGGGTTTGTGCAGTTGTCCATTACGAGTACTTTAGGTAGTAGCAGACAAAAGTGTTTTGCAGTTATGACTGAAATGGAAATAGTTGTTCCTGGTCCCAAATGGGTGTAAAAATCAGGCTGCAAAAACTGTGAATGGTTACGCCCGGGATCATGACACGCTGAAAGCTTTTGAAGACGACAAATATTGGTTTGCAAACAGAGATAAGCACTTCACAACGACACTGACAAAGCCAAGTGGACAGCAGTAATTTCCCAGGAGGACAAAAACAAGGACTATTGTTACTTGAAGTGATCTGTCAAGGAATGAACCGTCTTTTCTTCAATAAAAACCATTGATGGAACTCAAAAGAAAAAGAGAAAAAAAAATGTCCCTTATATTTTCAGATTTATACTGAATAGGCACGTCCTGTATATGACTAACCGGCTGTATCGAACAGCTTTGGCAGAGAATGGTGGCACCGCAGTGACATCATCACTAGAGGCCAAACATTGTCCGAATTTGGCTGCAGCATCTCGGGTCAGTAAATGTCGCAGGATAAGACTTTGTTACACAACCAAATGTTTGTGTACAGTATGTAGAGCAACAGTTTGCGTTGTTCGGGAGTCATTCGTTTAATGGCGCATGGGACAGAAAAACAGAATTGCTAATAGTGACTTCTGCCTAAGCTAACGCCCACATCGATCACACTTTCAGTTTTCATTTTCCCTTAATGCACTGGCACAGCAGAGTCATACACACCAATATAACCTTGAGTTTTATAACTATACTGTATAAGAAAGAAAAAAGTAACAGAACGCAGCAACTTTTGACAAGTTTGCATATCATTCATCCAAATTAAACGTGTATGTGATCACACTCTCTATAGTAACTAACTGGTCCCTTGTCCTAGGCTAGATGCCCGTTACTTGTCAATGAGCCCGGCCTCTTTCAGTTTGAAGTAGAAAAACTTCTCCAGTGTGTTGGCACACTTGCAGTACTCGCTGTCTGGAGGGTTGTACTCTCGGCAGTTTGTGATCACTCTCTGCAGGTCGGCGATAAACAGCTTTTTTGTCACATAATACCGGTTCTTCAGACGCTCCGTCATCGTTTTCAAGTCTGAGTAGGAGGAGAGGTTTATTCAATTGAATGCAATCTGCTGTTGTTCAAACTGTATAGACTTTTACTGATAAATATTGGCAGTCTAGCTCGCTCGACTAGTTCAATAGCGGCTCTTCAGAATAAATAAATAAATCTCATTACTGTATACGCAGATGATATTAGTACCCACCAATGGGGAAGCGGATGACCTCATAATAGTCTGGAGCTTCGGATTTCTTCACTGGCTCCATGAAAGGCCAGGCGTCTGGATGTGTCTGTTCACACACAGATGAGACGGTGAGCATATACCCAAATATTACACAGTTAATGTGCTAAAATGAATGTGTGATTGACAACAGGCCTCTTACTTTAATCTGTGCAAGTAGATTCTTTAGCATGTTGTAGAGCAGATCTGGATCTTTCAGCTCTTTACTGCAGAGATAAAATAAGAGAGGATACACAAATAACACGCATTAAACCCCAAAAGCAAGTAAAATAGCTGCTAACTTAATTAGGAATTGCAACATAATCCTGCTGTTTTGCTAAGACTGGCTCATCTTATATATCACACACAAAGTGACCAAAAATTTTATATATATATATATATATATACATATACTGTATATATATATATATATAAACAAATAACAGTTTTCTATTGTGATTTATTTACATTTATTCCTGTGATGGCAAAGCTGAATTTTCAGCATCATTACTTCAGTCAGTGTCAGAAATAATTTTAATATGCTGATCTGCTGCTCGAGAAACATTATATTTTCATATTATTATCAAAGAAGAGCATTTATTTGAAATAGTAAAGACATTAATAATATTACAAAAGATTTCTGTCAATTTAATGCATTCTTGCTGAATAAAAGCATTAAAGTCTTAAAAATTCTTTCTGAGCCCAATCTTTTGAAGTGTACACATGCTATCGCTGTAAAACCGTAAGATGCAGTTCCACTATGATCTAATACAGACAGACAGATGGTCCAAGATTTCAGAATAAATATGCATAAATTCTCCTCTGACCTCTTCTCCTTGGCACTAGGTTTCCAACCAGTCTCTCCTCGTGGAAAAAGGAAGGGAGAGAGTGTGTGAGAATGGAAGAATTTTGTATGTGCATCATAGCTGCTATTTAGACTCGAGCGCACACTTACTGATGCCTGGTATACTCTCCACAGGAATCTGCCGCACACCCTCTTTGAAGCAGGTGAGACCTGGATACACTTTCCTGATCTGATTCTGTTTCCTCTCAATCAGTTTCTTGATGATCTACAGCAGACGACAACAAACCCACAGTCATATAACATTAGCCTGGCTGTCTTGCCCTTCTCTTAGATCTGCAGACAAATTGACCAAAGGTTAATGTGTTCAGCCAATTTGGGATATTTTGAGATATATCAAAAAAGTGGGGAAAAAAACCCCTCCAAAAACATACACCATGTAATACCACTGGATAAACCAGTACAATGTATTCCTCTCCAGCAGCAGGGTAAATCTGTGCACTCTCACCTCTTTCTGCCTCTTTATAATGTGTGAGAGTTCGGTGTAGGGTATTCTGGGATTGAGCTCGCACTCCATTAGCGTGGCTCCCTCATAGTCTTTGATGTAGCCAAGGTATCGGCTCTTCGGCACTTTGATGTCTTTGGAGAAGCCCTACCGACAGAATGAGGGTTCAACAGGTGAAGCTGCACAGTGGAAAAATAGAAAATGAAAAACGTTTGTACGTGAGTGGCTGGAGCTGTACCTGTTTCTTGAAGTAGCCGATGGCGTATTCGTCAGCATAGGTGAGGAAGTACAGAATGCCGTGCTTGATATGGTACTCCTTAAGATGATTCATCAGGTGTGTGCCGTAGCCCTAAACATGCACACATACACACACACACACACACACACAAAATTATCAACAAAAAAAAAATCAAGTGATAGTCATCGATTCATACATGCCATGCAGTGTTGGGGAGTAAGTAGTTACATGTAACGGAATTACGTGATTTAGTTACAAAATAAACGCAACTGTAATCTGTTACAGTTACTGAGAAAATGTGTAATTAAATTACAGTTACTTATGAAAATGTTAACGATTACAAAGGGGGTTACATCTGAATATTTTCTCAAACACACACACACACACACACACACACACACACGATTTCTTTCCCAAATTGCACTGACTGCTTTAAAATATGAGACAGCAATGTTTCAGGGGTTTAGGACACAGAATAGGACACATGCTTATTCATTAACTCTTTTTATTTCCTGTTTGGGTTTATGTTTATGCTTTATTTTTTAAGATGAACTTTTTTTCCAAAGCATTGTTAGATGCCAGTGTTTCCTGTGCAATTTGACACAGTCAAAATCTCAAAAACATTATATTAGCTATTAAACTATATATTGTTATGATTTTAAAACTGTATTTAACCTCAATAATTTCTAAAGTCTGCTAAAGTCTGATTTTGTGGTGGCTGTACTTTAAAATTAAATTATTTTAATCTTAATTTAAGCGATGAAGGATTTTGAAAGTCTGACAGTAATCAGTGTTGAGTACTACTGTAAGGTTAACTCTGCCTGCTTTAAATGTTTGAAAATGAGTAACAGTTGGAAACATTCATTAGAAATTTAGAAAAGTAATCAAATGTAATCAGTTACATTACTTTAATAAAGTAATTGAAATAGTTACACTACTTGTTACATTTTAAGTAGGGTAACTTGTAATCTGTAACCTACTGCATTTCCGAAGTAACCTTCCCAACACTGATGCCATGCCACATAACAAAAGGGTTATTTAGATGCATATTAATATAACAATTTCTGTGATTAATGTGGACTGGATATTTAAAATAAATACAGAATTAATGCTTTTTTTTTTTTTTTGCTTCCAGAGGCTGTTTTTATTAGTCTACGTAAAATGAAATGAGCAAACTTACTGCAATGCATTCTGAGATTGCCTCATTTTTAAATCACAATTCACTATGGAATTTCACTATGGAAAAGGTTTTTAAAACCCTTGGAGGTTTGCCAAAGCCCCCTGGTTGAGAACCACTGTCTTTTAGAGTAATTTAGCTTCCATCAAGTGTGCCTACATACCTTGACCTGCTCGTTTGAGGTGACCGCACAGAAGACGATCTCTGTGAATCCCTGAGTGGGGAACATCCTGAAGCAGATCCCTCCAATCACACGGCCATCTTTAATCAGAGCCAATGTCTTGTGCTTCCTGAGGTCACACAGAGGACTCAGAGTCAAAAGAGGCTGAGGGGAGGCTAACGAGACATAAACTCTGACAGCTAAAGGTTGAGGAAAGTAGCGGGAGCTCTGGAAAAAGGAAGGGGTCGCTGTGGACTTACGGGTCAAACACAAGACGTGTGATGTACTCTTTGGGCATGCGGGGAAGTTGATGGGAGAAAACATTTTGCAAGCCCACGAGCCACATTAGAATCTTCTTATTGGACTTCTGAGAGAGAGAGTTACCAATGACATGGAACTCAATGATGCCTCTCCTCTCCTCCAGACGAGCCGTCTCGTCACGAGCTGCGTTTGCTGACAACAGGCTAGTCTGGGAAACCAGCAAACAAATCACCATTCATGAAACTAGAAGATTATTTTTTGACTCTTTAAGTGTATAATCACAAAATACAGGACGTTCTAATGCAGAATGGAAGAACCTCATGCTATATTTAAGGAATGGTTGACCCAAAAATAAAAAATTAGTGAAAATTTCCCTTAAGCCATCTAAGATGTAGATGAGTATGTTTCTTTATCAGAAAAGATTTGGAGAAATAATATCATTACATCACTTGCTCACCAATGGATCCTCCGCAGTGAACGGATGCCGTCAGAATGAAGGATCCATTGGTGAGCAAGTGATGTAATGATATATTTCTCCAAATCTTTTCTGATGAAGAAACCACCTCTTCTACATCTTAAATAAATGTTCATCAGATTTTCATTTTCGGGTGAACTATACTTATAAAGCTATCATAAGGGTGTGATGAACTCTGACCTCTGGCCCCAGCATGGCAGCGGGGTCTGTAATGGTCTTCATGACTTCATTGACCAGTTCCATGGGGATGTCGCCCATAACTCGGATCCGCTTGGCATCCTCCAGAGTCAGTGCCTCAGGAAGCTTTCGCTTCTCTCCTGAGACAGTGTATCACAATGATTGCCATGATCTTTCACAGCATTCACAAGTCTGATGCATATATGATTGTGTAATCAAATTAAATGCCAATGTACAGAGTTCACAGTGCAAAATGAATAAATCTGCAACTGGATCTTCTTACCAGTTACTGGTTCAGAGGAAGCTACGTCCAAACCTGTAACACCCAGAGCAGAACCACTGCTGCCTTTACTAAGCGGAGAGCCAGAGACCGAGACTGGACTCAGCACTAGAACAGAACAAAAAAGGGTTTGAAGCAACATAGTCCAAAAATAATGCTAGGTCTCTATGTTGGTGATCACACAGGAAGATGAATAATGGTGTTCTGTTAGCACTATTTTTTTTTTAAGTATACTGAATATGTGCCATGACAATTGTTTTAAAGGGTTACTCCACCCCAAAATGAAAATTTTGTCATTAATCACTTACCCTCATGTCGTTCCAAACCCGTAAAAGCTTTGTTCATCTTCGGAACACAATTTAAGATATTTTGGATGAAAACCGGGAGGCTTGTGACTGTCCTAGGGATGTTAATTTTAACCGGTTAACCGTTAACCGACTGTAAGAATTTTGACCGATTAATACAATCAGTTCAACGGTTTAAATATATATTTATTTTTTTCAGTAATTTATCAAAATATTTAAAAAGGTTTGCTGCATGGCTAAAATACGCTACGCGTATAAATGTTTTTTGTTTTTTAGAGAGAAAAAAAAACATAAGTCACATTTTATTCTTTCATTCAGAAACAGGCCAATACCTACGCTAAATGTTTACAAACATTATAATAAACACTGTAAACATAGTTAGGCTATTTTAGTTCCCCTCACTCCACAACAAATCCTTTCAATTAACAGTATTTAGAAAAGAACAAGAATTAAAAATATAAGAAGCTATAGCAATATAAACGACAAGCCAAAACAAATTCATTTAGGATAAAACGAAACTGAAACCAACGTTGGGTCTCTCATTCCACACAAAATCAAATGTTTCCATATTCGTGATGTATCTGAATGGCAAATTATTATTTATTATGTACTTCACTCGCGTTCCAATATCCACGTAAAACAAAATGGCTTGCATAACATCACGGCGGTACTGTGATACAAGTTTGTTTTGCTATTCGGCCCGAATCAGTTTTCTAAAGTGTTTTTGCAAAATCACATACCCTGCCTTTAACGGCACAGATTTGACTACAGATTTAAACTGAGCAGTGTGTTTTTTTTCTCCATATGTTTGACTGACTATTTTATTATGATAATGAATAGGCTGCATTGTCAAGGCAGCAATGCTTAACTGTGTGCGCACATGCGGCCGGCGCAATCACTTGAAGTTAAATGTTAGTATTTTTAACGGGTCACAGACACTTATCCTTTCTAATTTAATTCAATTCTCATTTAAAATAATCTTGTCGGTTAACGGTTAATAATCGGTAAACGAGCATCGGTTGTCGGTTAGGAAAAATAACTGAAATGAACATCCCTGAACGTAAACTGCGTATGCTGTTCTGTGTCAGCCGCACCACACGGACACGGTTTTCATTCAAATCAAAATGTAAATAAACGTAGAAAACATGCTGACACAGACAAGTAGAACAGCATACACAGTTTACGTTCAGTGGATATTCTCCAAAATGGTGCTACGGTGACACGGAGGAGACAAATTGTTGAATAAAGTTGTTATTTTTGTTTTCTTTGCGTACAAAAAGTATTCTCGTCGCTTCATGAAATTCAGATTGAACCACTGATGGCAGATGGACTATTTTGACGATGTCTTTCATACTTTTCTGGGTCTTGACAGTGTAATTTACTTGGCAGTCAATGGGACAGTCACAAGCCTCCCGGTTTTCATCCAAAATATTTTAAATTGTGTTCCGAAGACAAACTAAGCTTTTATGGGTTTGGAATGACATGAGGGTAAGTCATTAATGACAAAATGTTTATTTTGGGGTGGAGTAAACCTTTAAGCCATTTTTTTAAATATAAATTTTAATTTAAGTTGATATGACATTATAAAATTACGCTAAATGCTCATCCCTAATATCCACTTCAACAGTCAACACACACCTGTTTGATGCCCCAGCTGTGTACCCTCTGAGGCTGGCATGGTGAAGTCTGCTTCCCAAATGGGGGAGTTCTCTCCATAGATTTCTTCTTCCAACATGGAAAGAAACCTAATACACACACACACACACACACACACAAATATACTCAATTATACTATGTGAGAGTGATGGTGCTGGAGTGTGTATTGATAAGATGGTATTGTGTCTTACTTGGGGAAGTGTGTGAGGATCAGAGTGCGTTTCTCTGGTGGGAGTTTGTCTTTCTCCACTCTGAACTTCTCCAGTAACTGTCTGCGGGTGACAGTGAAGATAGACTTCAGCAGACTGCGGCCAAATACCTGACAGGTCTCGTACCGGGGCAAGCTGTCATTACTCTGAGGAACGTGACAGTAACACAGCCACCTGAAACACACACACCAAAAAAAAACTGTTATTGTATTGGTTCATACACATCAAATTTACACTAATGAATCTATATAAATTATAAGTAGAGCCAGATGGAATCTCTTTTTTTCCCCCATATACACTATTGTTCCAAAAGTTAGGGTTTACTTTGCTATTTTAATGTTTTTGAAAGAAGTCCCTTATACTCACCAAGGCTGCATTTTGTATACTCAAAATTACAGTAAAAACAGTAATACTGTAAGTTATTATTACAATTTAAAATAACTGTTTTAATTTTTTAAAAAGTAATTTATTCCGATGATGGCAAAGCTGAATTTTCAGCAGCCATTACTCAATACATTATATCTTTAGCAATAAGATGTTTGTGGAGATGTTTGCGTTTTAAAAATCTCAAATTGTTAATTTTATTACAAAATTCACAAGAAATATAATTTTTACATATGATGTAGCATTTCAAGAGTGAAATCGATCATCTTTGATCATCAATTTTTTTCTGACAACTAGTTACAGTGCAACTTATAGCACTTGTTACGGCATCTATATGTATATAATCCACAAACATACACTTATTTACAATATAATACACACACCTAGTATAATCGACTTTGTAGGCGGCCGCATCCTCTTTCTGGGCCCTCTGACGAAACTGTGACGGGGTCTCCAGCTTCCAGTAGTTCAGACAGAGCAGAAACATCTTACTCAGCTCATACATGGTTTGCCTCTCCTTAGGAGCCAAATGACTGAACTTATACTGGACAAAATTCAGCACCCCCTGAGGCAGAGAGAGATCTTGAGCGCAGATCAACTCACACAACAATAATAACCTGCATTAAAAGACAAGTGTCCCACCACTTCTTATCATCCATTTTGCATGGATTGTGACTGGCAGAAAGCTTTTTGCCACCTTTCTTATACAGAACACACACAGACGTACTTGTTCTATGTTGGGTTTTTCAAAGGGAGGGCTACCGAGAGAGCCTTCCACCACTGGCTTCCCCATCTGCAGAATGCACTTCCTCAGCAACTTAGAAAAGAAACAAACAGTCACCAAATCAACATAGGCAAAAATGTGAAATATTAATCTGAAAGATAAACAAAAAACATCTTAGAGGATGATTTAAACATGTTAATAACTCATCTTGGGTGTTTTTGCACTTAAAAAATATGAAGGAAGCAGATCTCATCTGCCTGTTTACCTTGAACAGATAAAAGTAGACTTGCTTGGTGTCCGTGTCTTCTTCTTTGTGGACAGACATGAAGAGATTCTCCACATCCACCACCATCCCCAACAACCGGTTAATCTCCTCCTCAGACACGTTCTCCAGATGAGACACATGTTCCGCTATAAACACACACAAGACAATGTGAACAACAATAATAAAGCGTTATATGATGTAAACTGCAAAGTTAACATATACGAGCTAGGGGTGTGCGATATTGACAAAAAATAATATCTCGATATTTTCTGGGATTTTATCGATAACGATAATTAGACGATATTTTGCTGAGTGTGTTATTGTGCTGGTATCTTAAGGACTGCCGTGGACAGCTGACTCAAGTTTTTGATATTCTTCATATTCTGTATGGTGATCAGTTCACACTGATAGAAATTAATATTTTCCAATTTTAACCTGCAGTTACAAATGCATAAATAATGTTTTGATATAGGCCTATTAAACATAAAACGTTGAATACTGATATTTGAAGAATTTAAATAATAAAAAAATACTTTAAATGTGAAATTAAAACTGCCAGTAGGTGGCAGCAAATCGCTGTTAATAAGCGAGTCATTGCGATTGAACCGAATCATTTAAACGGTTGATTCATTCAGGAACGAAACACCTGACTGAATAATATACTGAAATCATGCAGTGAAAGAAGAGAACACACTCTAAATGCGCACTCGCACTAGTCTCTAGACTTCATGTAATGTTTGCATGCGCTCTGTAGGTGTGTTTTGAATGGTTTTTGCTAAATACTTGATAATGTCAAATCCTACATCATTAAAACAACAATTATGATATTATCACAGACGATATATATCGCACACCCCTAATACGAGCCTGTATCTACAAAGGTTATCTTTATGCTGCTTAACTCTGGTTTGCATAACAAACTGGTCCATTTAGGGTGATACTTGCTACACTTGCTTTCAATTACCTTTTTATTATTATTTTTGTGCATTTGCTTATCTATTAATTAGACCAGTGTTTCCCAACCTTTTTTTAGTCGCGGCACCCTTTTAAATTTCGGCTGCCGAAAATTTATTTAATTCGAAGGCCTGTGGTTATTTTTTATTTGTGCTATCATTATTAATTTCTTTATTTGTTCTTATTTTATTACTGACTGCTTACTTGTCATTTTTTATTCAATTGAAAGTTTGAAATCAAGCTATCTCGTGCTACTGCAACAAAATTACCCAGCTGTAAAATCAAAACTTTGTTTAATTACCATTATAACTAGCTATCTCACAAATTTTTGCTCACTCAGTGTTTTTTTTATTTTACAGTGGGGTAATTTTGGTGCAGTAGCACGAGATAGCTTGATTTCAAACTTTGAATTGAATAAAAAATGACAAGTAAGCAGTCAGTAATAAAATAAGAACAAATAAAGAAATTAATAATGATAGCACAAATAAAAAATAACGACAGAATTAGGCCTGTCGGCCTTCGAATTAAAATAAATTGCTTTTTAGTTTTTCAGGTAGGGTAGTAGGGCTATTGCAGACAGAAACAATACTGTACTACATCGATGTTTCCTGTCGGCTCAATTTTTGAGTGGACTTTGCTGTTCCGATGAGCATGAACGGTATACGAGTGGAGCGACTGAGCGGAGCGCACACGCATAGAGCGGGATAATACGCAGAGCGTCACACCACTTGATAGTGAAACCTGAGCGGTGAACTAATTTTCGAACTAATAATCTCTAATTATTGGCGACATCAGAAATGGATATTATATAATAGATGCTTTTTTGAACATTTTAGCAATTTAAAAATATTAAAAAAGGATTTTTTACACGGCACCCCTGCTCTCGACAGACGGCACCCCGGTTGGGAAACACTGAATTAGACCATGCCCACAGTTCACACTTTGCTGTGTTCAACCCTGCAAAGTTCAGGTATCTGTCTATATAAGGCAGCCAAAGAGTGCAATAGTCCAGAAGTAAACATCTTGGTCACACTTTATATTAGGTGGCCTTAACTACATTGGTCAACAGTGTAATTATAAATGTAATTACAGAAATTAATTACAGATGTAATTACATAGAGGTAATAACATTTTTTTTTAAAAAGTACAATGTAAAAACATGTATGTACACAATAAGTGCATTGTACCAAATGATTAATTTAAATGTAAGTACATAGTAGTTAAGGCCACCTAATATAAAGTGGGACCAAAATCTCATACATTTTGTCCACAGGGAAATTGATTTAAACCATAATTTATAAACCTTTAAAGACAAACATATTGTGAGCGACAAGGCTGTTATTCAATGGTGTGCTGTTTTGATAATCCTGACAATCCTGATAATAAACTACATTACCTACGATTCTGCAAAGAAATTTCCACCAATCAATAAAAAAATGATGTAGAGTCAGTTTCCCTATGTTCTCAAACCACTTAAATATTTGTATGCATAATTTGCAATAAATTTTAAATGTTTGTAAATTGTAAAAATTGTAAAATCAATAAATCAATAGTTTTAAAGTTCGCATGAAATCAAAATGTACTTTATTAGCGCACATTGCTAGTCTTGATGTGAACAATTAATCCGTGCAAGTTAATCCGCTGAAAAAAATTGTTTGTTTCTGTAATCTTTAATCAGAATCTGAACATTTACTTCCGCTCTGGAATGGCATTCCTTCTCTGATGACGTCAGTTTGACGGCTTGGGCAGAATATACTTAAACACCCCCCTCTAACCGTTAGATTGCTATGAGTGAGAGACAGAGAGGAGGAGTGCCAAAATAAAACCATGCCCTCTATTCAATATTCCGTTTCAGCTGGAAATACGTCACTACACTGAAATAAAGTCGGCAGCAACTTCTGGTTCACGCAGACTTTAAATTTAGCTGTTGTTTTGAATTTGATTGTCTTTCACAATGCTTGAGAGACTGTAGCTCTTTGCTTCATTAAAGCCATTAACTACATAGTCTTGTCTTTTCATCTGATTTTGAAATATTAGTAAAGTTTAAGTTGACCTCATAGCTTGGTTCATGGTTTATAACTCTGAAACAAAGGCTTTTCAAAAACCCCTGTGTTAAATACTTCCAGAAGCAAGGCAACTGGAAAAGTGGCTGGGCACAAAATCACGCCGGAGCAGCCTATTTGGATGATACCAAGCAGAGCCATGGATCTGATATAGTGTGATGTAATAAAACCAACATAAAGGCATTCATTTTACCCAGAGAGTGTCCACAGCTTCGGCAGGCCTCCGTCAGACTGGCTGCCTGCTGCTGGAGCTCCATACTAGTGGCTGTGGGCGGATTGGGGTTTTTCCATCCATTACATTTGCAAGCATCATTCGCCTGTGATAGGAGAACACAGCTGTGATTTAAAGAGGACACTAAACATCAGGTTCATTTACATGTTCATACAGCCCAAACATTCTGATTTATAATGATGCAGTGATGACAACATGACATAATACAATAAGATACACTGAAAATGTCTAATGAATGGTGCATGTTTTAAAAACATACATAATAAACGCATTTAATTAACCACCATAGACCAATTTCACACTATATAAACCTGTTAAGCTACCCATTTTGACAGCATTTTTCTGCATAGGTAATGAATTCAATAGAAATGTAATTCATTTATCATTTTTAGTCCATAGAGGTTTTCATTTTATTGTGTTTTCATCTTTAGGCTTTTATTGCTTCATATTACTTCAGGAAACACGCGAGACTGGTTTGCAGTCTGTTCCTGAAGCACTGACACATGACAGGCCCGGGCACTCGCTCTATTGTTATGAGCCGAGCTCTCGGTTACCTTGCAGGAGGAAAACACCCCGAGTTTCTCCAGCTTTTTAGCCCGCGGAAACGAGCGGACTTGGGCTTTCTTCTGGCTGGACCACTGTTGCTGACTCAGGCCTGGTCGGGCCGGGTCGCTGCTCGCGGCTCCGGGGTTTGGGGTGGGTCCTGCCGGGCCGCCGGACTGCGCTTGCTGAAGCCGGGGCTGCGCGGAGCTCTGTGCCGCCGGGTCCGCCATATCAGCAGCCTACTTCCCCTCCGAGGATCGCCGCGCTCACTTCCACCCTGAGCCGCTGCAATAAAGTTTTGTGATGGTTTTCGATGCGCGTTCTGACCACTGCACTGCGCGTGCGCACTACAGGAGCATGCTGGGAGATGTAGTATTATAGGCAGTACTACGAAATTAAACGATACATTTCTTTCCACTGGAGGGCATTAAACACTTGAGCTTTTTTATTGCACTATATCACATTAAAAGAGCATATTTGTCTAAACTTATTTATATTTAGTAGCAAAATGCCAAAATGAATTTTGCTAAAACTTTAGTCAGCTAATGTGGTTTTTCTTAATTTCTTATTTTTTAATCTTCTGAATCTTAAAAATTGGCCTTAACGTTGTTTATGTTTTTAACAAAACAAAATAAATTTAGATAAAATATCACTGATAAGGTAACACTTTACAATAATGTTCCATTTGTTAACATTTGTAAACTAACAACAAAAAATACTTCTGAAGCATTTATTAATCTTAGTTAATGCCGATTCCAACATTTACTGATACGTTATTAAAGTCAAAAGTTGTATCTATTAATGTTGACTAACAGTTTATTTTTTTAACTAACATTAACAAAGATAAATGAATACTGTAACAATGCATTGCTCATTGTTAATGTTAGTTAATGCATTAATTGTAAATTGTTACCACTGATGACAAAACTAAAGTGCATTTATCACTACCAGTCAGAACCTTCATGGATTTAAGTCTTAAGAACCTTTAAGTTGCACTCAGCAATTTTTCTCCTTGTTAAAAAGTTTTACTCCTAAATAAGTGCATACTAATTTTGAAACAGATCATCAACAACATTCACACTATAATAATAATCCAATCATATGTGTTACTTTATAAAAACGTTTTATCGTACATGCAGAGGGTCCACTCCGGGGGGCCGCCATGTTAGGATTACATGACCAGCCAAATACTACTTGCCTAATCTTAGTAACCACCCTGTTATTGGACACTTCCATGCATGAACGAACTTAATCATGGTTGACTGTGAACAGTGATATGATACAATAACATCAGTAACTCAAAACGACTGCCAGCACAACATAAACACAAAAGACTTACTTTTAAATTCATTTAGTAATGGTGAATAAAGACCTCCATTCCCAACCATATTTAGGGGACGACTAAAAAAACAACAAAAAAAACTCCACATCGCCACCTGTATTTAGAAATAACAACACAACAATTAGAATGTATACTTTCCCCTCCTTTATTGGTAAAATTACAAGTTCTATTAGTTTGGTGTTTTTCCATTTATTAATTTTTGTCCATTGCCTCCCTCGTTCCTCAGACCCTGCTTGAGACGTCTGGGTCACCGTTCACATTTGTTGTGCTAGGTCACATGTGATGCTGAAAATGCCAGTCGAACGAGATGTCCTTCGACATAACACATGAGGGAACAATATTGACAGAAAATGACAAGTTGTCAGAGGACAAAGAAATACCCAGTGCACTCTAAGAGACCTTAAGTACAAAAACAAGTAAATTCTTACAAAGGTGCTGAATTGAAATGGCTAATGATTGGGGTCATATTCACAGGAAAATAAAGGGAAAAAAACAAGAGTACAAGAACAGTGACATTATCTTTTTTTCCCCCCTCGTAAATATTTGTGATTTTGGTCAGAGGAGGCTGATTTTGCCTTGTGTCATTTATATGTGTTTTCTCCAAGTCTGATTTCAAAAACATTTCATTAATGCAAAGGGAAAAAAAACAACACCACATCGGAGTTACACCACCTGTTAATGCATTTAGATATACAAGTAGATATATGTAAATGATTAGAAAAGGAGTCTAGCCTATTAAATCATATACTGGTTTCATTTGTGCTGGAGTAGTGGACATCTGAGAGACTAATACAATAAAAAAAATAATACAGGATCTACAGAACAGCCTGACATAGATGGAAAATAGCCTGTTTGCTCATTCTCCGATCTTTCCTCTCTCCAACAAAGGAGGGATGTGATCAAGGAGAGCAGGAGAAAGATGAGGTGTAACTCAATACTGGCAGTATGCATCCACCAAAAGGGAGAGTGTGTTTGAATAGTGGCGTTGCCACTAAATTTTTCATTCAAACGAGCAAATGAGAGGATAAGGAAATACAAGGGAGAGATAACTTGTTTTTCCACCAGCAGTAGTCTGGAATTTCTTTTGTCTTAAATGTGATTGGTTAGATCGGTTCACATGTTTGTCTCCTTTTGCTTTGTCAAAACTCTATATAAGACAAATCGAATAACTTTGAAAATCACAGATGGCAGAGACACTTGTGTCGTAGCTTGTGTTTGCTTGTATCTGAATGTGCACGTACTGTTTTTGGGAGGAATAACTGGTCGAAGCATTAACGTGTCGATTTACAAGGGTATCGATGGCCAGTTTCCAGTTCTGAAGCTGTATGGTACAGTCTAACTGGCCATAGTTTAGAGCTGGGTCATAAGTGAATGGATCTCACACTATGGTTTCATACTGTGTTTGTGTGTCTGTATCAGTCCTTGGGTGCATCTGCCAGCTGATTGGTCCGATGGCTAGTTGCCGCCTCCACAGCACTGGCCGCTTCTGCCCTGAGGTGCTGTCTCTTGTAAGTCGACGCCTCCTCTGGCCCGTCCGCCACTTCCTGCTCCACCCTGTGGTTCGTTCTTCGGAAGCTTCTTGGCTAAAGAGAGACATTGAGAAGGAAATTTTCTTCATAAACGTACTAGTTTGATTTGAACAGAATTTAATCACCAGCAGTATTTGAATGATTGGGTGTGGCGTCTGGTTGAGCATTTTTGCGGCAGGTGAAACCGGTGTCATGTTGATGTGTTTTGCTCCGGGCTTGAAGAGAGTCAATAAGAGAGGTGAGATCGTACCGATAGCCATGAAGATCTCGTTCACGTTCATGGCGGTCTTTGCAGATGTCTCCATGAAGAGTAGGCTGTTGTCGTCTGCGTATGCCTGCGCCTCCTAAACAAAGCATGTGGATGTGTTAAAAACATATCTGATTCACACAGGTTGTTTTGCGTTCATATAAACACACCTGAAAGTCAACAGCTCTCTTATTGGCCAGGTCAACCTTGTTGGCGGCCAGAGCAATAACGATATTTGGACTCGCCTGACGCTGCAGCTCTTTCACCCAGTTCTTTGCTCTAGTGAATGTGTCCTAAGAGTGCAAAGGAAAACAGCAGAGAAGTAATTGTTAGAGGTGACCTCAGATGAAGTAGTAGGGCACACAAGGATGCATCAAATTGATGAACTGAAGACAGGAATAATGGCTGCTGAAAATTCATTTTTGGCATCATATTTTTAACGAACTGATATCTATTTTTACTAAAAACACCTGCATATGCATGTTTTTTTAAAAAGAGACTTAAAGGTGACCTATTATGGCACTTTTTACAATATGTAATATAAGGCTCAGGTGTCCCCAGAAAGTGTCTGTGAAGTTTCAGCTCAAAATACCCCATAGATCATTTATTATATCATTTTGAAAATGCCTATTTTGAGTGGAAGCAGAAATACGCTGTTTTCGTGCATGTCTCTTTAAATGCAAATGAGCTGCTGCTCCCCGCCCCCTTTTCCAGAACAGGGCTGTGCCTTCATAGCTTGTTCCTCAGATACTCTGCTAAAAAAAAAAAAAACACCTGTTTGATTTTTATTATCATGTCTATCCTCCCAGTCTCTCCCTTAAAACCAACACGGAATTAAGTAAAACTGCAATTCATCGACTGGCCGCTAGAGACTGGCTCCAAAAGGGAGTTAATCCCATAGACCTCCCATGTTAAAATGCCTTTACAGCAGAAAAAAATATGTTTACAGTCTGATACAAAAAGTGGTTTTGGTCTATATAGGTAATTGTGCCCTTCATGACAACTGTGAGGGGGGTGAATTTTTTTTTCCTGCACAATTAAGGCCGTGGCCACTTGAGTGACAGGTGGATTGCCGCTCTGCCCTACAAACGGCAAGAAAAATGGCTTTAAAGATTTTCATTTGTCCAGAAAAAATAATTATAGGTAGTAAGGGTGTCGAAATTAATCGTTTCTACGATGCATCGCGATGCAGACAAGGACGATTCGTTATCGGTTCAATAATAGACCATAACCCATTATAACGTACTGACGCTTTTCTGACGTCATTTGTCGTGGTAGCATACATTAGGCGCGTTTGGCTTGAAGTGCCGCTGCGCAGAATGATCAGTGTATGACATCAAGTACCGCAAGAGCGATAGAGCAGACGGATCTTTATCCTTTCGAATCGCTCTCGCGGTTGATGTCATACACTGATCATTCTGCGCAGCACCGCTTCAAATCGAACACGCCTAATGGCGGAGGGAGGCGAGACGCGAGTGCGAGTAATTAAAAATGCTCCAACTACTTTAAAAGCCGACATCTGGGCACATTTCGGCTTTTATGAGCAACCTGGTAAGCACGACCTGGAGAAGACACACGCTGTGTGCAAATCATGTCACGCACAATAAAATATGCAGGGGGTGATACTAAATTGAGAAACCATGTCAGGTACAGTTCATATATCTGACTGCTTGTATTTATTGACAAAATTGAATACATGTGAAGTAAAACTGAAAACTGAGGATGCAGTACATCGTCAATGCATTGTGATGCATCTTGATATCAAATTGAACCGAATCGATGACATGATAATCGTAATCGAACCGTGAGACCAGTGTAGGTTCACACCCCTAATAGGTAGGACACTGGAAATCTGCCAATTAGATGTTTTAATGAAAACTTGATTTTTACTGCTATTTTGAAGTTACTGTACTCTGCTTTTGCATTGTCTGCAAAAAGTGAGATGTCACACCAAGGCAAAAGGCAGTAACTTCCACATTATATAAAATATTTGGGTGCTCTAGTGATCATTGGCTATCTCATAGGTTATAACATATAGTAATGTGATTCCATTTTTTTTTTCACCATAACAACCAGACAAAAAGTTAAACGTGAGTGGATACCGTTTTGCAACCAATTTATTTGCAATGTTCGCTAACATTAAAGGATGCAAGACATAGGCTACGCCTATTGTTTTTACATCGATTGAATGAAAATAGCATGACTACGCCAGCAAGTATAAATAATGCTCAGAATGATTGTGAATTAAACATCTCTGATGACGTTCATTGCCATGGATTTTATCGAGTTACATGAAAAGGTCGAAAAAGGATTTAATTACGAACTGTTACTGATTTTATGTGTAATACATGCTACGCTGTCACGGCATTCGAGTCCTCACATGTGCAGAAGTGTGCAGCCCCAGACTGACAGCTGGCACTAAGTGAATAATCTGCATTATAAAAAGAACAAAAAAAACTAATTAAAAAAAGATTATTTATGATTAATTATTGTTGCCAAGTTATCTAGTCGTTGCTTGTTTACAGTGCTTTTTTATATGGAGCAGTTTGTTAGATCGCTAATTTGTTTGTCTAATGAAGTGCCGACAGATGTATGAAAGCACAAGTTACACAGTAATTTAAACGCGGCAGACTTTAATGGACAGTAAAACAAAGGCAGAATACCGTCTAACTCCAGGCTGGCACAGTAATATTGACGAACGGCTAAACAAATGCAGAGCACCGTAACTTAATTTGAGCATTCCAAAACAAAGTCAAAGAGCGGTAACTGATGTTATACTGTGTTCTGCCTTGGTTTCTCCGATACACATGATAAAGGAGGTCTTGAATGTTCCAAAAATATCAATTTTATCAGTTTCGACCAAAAACGAAGTTATGTTTTTTTGTTTTTGCAAGGTAGCACTACTGTCACTCTAGGTGTGGTTTCAGCAGCAAGCAACCTCAGCTTCTCCCACGTCCCGGCTTTTTGCCCATTTTCGATTATCCGGGAGTGACGCGGATGGCAAGACGCAAGATGGCGACCGTCGGCTCCGCCCACTTTAGGCTTAAAAAATGCTCTTCAGAAACATACGAGTGATGTCACGGACACTACATCCATGTTTTTTACAGTCTATGTGTCTATCACGCTGAAATCATGCATTTTAAACCATATCAGTTGAAACTTCTGATATACGGTTTTCTGAGCGCACACATCCGAAGCACACGCACAGAAAGCGGCTGTCACACGGCATGTGAGTACTAAACTAAGTTCTCATTCATGTATTATTGTGCTTAAACTGTCAAATACACACAAGTTTATGTTAAAAACAGACATGAGTTACGAAAACAGTGGGTTATGTCTGTGAAGGAAAAAAAAGTGTGTTTATATTATATCTGTGTGGCAGCAGCGTAATTATACAGTAAATAAATCAATAAATCCACTGCTCTCGTCTCCTCTGAGACTGGGACTCTAAATGGTGTTCTGTGCTCGTCAGTGCAGCCAAAGACAGAACAGTTAGCATGCTTTGCTCAAACTTTCGCCATTGCATTAGAACTGGTACACCGTTGTCGCTTGCGAAAACACAATGGCGGCGCCGTGGGTGGAAACTTGCAGATTAATGGGCAGTAATATTATAATAAGATCCCCTTTCTTTGAGCGGATTTGAAATTTGAGTGGATCGTTTTTTCACAAGCTTGCAGAGAAAGGCTTACCAAAAAAATTTACTGGGTTGTTTTTTTCACGTTTCTGTTTGTTAGATGCACCGGGGACCCGATTGTAGCATTTAAACACAGAAAAAGTCAGATTTTCATGATGTCACCTTTAAAATATCTTACATATTACAAACAAATCACTGTATTCTGATACAATCACACATACACATACATTAGCTTAAGGCTGCCAACAGGAAGGAAGTGCACTGCCACTGTGACTTGCTTGACTTTGAGCAAAGGTCTGACTGTATCCTACAGAATAATAATTAACCCCAGCAGTCAGTCAGGTGAAACCTTATTATTCAGACCTTACCCTTCTGCTGAGCACAACAGCGTGATGTCAGCTTTTATTAGAGCCGATGCATGACTGGCAAAGTCACATTGCAGCTGAGGTGCCACGTAACCCTCAGCAGGTGAATGACTGGCAGTACAGGACACATGTCTGATAAAAACTCAGACTTAAATGTTTTGATTTCATAATCACGGCCACTCACTGTGTTAGTAATGTCATAGACGACAATGGCCGCCTGGGCTCCTCTGTAGTACATAGGGGCCAGGCTGTGATACCGCTCCTGTCCGGCCGTGTCCCAAATCTCAAACTTTACTGTTGTATCATCCAGGCAGACTGTCTGTGTGAGGAAAGCAGCTAGAAAGGAAAGAGAAACAGAAATGTTTATGGCATGAAGCCAATGTACATAAGTTCATATGATACAAATAATTATTTTAGCACTTCCTTACTGCTGAGCTATTTAAAGCTGAACATGTTCAGAGGGGAGGAAGAATAAGAAACAAAAATATGCATCGTCATGATCAGACCATTTAGAGGTTATTTGATGTTTAATGCACAGTTATGTGGCGGAGGGTTTGACAAAATGATCTGCCGCTCATCACAGTTGATCAGGCCAAAAGCATGAGTGTTGAAAAGCTTACAACATTTGAAAGTTGCTTTTGGCATAGAGATTTCCTGAGCAGAAGGATTAGAAATTAGATCACAGTCAAAGGGAACAGAAAGTTCCCTTTTATAAAATGTCTCATTACGTTTACATTTACCACTCGGTTTTAATTGGTATCAGTGCTAAGTTAAGCACTACTATTATTACCGCTCATACACTTACTGTTCAAAAGTTGGGGGTCATTTTTTTTTAAAGAAATTATTAATTTTCATTTAGCACAAAGAATGCATTGAATTGATCAAAAGTGACAGCTAATACACTTATAATCTTACAAAAGATTTCCGTTTCATATAAATTCTGTTTTTTTTATTATTATTATTAATTGTACTTGTTTTATTCATCAAAGGATCCTAAAAAAATCATGGTTTTTCACAACATATTAAAGGGTTAGTTCACCCAAAAATGAAAATTAGCTTGTGTTTTACTTACCCTCAAAGCATCCTAGGTGTATATGACTTTCTTCTTTCAGACGAATCCAGTCGGAGTTATATTAAAAATTGTCTTTGATCTTTCAAGCTGTTTAATGGCACTCAGCGGGTGTTGCAGCTGAACAGTCCACAAGTCGTCAAATAAAGCTTGCGCATTCATAATAAAACGTGCCGCAGACGGCTCCGGGGGATGAATAAAGGCCCACTGTAGCGAATCCATGAGTTTTTGTAAGAAAAATATCCATATTCAAAACGTAATAATCACTTTAATGTAGCTTGCGCTCACTGTTGTACACAGAA
>NW_015642055.1:167358-175307 GCF_001515625.1 Sinocyclocheilus rhinocerous | reverse complement strand
ATTTACAAAGAAAAATGTCGGAGGATTTCGATATAAACCAAGAGGAGACTGGTTTTCCTTTGCTAAAGTAAGGAAACTTTGCTTCCTTTGCTCCTATTAAACAAACTCGCGAGACTAGCATATCTCAGAGGCGCGAGCACTGCGCATACGTCATACACCTTCCGCCGGAACGGAACCGCGTATGATAGATAACGGAAGTGAGAGAAAAGTGTTTATCACGTTTGAAATATGGATATTTTTCTAACAAAAACTCATGGATTCGCTACACGTTTTATTATGAATGCGCGAGCTTTATTTGACGACTTGTTGACTGTTCAACTGCAACACCCGCTGAGTGCCATTAAACAGCTTGAAAGATCAAAGACAATTTTTAATATAACTCCGATTGGATTCGTCTGAAAGAAGAAAGTCATATACACCTAGGATGCTTCGAGGGTAAGTAAAACATAAGCTAATTTTCATTTTTGGGTGAACTAACGCTTTAAGCAGCACAACTGTTTATAATAAGAAATATAACAAGAAATGTTTCTTGAGCAACAAATCATCATATTAGAATGATTTCTGAATGATCATGTGACAATGAAGATTGGAGTAATGATGCAGAAAATGCAGCTTCGCATCACAGGAATAAATAAAAATGTATTTAAAGAGTAATAAGTCATTTTAAATTGCAATAACATTTCACAATTACAATTTTTACTGAATTTTCAATCAAATAAATGCAGCCTTGGTGAGCATAAGAGACTGGTCAAAAACATAAAAAAAAAAAAAACAACAGCAAACTTTTGAATATACATATAAAGATATCAGATGATGAGAGATGACACCCGACCAAACAACTAGCAACATGCTAACAACCACGAACACTTTCGCAACCACCCTGAACACTTTACCGTCACAATTGTGACATTTGCACAGGCAAGCAGTCTAAAACTGTTCAGAAAATGTAGATTTTAGAACACATTAAAATGATGCAGACACAAGTGTGCAGAAGCAGAGAATAAGAAAGACCATGCAAGTTTCTAATCCAAACATTGTGCTGAGTCAGGTGCCATGGTCACATGTTTGTAGCTCACATTCATTTCTCCACAGCACTGAGCTTTGACCTGCTCACTGACGACAGGATGATGGCATTGAAGGAAAATATGTAGAAGGACAAAAAAAGTGCTGAGGATTTCCTTATTGTCAGCCTTGTGTAAGCATGTGGTATCCTGCCTGTACTAAATGTCACTCCCAGCTGTTTTCTTTCCTCATGCCTGACTAGAATGGATCTCTTGCTAAATATGAAACTGAGCCCTGATGGAACAAATCCATTAATGTACACAATCTAATTCACTTAAATATCCCCTGAGACACTGACGACTTAAAAATGGAGGGACACACTAGCACACACACTCAGGAAATCCCATTGTTGACTGTTTCCCTTTCCTTCTGGTCGCCAAACTCCTTCCTCTCTGCTCTCTTTGTCCATGTAATTCTTTAAAACAGTGGAGAACGTAAGTCTTTTAAAACGTAAAAGTGAATGCCATTTTAAGCTGCATACAGAACGTGTTTGGTTATGAGATCAGATGTGTGCACATGCATAACTGCGTGTCTGTTTTATACTGCAGTGTAACTCATGTGGTAGTCATGTGATTAGCGCGTAAGAACCAGCTTGTCTGCTTCTGACCGAGCCCAGCCCTCTCACCACATATCAACACAACCTCATACATGCAGAAGGTTTGCTCTATATTGAGTGTGTTCTCACTACTTCTCGCTGTGTTGTGTTTCAAGATATGATCCCGTAGCCAACCTTTTAAAGGAGATATTCTACAGTTCTATAGAATATTTCCACTAAAGATGACCTTTAGAAGAATGTTAGATCATCTAAATGTAAAAATAGGAAGAAATAAGTATCAGAATTAGATAACTTACAAAAAAAAAAAAAAAACCTCTAACAACAGCCCACAACCAAATATATTGTGCATCCCTAACATTCTTTCATGTCTGCTATCTTTTGTGTCACAGCTCAAAAGTGTGAGGAAAACCCTTCATCTTTAGAAAGAACAAGCTTGGACATAAACACACTCCGGCTAACCTCCAATGGTGCTCTCCTGATACTCGTGGAACTGGCCTTTGACAAAACGCAGCACCAGGCTGGACTTGCCCACAGCAGACTCTCCCAGCAAGACCAGTTTGAACTGGCATATTTTGTTCCCGACGGGGGCGGCACCATTGGTCCGCGCTGGTCCACCTCGCCCCGCCATGCCAGGAGAGGAGAGGGCTGACTGGATCTGAGAGGGGTCCTGAACCAGGATCAGTGGAGCTCGGGGGAGGATGGGGTCGAGAGAGAGAGAACCAGGGAGAAAAATTGAGAAAAAGATGGAGAGATGGCCCCTACTGGATGAACAAACCTAGAGAATAAAAAGGAGAAAGGAAGTTGATCAGCAAAACACATAAATGACCAGATATAAATGGCTATATTATAAAACACTGGACTGTGACGCTCTTGAGTTGAGTGAACGGAAAGGACGGACTCATTACAGGACGTTAACAGCTATCACACCATTCCAGCACACTAACCATTAACCAGCCACCCCATAATGCTCCAATAAAGCTCACCGCAACAAAACAGTCCCCTTTACAGATTCCACCCACACTGTGCTGCAATTACAGTTAAAAGCATCAATATGAAAACACAAAGTAAATATCAGTGTCATGTCACACGTACACTAACCTAGCTCCCCAAACAACCTACACTTATCCAAAATTATCTGCACCGTATCGACTGACAAGATGCTGAAAACAGGTCTGAACTTGTTTTTTTTTTTTTTTTTATGTGTATATTTGTTATTCGGAGCGTAACACAGACCCACATTCAGCTCAGCTTGGGGCAAAACAAATCATGGACAACAGACTGTGGCGTCACATTTTCTTTATGCTTTCAGATTGATAAATACAATCACAGCAGGGGAAAACACATTTTCAACTCCTGAAACATTTCTTTTTGTGCAAACTGGGTTTCAGTGTTGCTTTTTGTTTATTTGAAAAGTTACATGGATCCTCTGAAGCAAAATACAGACAGCAGAGCTGAAGAAGACCACTAAAACTAAGAGAATAAAGATGAGAGAAAATGAATGTGTTTGTTATTAAAGAGAGAGAGAGAGACACAGAAAGAAGAACTAACAGTAACTCTGAGGTCATTATTTGAGCTTGTTAAAAACAGAACCAGATTTTCTTTCTGCTGTAGGTATGGTAATGGGCAGCAGGAGATGAGAGAAGATAGATCGTATTGAGGGCTAGGCCATTAGAAGTGGTAACACAAACAACATTTTCATTTTAGCACCATTAACCTATATATATATATATATATATCCTGGTAATAACTGCAGGAAAAGGCCAATTGAAGTAGTAAGTAGTGGGCAATGAAAAAAGTGATTATGGAGAGTGAGATGTCGCTGCCAACATCATGTCTTGAGGTTCAGTCTAATCCAAAGCATGTGATGGAGGTTTAGAATCCCTCTCTCTCTCACACACACACACACACACTTCTGCAAAGTACACCTTCTCAATTCAACATGCCTTGATGGAGAAAGTGGCACAACCTAAATAGAAACAAACAAAAAAAGCTCGCCAAAACCACACCACAGTTTCCTTATACAGCAAACATCGATTAAATAGACAGTCTGAATATCGTTTATCGCACTTGAAACAGTGCTTTTTTTAATTACAGAAACCCTCATCAGAAATTACACTTAAACGCTAATGTGTCTAATTTGACAACATTTTTTTTTTTTTACAAGTGACATGTGTAAGAGCGGCACATAATTACTATAGTACACAATAGTAATTGCAGAGCCGCAGCGCTGATGAATGGAAAAAAGGCAAGGTCTTGAGCTTGAGATACACAATGGTCAGACGTCCATTCTAGTGCATATTTATGTAAACAAATAAAAGCAACACCGCGTACTGTAAACAACTCTGACAGAGCTTTATGACTGGCCAAAACGTCTTACGTCAGGGCATTCAGACCTTGTACATGCTCATACTGGCAATCCTGTTCTTTGTTCACACTAGGGATATGCCGGTATCAAATTTTCATGTTGCGGTTAATTGCTCATGCTTTTATCACGGTATACGGTATTATCACGATATTGAAATTTAGTTTTAAAAAAAGTGCTGTCATAATACAGTATAACAGGTTTAATAACTTTTTTCTTATAACAAAAATAACTGAACATTTAAATGCAATAAAGCAATACAGAAAAATGTATAAAGTTAAAAGTTTTACACAGATTAAAGTGCAAAAGAACTATAAAGACCAATAGGTATCACTTTACAATAAGACCTCATTAGTTAACCTTAGTTAATGCATTAACATTCACAATGAGCAATAGCTACATTTGCTACAGAAGTTATTAATCTTTGTTTAAAAAATACAAGTCTTTGTTCATGTTAGCTCATTAAATAACACAGTTGCAACTTTCGATTTTAACAACGTGTTATTAAATATTGTAATTACCTAAGATTAATGAATGTTCAGAAGAATTTTTCATTGGCAGTTTGTTAACTAATGAATTAACTAATGTTAACTAATGAAGCCCTAATGTAAAGTGTGACCGAACAATAAAGAATCAAAACGCTTTCAAACAATATCTAGGGCATGTTGTAGTCCAGATTAAAATGTAAAAAAAGTATGAAAATAAATAGCCTAAATATTCTAAATATTTAAGTATTTGGCGCTGTGATGAACATCATAGCAAATACACAAATCTGAATGATCGTTTAAATCATTTAAACATGATTCAGAAACAGAAAGTAGTGCAGCTGCTTTGTTTACAGGGTTTCCGGGGTAACGGCTGCATTTAAATGAATTATTATTATTATTATTATTTCTGCAGTTTAGCGCCATCTGCTGTCAGAGAGTGAAAGTGCGCTTTCATCCAGAGTGTCTCTCACATGTTCCGCCATGTGCTTCTCGTCCGCGCTTGTTTACATCAGAGTGCGCACACCTCTTTCACGCAGCATACAGCGGTGGGGTCCCAGTTTATGGGAAAAGTATTCTTAAAATGCATTCAAAATTCAGAATAATTTGTAATATATAATTATTCACGGTATTTAGAAGTGCCCACGATAACAATATCGTGCATATTCATTACCGTGATATATCGCATTACCGAATACCGGCACAAGTCTAGTTCACACATAGCATCATACTGGTAATGTTACAACTTCTCATACCAGAAAATTGCCAGAGCTGATTTACTGACCTTTCGAAAAATTGACCTTTCGAAAAGGTCGAGTTCACACATGATCTCTAAATGATTAAAAAATTATCTGCTGAAAAGGACAGAGACAATTTAACAACGCGACAAATTTTTATCACTTTTTCTTTTTTTTTTTACATTTTTTGTTAAATCAAGCATATAATCAAAACATCTGTTATAATGCTTGTTTAATTCTACTTTAATAATGTTAAGAAACCTCATGGCCAAACAAATGCGTTAAAAAGAAGTGAAATAAATATCACCAGCAAAAGCACCTGGAATATCAGTTGTAAATCAGACTAGAGAATAATTCTAACAGTGAGGCCAACGAAGGATAAAAAATATAGAAATAATTTCACCAGAGAAGGTGTGGGTATGAGAGCATGTTTTTGAAATACTGATGCGATTTTCATATTTCCTGCTTTACTGCTTTTTAACAAGAACTATAACAAAGAACTAAAGCATCTTATAAGCAGATGGACTAACCTCAAAACGAAACTTGCAGCCATACTTATAAAAATCATAATGTCATTAATGACATCAGACACTCACTGTGGAAAGACGGTTTCGTCATCATAACTCTCTTCACCGCAATGCCCCTTTGTTCTGAAACCAAAGTTGAAGTGACCAAATTCCAGATCATGACACAGATAAAATTCCACAGAGCAATGATGTAATTTCCTGCCATCGCATTTTAATCTACTACTATCAGAACTAGCCACCTGATTCACTTCCTGTCATCTTTTCAGTAAGGCCACCTTACCGAAAGACACATGCAGGTTGTGACACCTGTGCGTACATGCATCGGCCTGAAACGCTTTCACCAGCATTCCAGTGATTATGGCTCATTTCCATTTCGTGTGAAATCACATCATACCAGCTGAATATACAGTGCTGTGGTAAATCCAACAAGGACTGCAATAATACCGTCCCTCCCCCATCAAACAGTTGAGAGAAACAAACTGAGAGGGAGAGATCGCAACAGTGTGGAAATAGGAAATGCTCTCCAGGAAACTGACCCACTGGAAGGAAATCACATGCATCACCAACATAGGACCGCAAGCAGCCTGATCATTAAACACATATCTGATAGGGTGTGTTAGAGAAGACCGTCTATCTACTGTAAGAAGTCATTTCAATTCTGCGGAGCAAACACACAGATAACAACACACCCTGCCCAACAACCGTCTGGAAGGGCAAACTAACGTGCTCAACAGCTGCATTCATTAATAATAAAACTCAAAAGATGCTATTATATGCATCTTACAATAAAAACGCTGAACGCTCCATCAGACAATGGCTTTTTGCACCTCTCAGTCTGATTGTGCAGGCTTGTAATCTACTTTGTGCTCCAATTGTTCCTGTTCATTAGAGCCGCTTCAGCATCAGTTCAAACATTTCATCTTCAGATGTGCAGATCTGAGTTATTCAGACACATTAGGTGGTTTGTACTTCCTACATAAACACGTTTCTTGATATCATAACTTCACCAAGACCTGAAGACTAAAGGCTGATTTGGCTGTTGTTATTATTACGTTTTTTTTTAATCTACTATTTATATTTTATTTCTGTTTTATTTCAATTAAAAATACTTTTAGCTAACAACAAGAACACTGAAGCAGACATAAAACTAAATTGTAAACAAGTTCCCACATCTTTTGACTACTTAATTTCTTTTTTCTGGTCATCGTGAATACTGGCAAAGCGATTTTGTTTTTAAATCGTTCTTTAAAATCGTTTCTATTAAGAGTGATATCCTCTATGACTAAATCACAATATTCAGTTTGTGAACCTTGTATTTGTGTGTTAGTGTTTTAATGCCATGCCAGCAAACCCTGTATAAAACAATATAATTGAGTCATAATCATAAATGGAGAGAAAGCACTCAAAAGTAAAAAATAACCTTGATCACACCCAGGTTTCTCATAAAAACCTCAATATCAACATATTATGAGTCATCTGTTTATATATAGGCACAATATTTGGCAATGGCCATTTCAATCCAATGAGCAGAGAAATTTAAATTTGATTGCTTTAATGGAAGAAACACAAAAACAGCTTTCTTGATGACCTAAAATGCCTCAAGCAGTCACAAAGCATGCTGGGAAAAGCCACTTTGCTCTGCAGAGCAGAACTAGGAGATGAAAGTAATATTCTGTTCCTGTTTGCTCACCTGCAGTGACAGTCAAAACAAGAAAGCGTCGCACATTAACTGAAGCACATTTCCATCGAAATGAAGTCTCTTTCTATATTCATTCACATCAAATAATTCTTATGTTAAGCAATAGGTAGATCCTCACACGTCAAAACTAACCAGACCACAAATAAGACGCAAGCCTATATTGTATCTCTCATAGACAATGGAATTACGAGACTGTAAAACAGTGCTGAAGAAAGCAGGTTTCTGCAGTCATGTGTGCATCAAGTGCCTCTGCTGAACAAAAGTTCACTACACGCAACAGGACAGTGAACAGGCGTTATACAAGATTTCAAATCCTCACCGTATCAAAGGTGAACATTCATAAGTCACAATAAAAGTATTGAAAGAAAGTATGAGTATGAAGAGAAATATGTACTTATGTTGTAAATATATATTAAAGACATCTTATATATATATAAAACATATGAAAAGTATTAATATATAAGACATTTAAGACAAATATATAATACTACACACATACATACACACACACATATATATAT
>NW_015642055.1:103461-167186 GCF_001515625.1 Sinocyclocheilus rhinocerous | reverse complement strand
ATACTAATTATAAATGAATTATTACTTCTAAGACATGATAAACAGTTCAAAAAGCACTGTTAAAAATAGAGTTGTGTTATCAAACACAGTTGTTAGTTATTATTACATTTACAGAATTGACAGATACAGTTTTAAATATTAAGTTTTATTAAATAATGTATTTGATTACTACATTATTAATAATAATTCATTAGTATAGACACTGGTGTACGCGAGCTTCCAGGTTTACCATATTCGATGTGCTCTTTATATGTGCAATGATCACTGTTTATATGTGAATAAAAAAGCATAAATAAAATCTGCCTAAATTTTCATTTTGGGTGAACTATGCACAATACATATTGTCACTATACACAGTACATATCGCAGCATTTTAGTATTGCGATATGTTGCGACAAGAAGTGTGTGTGTGTGTGTGTGTGTGTGTGTAGACTGCTATCGTAGTGTCTCTTGAGAAGCATACAAGAATATTGTCTTATAGCTGTAGGCTCATATCAATGTATGTGCGATCTTAAGAGATGACTCATCTAACTGACCTGTCAATCAAGCCTCCTCGGGCCACATTATTGACTTCCTCATGAAGTCTTTCACTTCTGATCTGCCCCTCCCACGATCTCTGACCACAAGCACTCAGCTGAACGCCGGTGAACCTGCTACACTGATAAAAACGGGCAGGGCTTCAGAAAAGTTTTTGAAAGCGATAAAAGACGTGTAGATGCACGTTTGGAGAAGTATCACCTTACTAATCGCAATACAATCGGCGCTTTGCGACACCTCGGAGATGCGTGTGGCTGCATCACAACGGTCAAAGGATAAGCCACGAAAACAAGGAAGCCCTGCTGTAGATGGTCAAACTTCAGAGCTGCTGCTGATCAAACACACACATGTCTGTGTACGCACCCATAAAGGCCTTCTCTATTAAACTGAACTTTTGCCGTAAGATTCGTGCTTAGAATATGACAGATAGACAGAGAGGCCCGAGTTACTCCTTTATTATGTCGCCGAGAGAAAGATCCAGAGGAGCGGCTCAAGAGCGTCACGAGCATCGGCTAACAGTCTTGACAGTTCCTCTGTATCAGTAAACCACGACCAGCTAAGTTAGCAATAGCCTATCAATAATCATATCAGTACCCAAATCAGACAGCGGTTACCTTGAGATATGAGTGCGGCGCTTTTCTCTTTCTGTCAAATCCCTGGCTGTCAGGCTGAGAGAAAATTTCCCTCCTGCCGCCTGATGCGTCTCCAGTCGTCGGGCCTTGGCCTTCACTTCCGCTTTGAGGGACGAGCTTCCGTAATCCGCCTTCTTCCGAGGAGGAGGGGCTTGTTTTTGACATACGTGGTGGTGGCCAATAAAAATCGCGGTTATATATTTTTTAATCCAAGACAAGTTTATAATAAATGTAAACTTTTTTAGCCTTTAATTACGTCTTCTCATTTTAAGTATTGAAAGGTTAAATTTCAAATTAGGGCTACAATTAGTTATTTTTCTATGTTTTGAGTACAAGTTTTTGTGTGTCATTACCATATGTTTTTTTTCCTTTTTGATTTGACTTCTAGATAACTTGTTGCGTATAGGCAGTGTTGTTATTAACTAAACCTAAAACTATTTAATGTTCATGTTATGCTCATTGTTCATGTTAATTTAAATAAAGCTATAATAAAATATAAATATAAATAATAGATGAAAAACATAAATGAATAAAAAGGAAAATTAAAAACACTGCCTGGCAACTAACTAAAAATAAATGTATGCTGATGTACTAAAATAGGCTAAATGAAATAAAAACAAATGAAAGCTAAATAGAAATATATATTTAAAATTACTAAAACTTAAACATTTAAATAAAAATCTATAAAAATCTAAAAAGCCTAATAATAATAATAATAATAATAATAATAATAATAATACATATAAATAAATTATACTAAAATAACACTGGTGTTAGGAAGCCCAAGGCATACCTGATCTTTTCTTTAAAAATATGTAATTTGCATGACAGTGTTGATCAAGATGTATTTTTCTTTTTTCTTTTTCTTTTTTGCCCTTTTAGTGTCTGTTGAAAACAGATTCATTTCATTTCTATTTTACTTTAATAACATAAATAAACAAAACTGACTTTATTAACCACATAAGTCAGTTAAGATAGGGGTTCTGTTGGTGTGCAGTCATTTATCATATTTAATAATAATAAGGTAATAAGATGCCACATCAAGATCAAATATGTACTGTAGGTCTGCTCTGTAGACTTGTGCTGGAAAACTGACCCTTGTTTGTTGTTATATCAAAAACTTTACATGAAAACAAGATCAGCAATGCATGTGGCTCAAGATCATGTACTAACCAGTAATCACCAAGCTGGGGCGCCACAGGCTAATTAAACTTTAAATTGATTTTTTTTTTTATCTCGTCAAACGCTGATGGTTTCTGTAAAGTACGGCTGTGATTCTCAACCTTTTTTACTCGAAGGCGTTCAAGTTGTCCAACTCAATATTCAAAACAAAAATAGACAAAGATATTTTAATTATTTATAATATTTATGCTACAATTGCGACAAAGCTGCTTGTTTTTAAAATAATTATCAAAAGAAACAGAAAGTGTTAATATATTACATTTATTAAACACAAATCATTTAGTGATTCCACAAGTTTTAAGAACTGTTTGTTCTTCAATTAAAACCATAACCATTGGGGGTCATTCATAAGGTCCCACTAGTTAACATTAGTTAATGCAATAACTGACATTAACTAACAACAGCAATACATTTGTTACTTTACATTTGTTAGCAATATCTTTGTTAATGTTACTTCATAAAAATACAACTCTTTATTATTAGTTCATGTTAGCTCATGTCCATTAAAGGGGTCATATGATGCGATTTAAATTTTTCCTTTCTCTTTGGAGTGTTACAAGCTCTTGGTGCATAAAGAAGATGTCAAATACACAAAATAATTATCTTTAAAATAGCATCATATGACCCCTTTAAATAATATTAACAGATTTTTAACTTTTTTCGTGGCTAGCTCATGATAACTAATGTAGCCTAGTTAGCCAATGTATTTAAAAAATAAGACCTTATTGTAAAGTGTTACTTTTAAATTTTATATGTTGCTTTTAGATCATTTTAAATTATTAATAGCAATTTATTCATTTACAAAATGTTGTTCAGAAAAAAAGGTACAAAATCTTGGGGCGGTGCCTTACGGTAGCCTACACTTTGTACCTTATTTACCCATAAAGAGTGCATTTTAATACCTTAAAGTCGGCATGAAATCAAAATTTGACTTTATTTACTTTACTAGCGCACATTGCTAGTCTTGATGTTAACAAGTAATCCGTGCAAGTTAATCCGCTGAAAAAAATTGTTTGTTTTGGTAATCTTTAATCAAAATCTGAACATTTGCTTCCGCTCTGGCAGTCCTTCTCTGATGACGTCAGTTTGACGGTTTGGGCAGAATATACTTAAACACATGCCCTCTATTCAATATTCCGTTTCAGCTGGAAATACGTCACTACGCTGAAATAAGTAAGCAACTTCCGGTTCACGCGGACTTTAAAGGTACATATTAGTACCAAAAGTATACATATTAAAGTGTACATATTAGTACCTTTTGAAAGGGTACCACCCCAGTGACAGCTTTTCTTCTGAGTGTACCTTAGAAGTTTGAAGCCCATGGTTGAGAAACACTGAAGTAAGGATGCCCTCGAACAGTTTTATTACGCATATCTAATGTTTCAATAGGCTACAATACTTCCCTTATTTAGTTCCCACTCACATATTGCTGTCAAATTAAATCAGATCTTTTCTACAATGCGTTAGATGCAACAAAACCTGCTAATTACTGCCCAGCGGTAGCCTATATGTAGAACAATCAGTGAGCAGTGTGTCGTTAAAGTTGTGCGTAGGTGGCGAGTACACATATGCTGCCATATTCTCAACAACTGCTTTATGCCATTAATAACCCTGCTAAATTTTACTCAGACGTACAGCAACTGTTTCTGCTCATTATCCGAGAAATATTACGCATTCAGTTGAATGCACTTTTAAAAAAACACATTTCCTTCACGATGGCCAAAAGATTGGCACTCTGGTGACAAAATAGGCTTATCTCATGAAAGTGTGTATCAATAGCACGAGTTTATATTTCGATTTGGCGTACTATTTTTTATGCTGAAATCGACTTTGGCGTGCATTTACGCAATAGGTAGGATTAGGGTTGTGGGGTTGATGCGTATCACATGTACGCGAAAACTGTGTATGCACGTCAAACACGTGCGTATCATATGCACGCCAAAGTCACTTTTTGCGTATCAATAGCACAAGTTTGTTTCGATTTGGCGTACTATTTATAGGCTATGCATTTTCATGAGACCGGGCTTATTTGGCCACATACTGGCCAAACTCTAGCGCCATCAGTCAATGTCCCAGCTCCGTTTCAAATAAAAGCAGCAGATGCATATAGATATGTAGATATAGAAATAGATATCCTTTATGAAATGTTGACATGAGGCATATATCGGCCTGGGGAGGAGCTGAGAGATAACAGGTTATACCACAACCAAGCAGCATGTGTGGGCAGCCTCCTGCGGCTAATGATGTGTCTGGAGCCCTGATGTAGACAGAAGAGCGAGATTAATAATGTTTATAAAGATAAACATGGGTTTATTATAGCCCACTTACAATTTACATTTCAGAGATCATTACAAATAAATTATTAAATGCTAAAACTGAATAAATTTAAATGAACAAATTGGCGTTGCATTTGCAACCATGTGAAAACAGGGGGTGCTGCAGCCCCCTCAGCACCCCTACTTCCCACGTCCCTGTGCGATTTCAATTTTTCCTTTCTCTTTGGAGTGTTACAAGCTCTTGGTGCATAAAGAAGATCTGTAAAGTTGCAAAGACTAAAGTCTCAAATCCAAAGAGATATTCTTTATAAAAGTTAAGAGTCAACCACACCTACCTAAAACAGCTCATTCTCGCCGGATCTCACCGTGGACGAAGCGGAGTCCAGCCCGGGGTCGTCACATGTGGTTGCTGCAAGCCCGCTGGACGCTCCTTCGTCGAATCCACCGGCCGTGCCGTTCTCAAGCTCACCCGCCTTCGCTCAGAGTTTTGAGCAGTGTAGAGTAGCGCTTGTTGTTTGTCATTTCTCTAATCACAAATGCAGAGTCAGACATGGTTTTATGTTTTACGCGGCATGATGCAATGCGTAAAAAGACAGCACAAGTTATTATAATCCGTAATTATGTCCCCACTGGATGCAACAAATGCCTCGTTTGTAATGGGTTTTAATGTTTATGTCTCGAGGGGCGTAACATTTCTGTCTCACGCTTGAGGTATTCGGCCAATCACAACGCACTGGATAGCTGGCCAATCAGAGCACACCTCGCTTTTCAGACCGATGAGCTTTGTAAAAATGTACGCGTTTCAGAAAGGCGGGGCATAGAGGAGAAACAATAATGTACAGTATGTGGAAAATAATGTGTTTTTTTAACCTTAAACTGCATAAACATTTCATTTCACCAAATACACCAAATAATTTTCTTTTTAGCAACATCATATGACCCCTTTAAATGAACAATGGCTGGCAAACAGATTCGTGGTTTATTCTCTGAAGAGAGCATTTTCAACAGGTAAATGCCTTTTTTACAACCCCAAGTCATTTAGTCAGGCACAGTCGAGAGATAAGGAAATTGAAGATATATTTAACAATAGGGGTATGAAAGAGACCCAGAAAAGATATATGAAGAGAAAGAATAAATCAAGTTTTTTCAATATTCTTTCCGACAATGAAAAAAGAAAAGAGACTCAGCAACAAAAATAAATTTATATTGTTGCTTTAATAAATAGTTTTTTTTATATAAAGAAATAGTTCACTTACAAAATGAAATTTCTGCCATTTTTGCTTTCATAATTTACACAAAAGATGTTATGTTAAAGAATGTTAGTTACCCCACAGTTTTGGTAACCACTGACTTCCATTGTATAGGCAAAAAAAACAAAACACTGAGACCTTTCTGAAAATAACTTCTTTTATGATCCACAGAAGAAAGAAGGTCGTACAAGTTTGAAATGATGATGAAGGTGAGTAAATGATGACAGAATTTAGATTTTTGTGTGAACCATCCCTTTAACACACTTGAAAATTGAAATAAAATGCAATTAATCTTCTGTTATAAAATCATTAAATTAGGTACAAGTGTTTTAAAATGAGGCTTTGAAAAAGATGCAGTGTGATAACAGCCTGTAAATTCTGGCCCTTCGTAATCTATGACTAAGTCCTAAGGGACACCGTCTTATACAAAACCTACACTGTACAACTGCCAATGTAAAATCAAGCCATATGGAGTAAAATAAATCCAACCAGTGGAAACAGATTTAACCTAAATACAATTAAGCATGACTCACAGACCTTTAAATCCTACTCGAATAAAAAAAGAGGCGATTTTGAAACAATAGGCACGGTTCTGCACATTATCGTGCATATCTAGCATAACCCACATACACGGCTCCCACAATGCATTGCATTTGGTTAAAATGGGGGCATTATCCATGCAGCAGACAAAGAGTATGTTAGAATACTCTTAATATGTCCATCACTCCTGCTCAGCGATGGCTCAGTCATTGTGTCGCTCCTCAGCAGGTCCTGGTTTCCCCTGTTTCTCTCCATTAGATGATATGTTGGGCTCAAGTGTGTGAACAGGACTCGATCCCACCAGGTCATTCTGTCTCGGACCTGTGGGGAAATGCAGCAAGCTGGAACTACAAATCCCAGAATGCAAAAGTGAACTGACTGCTATAAGAGGCTCTGATGGGCCGGTTGGTGTAACCGATAAATGGATGGGTGTGGGCACCCTGGTGTGCAGGTCAGAAGTCATTTGTACATTTAAAGATGGATGTGACTGACTCTGGATGTTATGGGTGCACAGAGACAATGTGTTACCAGGACTCCCACTCCTAACCTGAGGAGCCAAACCACTGGACGGAAATGCCGCCAAGCCTAAGAGTGACCCGCCATTGTGAGGAACATGGTGTCCTAGATAAGGAGAGTTGGGTGTAGTTTTAGAAGTCTGATATGAGTTTGGCTGACTCTCTACACCCAAGGTGGCGACCCTTTCCTGGTCAGGGCAGCAGGGAAAATAGGTTGAGTGAGGACTGGGAGCTTGATGGAGGAGCTCTATGTCCCCTTCCTGCCCCAAGACGGAGCCTCTTTCCTGGGCATGGCTCCCGCTGCAAATGCATGTGTGCCTGGATCCTAAAGAATCTCTCCGAGACGCCTCCGGCTGCAGGCAAGGACCGGCGGACATGTTAAAGGCCAGCCTGGATGGCCAGTCGCTGGTCGAGGAGGCCACGCTGGTACAGTTGGATGATGTATGACAACTGAAAGAGCTGAAGGGAGTGAAAGAGGAAGTGAAGTGAGGTGGGGTCACATGCGAATGCAGGAATTGCATCATTTCGTGGAGCTCCTTGGTCAGTGAGGACACTTCCTGGTTCAGGTGGTTCATCTGAAACAGAATCACACATCAAAATTTGATGTCAGAATATAGTGAATGACAAATAACGGTGATGAATGTCAGAAATACTATTTAATATTAAGAAAAACTATTATTTCAAAGTATTATTTTTTTGGATTAACAGTAGGTTTTTCCGGATACCTCTGTATTGAGTTGACGGAGACTCTGTCTGACCTCCTCTGTCTCAAGGAGAAGGTTTGCACCAACCTGAAACGGGTCTAAAAAGACCAAAAGAAGTAAGAAACAGACCATTTTTAAGCAAAATGTATCATAATATAATATATATCCGGATTTACACCGGGATCTCATTTCCCGCCCCCTGAATTATTGCAACCTAAAATGACTGAATTCGCAGCAGGTTTCTCAGTTTTTTTTTTTGCAGTGGAAGTGAACCAATAACAATTATGTATTTGTGTTTGTCAGTGACAGTAGGAGTACAATTAACAGTGACCTAAATGTGCATAATGAGTGTGTTTACTGTACATGTACATCAAAACACCGATAACTGTCGAAAGTAATGTGCATGCTGAACAAGCTGCCAGAATGCCAATAAAGGTGTCTACATGCACAGGGACATTTGGGTAATGGCCAAACCATTTTTGACCTTTATTCAATAATAAAACACTATTTAAAGTGTGACCATGATGACCTTACAGGTTGTCAGTTGCAATGCCATTGCCTATTAATCACGTAATAGTACAGTGAAGACATGTGAACAGCGTGTTGACATATTTAGTGAAAGGGTCAGTTTGATTGGTGTGGGATTTATGGATTTTGATTGGCTGATATTACATTCTTTTTACCCTATTTGCAGTTGCAAGATTGCAAAATCCTGGAGGGACTGAAACGTTTAATTTCATTAATATAATTTAATAACAAAATATGACCGAATTATCATTATTAGTCTAAAAACGTACACAGTGTTTTATACAACAGCATTTCTACAGTAAATCTAAACCAATAGCTCTCAATCAGGGGGCCTCGACAAATTCTGATGAAAATACATTTTTCTAGTTATGTCAAACCCTAAAATATGAACAGTGAGGGGTCTTGGAGTAAAAAAGGTTGAGAACCACTGATCTAAACCATAATGCACTAGTCTAATATTAAGGGAGAGTCCACCTCACCTTTGACCTCTGTGTTAGGAGATGGCTCACTGTGCTCAACATTGAAGTGAAAAGCATGTTCGTCATCCTCAATGCCATCGACAACACTACAGGACAGACAAGAGGATATTAGTGCATCAGTAATCAATATTACTGTATCTGCTCTAAGCATCAATAATATTTGTATATGGATGTTTCCTCGTTCTAGAGGTTATGTCAAAAATAATTGTACAAAATTAAATAATAAAAAGTAATAACGAATTCTAGTTTCTTCTCACCGGGGGCTCAGGTCCAGTGGGCTTACACAATTCAGGGTGGGAATGAGCAGTTTGGCTGGTCTGTGGCAGAAGCTCTTGTCTATTCTTGGGGCGGGAACTGCAGCTGGAGATAGATCCTCATGGGGTGGCATCTGAGGAGAGGGGCTTTGTACCCGGGAGCTTTGAATGGGAGATTTGCACAGATGGAGCATGCTAAGGTGCCGAAACTCCTCCCCTAACATGGCACTCAGATTAGGCTGAGATGAAGGACCGCCCAAGTCAGAGAGCAAGGGCATCCTGCCCAGGTCCCGTCCAGCATCCTCCTCTTGCTCTGCCTCCACAATAAACGGCAGCTTGGAGTCATCAAAGCGGTCCTGGAAGTAAAAAAGGGGTAGAGAAAAGAGCCTAAATGTAGTGTAGGTGGTTGCTATGTTATTACTTCTTAATTATATTACCAGGTCCAGAATATATTTGAATGTGATTAGTCATAATCACAGCCTTAAAAGGCTTAAAGGTGATTGTTTTTAGTTAATTTGTAGAGCACAGGAAACGCATGAATTTGTGTGTGAAAAACAAATACTGCCTCTTGGATACTGCACTGTAGAAAAATTATTCAATATTAAAAAATTTTTTTTAAATGTTGTTGTTGTTGACTTTGTTGTCATGTTTTATAACACGTCTTGTGAATTCAGGATGAGTTTATTCCTCTATTCGAATAATTGCTAAAATCTTTTTTAATAAAACAAAGAAAGTTTTTTCTCATAGGTCTTAATGTGTTGAATATTTATGCGATGTTGTCATTAGTTTAAGCACTCTTGTGCACTATATATTTTTGAACTTTCTATTCATCAAAAAATAAAGATAATAAGAATAAAGATAATAAAAATGTATCACAGTTTCGACAAAAATATGAATAAGCCCAACTATTTTCAGCATTAATATTATTAAGAAATGTTTCTTGAGCAGCAAATCAGCAAATTAGAATGATTTCTGAAGGATCATGCGACTGGAGTAATGACTGATGAAAATTAAGCTTTGACATGACAGGGGGAAAAAATTACATTTTAAGATATATTAAAATACAAATCAGGTATTTTAAATTGTAACAATATTTCACAATTACTGTTTGTATTTTATTTTTGATCAAATAAATGCAGCTGGCATAAGAAATTCACAATCACAAAAAAAAATAATAATAAAATCTGAACAATATTTAGAGAGAACTATCTAACCTAAACAGATAATTGTTACAATGATGGGAAATTGTAAGTCATGGCAACCTGACATCTAAAATGTACTCAAAGGATTTACTTCATTAAATAGTCCAACTGAACTCAAAAAAGGAATAAAAATGCTTGCCTTCTTCTTTAAGTTTCTATGAAGCACTCGCTTTTTACAGTGTGGGGTTTCATGCTCTCTGCAAAAATTATTTATGAGTCACTGTTCTGTGCATGTCATCGTGTTCTTCTGTGTGTGTGACTCTGTATTCTTCCTTTGGTTTGTGTGTGTGTGTGTGTGTGTGTGTGTAGCTGTTCTGATCATTAAGACAGCTGGCACAGCAATGAGACAGAGGGTCAGTGCCACAAACAGATTGCTAATTCACCTGATTCAGGCACATCCAGATGAGTTGCTGTCTGCCAACTCTGACGTGGCGCACACACACGTCTGCAGTTCAGAGTGACACTAATAATTGGGAGCTTATGTAAGGTGGCCTTTTGATAAGTATGGGTATGGCTGTGCATGTGTGCAAGCATGAGAGTGTGAATGGAAAGGTTCAAAAGAATGGAAAAAAGTCAACATTTTGGACTATAAAAGTGTGTGATAAATCTGCTCGTTACCTGTGGGAGTCGAGTTGAGCGAGAGAATCTGGCTTGGCCCTGTTGGGATAAATGAAAATCCTGAGAACCATAATGACTCAAGCTCAAACAGAACACAAATGCACACGCCAATGTACAACACTTCAGAATGCAACCCGTATTTTTTTAGGTTGGCTTATTGTTGATTGTTTTATGCATTGTTGATTTATGGTTTCTTTTATTTTTGTATGTATTTTCACTCTGTACAGCGCTTTGTGAAGCTAAGAAGTATATGCAAGTATTATATATATACAAGCACATTCTAACTATGTACTGAATATCTATGTAAAAGATATTGATTTTCTTTTAATTAGTTGTACATGTTTAAAAAAAACAACTACATGTTTTACTAAAATAAATAAATGGACATGAATTAATGTTTTGAAATTTAATTAATTATATATAAGAAGACATTCTATTTTAACTTTCTATTCATCAAAGAATTCAAACAAATGAATCATAGTTTTTAATAAAACTTTTAAGCAGCACAACCGTTTTCAGCATTTAAGTTTCTTGTGTAATGGTAATAGCTAAACATTCAACACTGAATGCCTGCTGAAATTTCAGCCATCACAAGAATTAATGACATTTTAAAATATATTCAAATAGAAAAGTTATTTTAAACCAATAATAATTCACAATATTACAGTTTTTACTGTATTTTTGATCAAATAAATGCAGCTTTGGTGAGCAGAAGAGACTTATTTGAAAACATAAAAAATCTTACTGACCCCAAACCTTTGAATGTTAGTGTATGTACTGAATATATATGTAAAAAAAAAAAATTTGAATTATTTTTTATTTAAAATATTTTGAAATTAATTATATGTGATTCTGTTATTGCGCCAATACATCCCAAACCAATCAGATAAAAGAACATGACATAATGATTCAATTTAAGATTGAATTATTGATTATAAAAGAAAGGGACAGCTGAATGATACAAGAGACTAGCAAAGCAATGTAAGAAAGTCAATTGAAAAGACAATGGTTTAATGGTCATTAAAATGTGTCACAAAAATATAAAATATTTAATAGTCACAAAAATATTTAAACTCCAAAAACGGAGATTGGCCAATCAGTTCCAGATGTAATTTGCACATGGCACTTTACCTCTCTGAGGTTGTAGGTGAGGTTATGGTGTATGTCCTCATTAAAGCGGCTGCCATATTCTGGGTAGAGCTCCAGAACCTCCTGCAGCGCTCTGACGCTGATGTACTGTAGATCACAGTAGGTCAGAGCCTTTACATCTGCGTTAGCTTTGATCACCTGATCCTTCCCAGGCAGGTCAGCGCCAATCAGGTCTCCCTTACCTGTACACCAGACAAACATGTTAGTACACGCGAGTCAAGCTGTTGTTTGATTTAATTGCGCTAAGATAAACAGAACACGTGCAGATCCAAGCTTATCATTTTAATTAATTATCTATCAATCTATCAGTTTGACTGCCAGATGCTTATTTATTTGGTTTGAGTTGCAACAGCTGCATCAACCACGACAGCTACTAGCATTTACCGTATTGGCCCGAATATAAGACGACCCTGATTATAAGACGACCCCCCTTTTTCCAGATGTACCTTTTGGAATTTTACTTGCGATCTTTACAACACGCATTACATTACGTATTTCATGGCACACTCGTTTTATGCGTATTTGGCGCCACCTAGTGTTGTGGGTGTATTATTGACATGTCAAAGTCTAGACCCTGAATATAAGACGACCACGTTTTTTCAGATGTATTTTCAAGAAAAAAACATCGTCTTATATTCGGGACAATACGGTAATTGTTTTAAAATATTGATTTGCCGAGATCTAGCCTGCTGGATCTAAATAGACTGAAAGCACTGCCTGCAGGAAATTGATTGGATTTTAAAAGGATAGGATAGTTCACCCAAAAATGAAAATTACCCCATGATTTACTCACCCTCAAGTCACCTAGGTGTATATGACTTTCTTCTTTCAGACAAATACAGTCAAAGAGTTATATTAAAAATTGTCCTGGCTCTTCCAAGCTTTATAATGGCAGTGAATGCGGGTCGAGATTTTGAAGCCCAAAAAAAGAGCTAAGAGATTGCGGAAGCTAGAGATTATAGTTTATAAATAGTGCTGGGCAATGATTAATCACGATTAATCGCATCCAAAATTTAAGTTTTTGTTCATATAATATATGTGTGTGTACTGTGTTATATTTTTTATGTATACCGGTATATAAAGACACACACATACAGTATATATTTTGAAAATATTTACATGTATATATTTATATTCATATAATTTATGTTATATATTAAATATATTCAATATATAAACATACAATTTTTCATACATTTTATATACATACATGTGTGTGTGTATTTATATATACATAATAAATATACACAGTACACACACACACATATATTATATAAACAAAAACTTTTATTTTGGAAGCGATTAATCGCGATTAATCGTTGCCCAGCACTATTTATAAAGTTTTAAATACGGATATTATTCTTACACAAACACATCGCTTCGCTTCAGAAGGCTTTTATTAACCCCTTGGAGCCGTGTGGAGCACTTTTTATGATGGTTTGATGCACTTTTTTGGGCTTCAAAATCTCAGCCCCCATTCACTGCCATTATAAAGCTTGGAAGAGCCATGGCATTTTTTAATATAACTCTGATAGTACTCATCTGAAGGAAGAAAGTCATATACACCTAGGATAGCTTGAGGGTAAATCATTGGGTTAATTTTCATTTTTGGGTAAACAAGTTGGTTCACTTTGTGACTGTTTTGGTAACACCCATAAACAGCCTCTTCTATATAGGCATTTGTTTATATGTCTATATAACATACCCAGTATGGCAAGCACCATGCCGTCCTTGAGGACCTCTAAAGACCCTGAGCAGACGAAGTGTTGAGCATGCAGGGCATCTCCATGACGAATGAGGTACTCTCCAGGTGCACAGAAGGAAGTCTTAATGTGCAAGGATAGTGAACGCAAGCACCCCCTACTGGCGGAGGAGAAGAGCGGCAGCTGCAGAATGTCTTTGTTCAGGTGCATGGCGATGTCTGCCCGCAGCTCGTCTGGGAAGTCATGTAAAAGCTAACAGACAGGAAGAAAAAATGGACATTACCCACAATGCCATGGAGTGATGTAAAGATCATGGCTGTCTTCATATAAAAAAAACAAACAAAGATGACATCTAAAAGCTGTGGTTGGTGTGTAACTACATCTACTTTTGATGTCATTTCAAGCAAGAAATTTGCATGTAATAATTTAATATTCTCGCATCAAGTTCTCTCTGTTTTGTTGTGCGTCATCTGTCTTTCAATATGATCTCAACAAGACGCAATATCAGCAGAGTACAGTAACTGTTTGAAGGGGGTTCCTGTGAACCATTTGCAGTGTTTTTTTTTTTTTTTTTTTGGTGTTTTTCAATCACTGCATAAATTTGTAGCATCAGATCAGTGTAAGTGAGCTAAGCCACGCTTCAGTTTTTTTCTTCACACACATACACAGTGCTGGGGAGTAACTAACTAAATGTAGCAGTACTACTTACTAAACTTCATCTTTAGTGGTGTGACTGTAGCTGATAATGTAGCTTTTACTGCAACATGCTACTTTTGCCCTAACATTGGTTCACGCACAAAGCTTTACAGCTAAAGAAATCATTAAACATTCTTCTAAATGGTCCTCTCTCATGTTTAGCACTGGAAAAGTCAGATTCATTTTTAGTCAATCAGTTCAGATGGTTCATTTAAATCAATTCGAAAGAATGATTCACAGATTCTTTTAAATGGATATTTTCTGTACATTTGTACCGAAATGCCACTGTTTACGATCTGCCAACTTGAAAATAAAAATCTGACTTATTTTTGTTTTTATTAGTTTTATTTAATTTATATTAATATCTTTCTAATGATTTACTTTGATCATATGAAAAGATATGTGATTATATAAAAAGATATGCGATCCCTTTATATACACTACTGTTTAAAAGTTTATGGTCAGTATGATTTTTTAATGTTAAAGTCTCTCATGCTCACCAAGGCTGCATTTATTTGAACAAAATACAGTAAATCCAGCAATATTGTGGAATATTATTACAATTTAAAATAAAAGTTTTCTATTTAAATATATTTTAAAATGTCATTTTAATTTACTTGTCTGTTGAAAACAGTTGTACTGTTACTATTTTTGGTGAAACCATTTCTTCAGAATATTTTGACGAAAAGAAAGTTCAACAGAACAGCATTTATTTAAAATAAATCTATTTTAACATTATAAATGTCTTCACTTTTTATAAATGTCATTATAAAGTCTTCAAATTTATGTCCTTGGTTGTAAAATTAAATAAAAAAACCTTGAAGGCTTGAAACCGCCTTAAAAAGTGTAGTACCTACTTTTTGTTAGTGCACAATAGCTAAGGGGTTTTTAAAAGAATAGCTTTAACTTTAGTATAACTACTTTTAATTAAATTAGTAGCTTATAACTTTTTACAGTTTTAAAGTAGCTTCCCCAACACTGCACCCAAGATCTTCCTGTTTCTTTTTTAATTAGATATAGGTCTTTTCATTGTGGGCAATCCGATTACCACTGCTATAACAATGACAGTATTCTGCATTAGTGAATGTCTCAGGAAGCTATAATTAGCCCATTGAAAGTAGCTGCGACCCAGATCTGTGCTCATGAATTGTTCTCCATCTGATGATACTAGTATGTTATCAAACTCTGATGGGGACTTCTACACGCTTAGAAAAAAAACTTAATTGGGGTTCTATATATAACCCTGCCTTTATATTGCTATGCACTGAACTTCATAGAACACTTTATTCTAAAAACGCTCTATATAAAAACAAAGAACCGACCTGAGCCTCCACTCGATTAAATACTGAAGATAAAGCAAGTGAATTAAACTGTCATGGCACCGTGTAAACACTGCAGTCATATACTCCACAGCCCCCGCTCGAGAACCATGTCATGGCATGGTTTGTAAGGTCTCACCTCGTTGGCGTTGATGCCATTGTTGACAGACCAAGTGGTCTGGAAGTACTCCAGCATGCGCTGCTTCAGCTGCTGGGGCAGGCGATGCACACGGATAAAGTCCTTCAGATCCTTCATGCGCGTGTGGTAGAGCGAACGGCGGGAGTACATGCGCTGGATGATGGCTGTCACGTTTCCAAACACCACTGCGTGCATCAGGGCTGTGAGGAAAAATGCGAGAGAGTCTTGAATAATTGGCTGTCTGAGTCATGTCAGTGAACAATATGCTCTACATCTTAAATTAGATACCGAACTTTCTGAAATGAAACTTTTTTTAAATAAATGGTTACCAAAATGAGGCTCTCTTGACCTACAAACAAGCTAATTATAAATTAGGCCTGAAACGCGCTGGTGAACACACCCCCGATGAGCATGGTACAGATGGAGAAGATCTTCTCAGCGTCTGTGTTGGCACAGACGTTTCCGAACCCGACGCTAGTCAGACTGCTCAATGTGAAGTAGAGCGATGCGATGTAGGCGCTGCGCAAAGATGGGCCGCCAACTGTACCATTCGTGTAAGGAGTCTCCAGACGCTTGCCCAACTCCTGTAGCCAACCTACATAGGACAGGAACAGTGGAAATAGATGAAAAAGCAAATAGGGGATTGAAACATCATCTTCATATTGATTAAAAAAGTTAGTGATCTAAAACAGTGTTTCCCAACCGGGGTGCCGTCTGTCGAGAGCAGGGGCCCTGTTGTACCGAATATCTATACTTTTCAAATTATCATATCGAAGTTAGAAATTCAAATATTGTGACAAAATTAATTTTGTAGGGTGCCACAAGTTTGTTAAAATTTCCAAAGGGTGCCGCGACTAAAAAAAGGTTGGGAAACACTGATCTAAAAGACAAGCAATCAGTTGATATACACTAGTGTTGGGGAGTAACTAGTTACATGTAACATAATTACATAATTTAATTACAAAATAAATGTAACTGTAATTTGTTACAGTTACTGAGAAAAATGTGCAATTAAATTACAGTTACTTAGGAAAATGGTAAAGATTACAAAGGGGGTTACATTTGAATATTTTCACACACATACAGATTTAATTGATTTCTTTCCCAAATTGTATTGACTATTTTAAAATATGAGACAGCAATGTTTCAGGAGTTTAGGACACAGAATAGGACACATGCTTATTTGATAACTGTTTTATTTCCTATCTGGGTTTTTGCATATGCTTTACTTTTTTAAGATTAACTGTTTTTTTCAAAGCATTGTTAGATGTCAGTGTTCCCTGTCATAGCTGGGCAAAGATTTGATCTCAAACAACAGTATCAAAACTATTAAACTATATCTTATGATTTTAAATCTGTATTTAACCTCAAGTAAAAAGGTGCTAAAGTCTGATTTTGGGGTGACTGTACTTTAAAATTCAATTATTTTAATCTTAATACAAGCGATGAAGGATTTTGAAAGTCTGACAGTAATCAGTGCTGAGTACTACTGTAAGGTTAACTCTGCCTGCTTTAAATGTTAGAAAATGAGTAACAGTTGGAAACATTCATTAGAAATTTAGAAAAGTAATCAAATGTAATCAGTTACATTACTTTAAAAAAGTAATTGGAATAGTTACACTACTTGTTACATTTTAAGTAGGGTAACTTGTAATCTGTAACCTATTGCATTTCCAAAGTAACCTTCCCAACACTGACCACCATCCAAAAGTTTCTTGAGCATCAAATCAGCATATTAGAATGATTTCTGAAGGATCATGTGACACTAAAGGCTGGAGTAATGATGCTGAAAAATCAGCTTTGCCATCACAGGAATAAATTACATTTTAGAATATATTCAAATAGAAAACAGTTGTTTTAAACTATCATAATATTTTACAATATTACTGTTTTTATGTATTTTTGATCAAATAAACACAGTCTTAAAGAACATTAAGACTCTTTTTTAATAATAATAAAAAATAAAGATCTTACTGAGCCCTGAACTTTTGAATGGCAATGAATTTAACTGGCACCTTAATACACAGAGAAACCATCCAGCCCCTTACCAATGTCCCAGGTCAGGGGGTCATTGCTGGCGAGCTCTTTGCGTCCAATGACGTACCAAACACAGGCCAACCAGTGTGCCAGCAGGGCAAATACAGACATCAGCAGTGTCAGGACCACAGCACTGTACTGAGAATAACCATCCAGCTTCTGCAGCAAGCGCAGCAGACGCAGCAAACGCACGGTCTTCAACAAGTGCACGAGGGAAGTCTATCAAATAAATTACACATTTAGTGCAGCCTTACACTATGAAAATGATGATAAATATCGAAACATCAATAAACAGAAGGGAAATCATCAACTCTCAGTCAAAGGTTTAAATTTGTATGTATAACTTTGGTTTACCCTGCATGAAACCACTACTGTAATATACAATAAATATGATTAATAAATAGGATGAGTCACAAAATGACATAACACAGCATAGAACAACCATATTTTATAGTATTTAAAGGTTTAATATGCATTCTCACCACTGAGATGTTGAATAAATAGAGCAGGTCAAAGGGCAGAGCAGCGATGAGGTCCAGGACAAACCAGGTAGTACAGTAGTGTAAACAGATCGAGCGAGCATCATAAACCACCTGACCCGCAGGCCCAACGTAGGTGGTTCGGAAATTCAGAATGATATCTAGGGAAACAAATTAACAAAAAAGCAAGCGGATTTAGAAATATAATTAGTTTACAGCATTCAAAAATCGAATAATATTTCTCACCAGAGCCCTCAAACAGTGCCCTTTCAATCAAACATTAATATTGACTGTGAAAGCATGAATATTAAAAACATGCTAATTAGAGTGATGAAGCCTTGTACATGCTGGACTGAATAAATATTCATGAATCCTGTTCTGTGCAGATCCTAATTCGATGGTACATTTAGTCCCATCAACCAATTATTTGACCACATCTGTGCACATGAGGTTTATTAAATTACCACTTGCTTCAGGTCACAGTGGGGCTTCCGTATTATTATTACTTTTTTTTAATAAAAAGAGATTTAGTTGTATGCTGTTGTGTAAAAACCAGATTATATCGGGAGAGTGGATTTGAAAAATGAGGGTGTGATTGTCACTTTGTTAACATGTTTAAGGTGAAAGCAGCTCTGAGCTCTGCAGATGTCGGAAGTTAACACTGTTTAAAAATGGAACAGAGGTGGAAATGAAGCACAAAAAGGACACATAGGACACAATTTTCCACAAAACCACACACCGAGGATGAAGAGCATCTCCACAGCTATGTCGCTGACAATGGTGGTTCTGGAGGTGCAGGAGTCACAGTCCGGGTTGTCAGGTTTGTTGTCGTCAGGGGCGGAGAAGCAGACGTTGTATGGGACAGTGACAGCCACGTAAAATGTCGCAAGGAGGATCAACCAGTCCCACAATGCTTTGCACACGCTGTAATGAAGTAAAATGAAGCGGGATTTCTGCACCGATGCCACCTTGTATTCCGGGAGAGTTGGCTGTGAAAAAACATGCTGTGAAAAACATGAAAAGAAACGTCTTTTTTATTTCTGTTTCAAACATGTGTTTGAATTATAAACCTTACACACTATGAGTAGTTCGAAACTAGGATATAATCATTTTTACTAAGAGCCTCTTAAGTGGAAGAATTTCTTTTTTTATGCGCTAGCAAATTATTTCTCAGCAGTTGGTGATTTGAGTGTTGTTATAAATCATAAATGCTGCATTAAATTTCTTCTCAGTAATTCAGCCTTTTAGCCTGTAGTATTCTGACTTTAATCACGGCTGATCCAAATATTCTTCACTACGTCTTTTGTGTGAATGTGGGCCACACCGTGCCCATGTTATTGGAGTTTTTAAATTAACTGGTGACCCAGCATGCCCAAATGTGCAATGTGCACATGCTGTCACCTCATTAAAAAAAAAAGAATAGTAGCCTAATAGAAATTGTTTCTCGCTACATTAAGCATGAACCAGTAACCTTTAAAAACATTTGGTTATGACGGACAGAAGTGGTGTATCTTGCTACTACAGATTGACCTTCTGCTAAAGTTTTGAACTGCTGAAGTTTCCAACAGGCAAAACCATCGTTTTTTCATGACTAAAAATGAAGATATTCACAGAAGGACTAAAAATCTTCAAGTCTCCAAAACAAATCTCACAGAATCCCATCTGCATGGAAATTATGCATATTTCTCATAATAAAAAGTAATTGGTGCCTTAAAAAAACATGGTGATATCAAACACCGCTTGCCAGTTCATAGAAGGATGTGCTTGATTTTCCATGTCTGTGAGTGCAAAAAAGCTAAATGTGGATTCAGTCATTTGCCCAGAAGTTACTGGAAAGGCATTTGCAACAAATCAGAAGGTTTACTGTAGTTAACTTTTGCTATGCTTCCTGAAATACATGTTCAAAGATTCTCATTCAGAAAGAATATTTGAACAGTTTGAGACATTCAGAAAAGGTGCAGGTAACATCTAATGACACACAGCAAAAGGCACTGTGTGATTCGTTGTGAAAGCAAAACTACTTTGTTTGGCCTTCCAGAAATGGACAGTAGAAATCAGTGGTTAAGTTGTATTTACAACACTGTTCCAGAACACTTCAACCCAAATATTCCGATGTGTGCAGCACATTTTATGGAGGACTGTTTGGAGGACTGTTTAGAAGTACAATGAAGTATCTAAAGTAAATTCAGGATGTTTCCTATCATTTTAAATGATCAAAATTTATCTATGACAAATGGTTCTTAAAATAGGGCTTCTTATAAAAAGTGTTCCCGTGGCTCAATTTGCCCCAGGTTAGGGGTAAGTTGACCCGAGTCAGTGGGTAGATGCACCATCCGGGTGTAAAATCTGACTGAATCTGATTCAAACCCATGTGGACATTTTTTAATAATTTACCTCTTTTACAGACTAATTTAATAATCAAATTTCCTTTTACATTTCTTTTCTTAAAGCTGGCTTAACATAAAACCAACCAAAACGAATTTTAAATTACAATATTTAATTGCTTGCATTTCTGTTGAACACCAAAGTTGTATCCTTCCCAAAAACAGACTAAACAGAGTTTGTTGAGTTAGATTAAATAAAAACTGAATTAGAATGACGGAATAAATGTCACTAAAACTAATAAACATTTTAGTCAAAAGATTCTTGGCATTGTATCTTTTTTTCAATGACGAACAGGCCATTAGGGACTACAGGTGGAAAGATATATATGATTACAATATGATAAAAAGAATCTGGTTCTGATCAGAGAAGGATTTGGTGCACTTGTACACTGTCCCAATCAAAGAAACTGCAAATAATATGTATATATTGTGATAAACTAAACCAGTTGCATAATATCACATTAAAGATTTAGAGATTTAACTTCACTGCCTTATGGTGGGGTAAGTTAAAATGCTGGCTCAATTTACCCCACATCATTTGGCTGACTTTGCCACATATCTGCCATTTTAGAAAAAAAAAAAAAAAAAACTAGCTATATTTTGACAAGCCAAAAACTGTTTTTAATAGGTGCCTTCCACTCCTCCCGTATGTTTCTCCTTTTCATAATCTGGCAGAAATTATGGGTAGTTCCAAAATACATGGTCACATGACAGTAAAACTGTACAGTTTCCAAGATACCGGTGGCGGGTCAACTTACCCACTGGCTCAACTTACTCCACTCTCCCCTATACATGGCAGCATTTCATATTGATTCAAATCACATTTTTGAATTATTCAATAAAAGAATCGACTTGCTTTGGGAATGGGCTACACTGGTCGTGCTGTATGTTTGTTTTTGCTTGCAGTTCACAAGGACATCTCAAATAAAGACCTTTTGTGCTATTATTCTTTTTATTTTGTCACATTCAATACAGACTGCAAACTCACAGAAAGAACCTTACAACTTATTACTATGAAGGTGAGTGAGTGAGCAGAACAAGTACAGCAGAATACATTCACACAGCGACTAAAATAGGCATAGAGTACAAGAGCGATCTTTGGATTTTAACAATTGTTCATTCAAAGATGGTATATATTTTTACCATGAATTAATATTTTTACATGAGATTCAGATTTCAAATCTTTCCGTCTATAAAATGTTGTCATTTGAGACTTTATGTTCTATAGGAAGTCCTATAGCTAACATCTATTTACAGTCCAAACTTTTCTTGCCTACCGGAAAGACATATTTTCAAGACATATTTTGAATTGTTTTCATTCTGACTAAGGTCTAATTCTAGCTTCTTATTCTTCCATGGATATATTTGAATTTTTGTAGCTTTTATGCAAATGTGAGTCATCTCTTCATCACTGAAAGTTCAATAGATGCACTCTCAGAAATAAAGGTACAACAGCTGTCACTGGGGCGGTACCTTTTCAAAAGGTCCACTTTTGTACCTATTAGGTTCTAATAAGTACCAATATGTACCTTTAAGGTACCAAAATGGACCCTTTAGGTACAAATATGTACCTTTTGAAAAGGTACCGCCCCAGTGACAGCTGTTGTACCTTTTATTTCTGAGAGTGTGGGATTTCTTATGTAAAGCCAGTTGTTTACATATAACTTATTAAAAGGCATTTACATCACAATGTAGGTGTTCAGTGAGTTGTAAAGATTTTGTGAACGGTATGTTCTTTTCCAAACATGAGGACTGATTGTCCTGAACAAAAGGGCTGTTGTTTGAAATATTTATGAAAGTAAGAATCATCAGCTGGGCGTACATATTGAATATTCTGCTCAACACAATTCCAGACATTAAATGAGTCTGACCTTTCCATTTTAACAGCTACAGTAGACTTCTGTTTCATCTTGATAGCTGGAAGCACGAGGACATTTACTCTTTAAAAGTGTCAACAGATTGTAAGGTCAGTCATAACAGAACATAATGCCAGAGAACAAGAATCTCATCTTTACATGCTGCACTGATAAAAATGTATTTTCTTTATCACTATTTTAATTCCATGAAAAAATATACTTAAAACAAGATTAATCTACTTGAGAAGCAAAATTGTGGATGATGAAGCGTTTTTATTTCACAGAAAATATTACTTAAAGTTTTTGAGGTTTTTTTGCGTACGTTTGTAATCATATAATGAACAACATTTTGGAAGGTTTATGCTTAAAAGTTGGAAAAACTATCGATGACAGGATCATTTTATACATATTCAGAATATTGATTCTGATTTACTACACTAAATCCTCCACAAAAAGGTGAGTGAGAATGATTGTGGTTTTCATATCTACTTACATTTGGCAGCTTCCTTTTGCTCCTGTTGGTGAACTGACAGGTCAGGTGGTACAGCACGCTGCGGCCACGCTCACGAGCTTGACTCAGATGAGTTCGACTGGACTTCCCGTTGTGAGTACCATCCTCTGACAAACACACAACAAGTATATAAAGTGTCAAAAATACAGATGCCAAAATGATAAAAGAACAACTATTATTTGGATCAAACAGGCTCACTGCCAGTCAGTTACCTTCTGTGGTGGAGCCGGAATGTGATTTGCCATACGAGTCAGTGATGTTTTTGAAGGATAAGAGAAAAAGAACCACTTCTCCTTTCTCATTTTTAATAGGGACAATGTCCAGCAGACACCAGAATGCGGTACCTGGAGTCACAGAAGGCAAACTATGAAAGCTCCAGATACAGTATGTGAAGTACAAATATACACTACTGGTCTGAAGTCTGGAATAATTAAGATTTTTTAAAATGTTTTGAAAAGTCGTCTCTCACCAAGGCTGCATTTATTTAATCCAAAATAGAGTAAAAACAGTAACATTGTAAAATATTATTACAATTTAAAAGAACAGTTTTCTATTGTAATATATTTTCAAATGTAATTTATTATTTTTTTCTGTGTTACATTATCCTTCAGAAATCATTCTAATATGCTGACAACAATGTTGGAAACTGTGATAAACTTTCATTCAGAAACAAAAAAACGAATTACAATTTTATTAAGCAAGGATGCATTACATTGATCAAAAAATGACAGTAAAGACATTTATAATGTTACAAAAGATTTCTATTTTAAATCAATTCTGTTCTTTGGAACTTTCTATTCATAAAATGGTTTTCACAAAAATATTAAGCAACTGTTTTCAACATTGTTAATTATAACAAATGTTTCTTGAGCAGCAAATCAACATATTACACTGATTCCTGAAGGATCATGTGACCTTGAAGACTGATGCTGAAAATTCAGCTTTGCATCACAATTACATAAACAAAAAAGTTCTTTTAAATTGTAATATTACTATTTTACCATATTTTTTACGGTAAACATAAGAGGCTACTTTTAAAAACATAATTATTCCAAACTATTATATTTCTCATTTTATGAAGTTCTGCAAAAGATGCAATGAATGGTCTTTACCGTTCTTCCTGTAATAGCGGACCTCCGTCTGGAACTCTCTCTGTCCTTCCAGAGTTTTGTCCACCTGCTGAGTGACTCTCTCGCTTGTTTCCTGTCCGTGCAGGAACTGACATGTGCATGTCTTCTTCATTACCTCTGTACGTGCAAACCCGGTGAGCTCGCAGAATCCATCCGAACAGTACACGATGGGGTACCCTCGACTCCCCTGAGCATTTCCCAGCAGGAAGTTACTGTCTGTACACACCGAATATAGACACACATAGAAAGGAATTGGAAAACGGTGAGATGTAAAAAGTCACCCATTTTGCTTTTCATAAATGTACAAAATAAATGCAGGCTGTTTATCATATAGAACGCTGTATGCCATATACTGTATTAGGCTACTCTCTCATTCTCGCCTTCTCATTAGCATGCTAATTATAGATGTGTGTAATGTTTCCATGGCAACTTGGCTATTCTTTTGCAGGGATGGAGGAGATTATATAAGAATCAATTGTCTGTGGGTGCGTATGAGTGTATTTGTAAAAAGAAGTACTATGGTGGCCTCTGGTTCTGGATCAAACAGTCTTAGCTAAATATTTTGGTCCCCAAACTGGGCAGCACTCTTTCCCTAATGCTACTGAATATGTACACAAACTATTATAAAAGACAAGTGGAAATAATATATGCATCGAAACTCAGTTTATTTGTGTAATTGATCCCCATTAATGAACAAACACACACAAAATCTTTTTTTTCCACTCATTTGGTCATTCAGATGAGCTTTCATAAATAATCTTAATGGAAAACCATTAGTAAACATTGTTAACAACATGTAATTGATCCATATCATGTTACACTTTACACATCTACACAAAGCGTTCCATCCATCCATGCGTTCAATTGTTCCTTGCTTGTGTAAAAATCAATAGACGGCACTGATGCAGAGAAACTATAAATAAAGCTTAAGTTAGATGCATGACCTCACCATCAACCTCAGCACACAGAACAAGCCTAGTGTGAGTGCTGCATCTGCGCCACTGACATAATGAACAAATAAATGAACCAGAGCATGAGAATATGAAGCGATCGAGGTTCCTAAATGAGCAAATAAACTATTCGGGGGATCGGCTTTCATACACTTACTGAACTGATATGCGTACATATGAGAAAGGCACTTGATATCTGATAGGGTTTTGCTTCATCTGTTGCTAATTGGGTGATATGACAATACATATTCGGAAATTTTTCTAAATCGTTTACATAGATAGACCTGTTGGGGAAAGCAAATATATCCGTTTAGCGGGCAGGAAATATTCATTCATTCATTCAAAAGGAAGCCTGGATGAATGAGTAATAGAATGTGATTTGCTTGGTGCAATTGCACTTATAAGTGTATATGTGTATGTCCTTTATACTTCTATGGCTTTCAATAGATTAAGTGGTTGGAGTTGGATTAATACTCCTTGACAATTTCTGTTGCTACTTTCTGATTACGTTTCTGGCTACATTTAAAATCAAAACATATTGATCATTTAATAATTGTTGTAATGCTAAAATGTTTGTTTTCAACTTCCAAATAGGTGTCCAGTGGTTGATAAATAAATATTTGATTTCTGAATATTGTACCCTAATTGAAGCAGCTTTTTAAATAGGATCATGATTTTGCATACCATTGCATGAATGACTGCCTCACACATAATATATTATTATATTTATGACTAACAATCAAATGATTAAGTAGTTAGAAACTAGTTGCTATGAATACAGGTGCCATCAGTTGTCTTCTTATGAATGACTTGTTTGTCATTGAGTCAGTGCTGCTGATGCAAAGTAGGCCCTTTGTTACCAAACACCATGTAACTAAATTAGGATACAATTATGAGTCATTCGCAAACTGTTAAACATTAAACGGTTGGTTATTTTAAAACTAACCTTCATCTGGGAAATCACAGGGATATGTGAATATTCCTGTACACGAACAAGGCAGTGGTATACACACACACACACTGTGTGTGTGTGTGTGTATATATATATATATATATATATATATATATATAGCTTGTTTAATGCTACAGGTTCAGAATTGGCCACAGAAAGATTACTGCAGGTGCATGAAAATGAAATTCATTAACCCAACAAATGAACTTGTTACTGTATTCACAAGATATTTTATAGAGAGACTAAAAGTGGTGTTCAAACCATGCGTGTATTTCTTCACATGCAGTCTTTTCCCTATCAATCCATTCAAATACACACTGTTAATGCCGCAGAAGCCAACAGTTTGACAGATTCAGCTTTCCAAGATGGTGAGATGATACTGTGCAACTGACAGCTATGAAAACTATTATTATGTGCTGCGGTATTAAGGCAAGATGTTCTTGGCATCTGGTTGCTATGGAAATATATATATATAAAAAAAAACATATGTCAGTGTGCTTATTTCTGTCGCTGAGGTTACCAGGAAACTGTGCCTACAGTTTATTTTTAATAGAAACTGTGAAAACAGGTTCATATCTATGCAATCTAAGGGAAAATATACACCCGCACATAAAGAAATGGGTTTTTCAAAATACCTGCTGTGACATTTTCACTCTTATGTTCTTTCTTCCAAAATGACTAGTACAGTACAAAAATACTTGGCAAATAGCAGGATGAGAAACTGAGAATATATGACGCTAGGCTTAAATTGCCAAGAGGAAGCTGCTCATAACTGCAAATAAAATACACACAGATGCTAAAACTATAGGTAATAGCCAGGATGCTCCTGAACATGCACCTCAAAAAAGTCTCAAGACTATGAAAAAAACATGACATGACAGTAAGACTTTCTTTTTTAATGGAAAGAAATGAGTACTTTTACTCAGCAAGGACGCACACAATTGATCAAAAGTGGCAGTAAAGACATATATAAGTTATAAATGGTTTCCATTTTAAATAGATGCTGTTCTTTTTAACTTCTTATCACAGTGTCCACACAAATATTAAGCAGTACAACTGTTTTCAACATTGTTAATAATAATAATAATAATAAATGTTTCTGGAGCAGCAAATCATAATATCTAATATATATATCATTTTTGGTGAGAGTAAGAGACTTACCCGCAGGCTATTCAGCCTGAACAATTAATCTTTCATAATTATACATTGTCCGTCACAACTAACATAGTTATATTTATATTAAACTGCACACTTTGTAAATAACATATCTGCACACTAATAAACATATCTGTACATTTATCTAAACAATTAAATTTTTTCCTATACTTCTATTTCTGTATATAGTACATTATTAATTTTTTTCTTTTCTTTTATTATATTAGTGTTATATTACATCCCTACTGTGTTATTCCTATGTATGTCTGCACTATCATGTATGTCTGCACTATGTTTGTACTTTCTTCTACACTGGAAGCTCCTGTCGTCAAGTCAAATTCCTTGTGTGTGTAAACATACTTGGTAATGAAGCTCTTCTGATTCTGATTCTGATTCTGATTCTTTCAAAAACATAAAAAACTTACCAACCCCCAACATTATATATTTTTAAACAAATCATTATGTGCATCACTTTTGCCTTCATGCATACTAGTGTGATTCAAACATGCTCAAGGTTTTGTAGAACATCAAATTGGATTTTTTGCCAACATGCATACTAACCATTTGCAAACTTCCACACTTGATATTTCAGTTATGCATGATCAAAACAATAGTTTTAATGAAGTATAGGCTAAAAAAACAGGACATGGATCCTTTAAGGCCTTGTCAAGCGCCTCTCTGTTCTAACAATCCTCTTCAGATCTTTAGTCTGCCGCAGCTAATTAAAAGTGATTTAAGCGATTATGAAAGAGAAGGGAAAAAACAAGAGAGAGAGAGAAGGGTGGTGATACCGAGGCATACAAATACTCAACGTCTCTCACTCACACATGTACATACTGACGCTGAATTTAGACAGCCAGTCGTGTTGCTTAGGACGGGTGTGACACGATAGCAGGAGGTTGTTCTGAAAAGTGAGAGAGCAAATGGTCAGCGTGACATTTCATAGTGTGAAAATCTGTCCCCAGGAACGGCAGAGGGAATGATTCATATGATTTATATGATTGGCTGTACAGTGAGTTAAGGACATTGCTTTTGTTAAGAGCATCACGCAGAGACATATTCCCCTACGTTCCAAAGAAAAAGCAGTGGCTAAGGAGGAGAGGACGAGAGAAAGCAAAAGCCTTTTGCTTATTTTTAGATAATATGGCTATCACTATTTCTGCTTGTTGAGTGGATGCTGTCATTGGTTTGTAATTGTTCTTATTTTAATAGCCTCATCACACAGGAGTGCTGAGAAGGTGAAAGACTACTGATGGCAAAATCTCCTGAGAGCTCATTAAGAGACTCCTTACAGTCTAAACAGGAAGACTGACACCAGATGCTTCAATATATCTGATATTCAGGCTGGGTGAAGATGGTGCGAGTTGTTATTAGACCAGAACAAGATTCTTAGTGGCTGTCTGTTTGAAACGTACAAATGTACCTAGAATCTGTATGACCATAGAGTGAAAAGTCTAGTTAAGGTCCTTTCAGTCCAAACTTGACGTGAAAAAGCAAAACAAGTCACCGATTAATGGTGTATTCACACCAATAGTGAAACGTATATGTGGTGGGCTGAATGAACCTCAAATTTGCCACACACGCAGCAGATAATAAACACAGAATGCAGCTGAAGCAAGTTTAACATTTCAAAGTGAATCCAGTTTGAATTCATTTAGTTGTGTGTAGTGTGAACAGAAAAAAACTATATGGAAACCCAATCTTACAAACCCTGTTCAAACCACATTTACATGTGGTTTAAAATCTGATGCTGAATTTTCGTTGCATTGTTGTATTATTTGTATTTGCATTATTTGCATCACAAAATTCTATCCATAGCAGTGTTCAAATTCACATGCGCTGAACAAACACATCTGATTTCATCCCTTCGCACACTCTCAGTACCCTGTCAAAACGTACTAATATATATACTTTAGGTACTAATATGTACCTTTTAGGGGTAAATAAGGTAGGTGTAAACTTTTGAAAGGGTACTGCCTCAGTGAAAGCTTTAGTACTTTTTTTCTGAGAGTACACATAAAGATTTCATTTGAAAAATGAATCAGATTTGGGTGCAGTGAACAAAGCGTTGAGTAACCTTAGATGACTGGATGAGATGAACAAACTCCGTGACTTACACCATATCCTGTATTGACGGATCAGACTATAACACACTAACACCACTGTGTCTGTCAGTTCAGAGCAGATTTCAGCACACACTATCGCACATTCAAGGTTTAGTCATGCCCACCTTCATGGCTTTGGTGTGCTTTGAGTTCTCTCGACAGACATGATGGAAGGTACAGAGGGAGTGAAATAATCCCATCATCTATTGCCCTCCATCATTTGTTCGCTCGTATTTGCACAGAATCGTAGAGCATAACTCCCACACTACTGAACACTGAGCGCCGTTCTTGCAATGAATAACACTTCAGGGTTTTTTCAAGTAGTTCTGTGCACACACAAACACTCAAATACAACTGTTCAGCCTAGATTTATCAATACAGCAAAAAAGCACGACTACAGAACATTACCAAGTACAATTTCTCAAGCTGATACAACACATCCCTCATCTGACCTACTGACACTAAAATAAGACATTCAGCCTTCAAGGATGGCAACATTTCTGCATGAATCTGCCTGCTGAATTCACATATATTAAGTGAACACTTACGCTCATACTGCACTTCTTATGATATATCCATACTTTTTGTAATCACAGCATAATGAGACGCTCTTATTAGCCTAAAATGCTCACTTAATTTGTCACAAAACAAAGGACTCCCACAGAGAGTCTCTGAACAAAGGTACAAGCAATAAACATAAAAAACAGCAGAATGGTGGAAGGATGAAGATCTTATATCACAGCAAATAAAATCAGCCCAAGATAGATGTTCTGTATTTGTCATTCAAGTATTCTGATTTTAATCTTTACGCATGAGGATTTTTTTTATTTTACAATTGAGTTAACATAATCTAATTATTTAAAATATTTATACTTGAAATGTATATATATATTGCTTCAAAAAATGTCTGAAAAATATTTAATGAGCAAGTCTTATTTAAAATGTAGTCTAGCCTTTGAAGACTTTTAAGTTAACAATTCTTAACTAGTTATTGAGAACTTAAAACAGTAGTGTTATTGTTAACTAAAACAAAAATGTTTTAATTAAAAAAAAGTAGTAACATAATTATTATTATAAAATAAATGAAAGATTTTTAAGAAACAAACATTTTATAAAAATGATAAAAGCACAACTGAAATGTAACTGACAAAATAAAAGCTAATTCAATATATTAGTAAATCCTATAATAACTTGAAACTCCTTTCACATTTTATATACGAGGTCAGAAGCTGCATTAGAAAGAGTTTCAGTATCTCCGAGGATGAAAGCTCTGACAGAATTACTCACGTGTGCCATCAAAGCGCTTGGCGATGGTGTCAAGAAAGGTGTTCTGAGGGGCCAGGAGCCCTTTCATCACTGGCATGATGACTAATCCTCAGAGCTCCATCACATACAGAACAGAGAGCGAGAGAAAGTAGAGAGGTGAGGTGATTCTGTCTGAAGTTCAAACGGTGTTGGAGGCTGCCTTATACAAGGTGCTAATGGCTGCTTGTTAAGGACTGTATCAGTTCAGTTGAAAGCCTTCTGCAGCAGTTTCACTCCAATCTTTAGTGTCTCTGCTTTAAAGAGCATGTGGTGCAGTAATCAGACGCTACGCTAAGCTCAGGAAACTGTAGTTTGGTAGGATGCATTCTTGTCGCCCAGCAGTCTATGTCTGGATGGTTAAGTTTGTCTAATTTGTGCTGATATTGCGCTCACTTTCTACAGCCCATCAGTTTGGTACATCTGCTCTGCTCTCTCTCTTGAAACAGCTGGATTTTCTGTCTTCTTCTCTCAAAAGCGGCTCAGTATACTAGACTTCATCTCCTTCCTTTGTTGCTTGTGTTGTGTCTCTTCAACGTCCCCCTCAGTCTCCACACAGCTTGTCCACAAGTCTCTTTGTTCTTTGAATTCCTGTTCTCTGTTGGGTTTTTTAGGTTGTCCAAATAGGAGGTCGGATGATTCTTTGCATCCTTTCCTTCCTTTTCATCTGTTGTGTCCTATCTGAGGCAGGTGCACAATCTTTACTGCATCTCTCTTCCACTCACTGCTATCTCTCTACTCTTCTGTCCCTCCCTCTTTCTCTCTCGTTCTCTTTCAAAAGGAAGAAGAGTAACAATGGAAAAAATGGCACAAGTAGATCACAGTAAATGTAGTTTCTTGAAGAACCTAAAAAATTTACCAATTGGTTAAATTCAGAAACATTATTTAATATTATTTATCATAATTTAATCATTGTAAAACGTGTGTATGTGTATACACACACAGGTATTTTTACTATTATTTCTCATATTTTTTATTTGGAATATCTTTATCAATATCTATCTATCTATCTATCTATCTCCAAATATAATTATTACATATAAATATCAAATTACAATGAATAATGATTGCATTTATCTTAACAGTGAAGCACTGATTGCTGCTGTGGGGATGCAAATATATATTTGTTTTCGAGAAGATAATCTATCTGAAAGCCTGCAGAAAAATATTTCGCATAAAACCAAATGAATGTGGCACAAGCAGATCTCTCTAGTGACTGAGTGACAGTTATAGAGGCTGTAATGGGAGCAGTACTGAGTCTTAAAACCACAAATAAAGAGACTTTAAGGGCTGAAGTGGGTTTAAAGGGACAGTGACATTACCAGAAACAAGAATTAGGTGGAGAGAGAGAGAGAGAGATGGTGTGAAAGGGAAAGCAGAACCGCCATCTGTGCTGAACAGATATTTACATATATTACCAGACAAAAGCAGCATCACCCACAACACACACAGGAACTTCTGTAAGGATGAAATCTGAAAGGATCCAGCTCTGGGTCAATACATACTGGCAAGGCTGCTGGAACAATCTGAAAATGTGTTATTTTCACAGGCAGTGGGGGTCGAGGGATGAACACATGGGTCTTTGAAAAGACTAATTATCTCCCAAAAAATGTGTCAGGTTGAGACAAGCTGTCTCACTGATACTGGGACAAGTTGTCACATGTGCTTATGTATGATTTTCTGTTCATGATTATTCTACTGGATCAAATTATCAGAAAAAGCCATTAAATATCACATAGGTCTTCTATATTTTAAATTCTGATATGTTGTGGAAGAGCATTTTCTTAGTTAAGATGACAATTCATTTCATGTTAGAATGTTTGTAAATTTGTTTCTCAAGCTTTAGGTGTGTAGTTCTGCTTTATTCTCAAGCAACTTAGTTTTATTGAAGCTTTGTGAGTTTTCATATATTTCCCAAACCAAAAAAATTGTTCTGAACTTTATTAAGCCAGTGTTTTATTTTACAATATTTACATCGTCTGCCATCTGCTGACCACAAAACATACTACACATGACTAAAATCTAACAACTCCATCTTTATAAAACAAGATAAATGGTTCTGCCCTGATAACTGTGATAAAATACTCATCATTTAGTTTTATTAATCAGAAAAGCGCGAGGCCCACTGACACAGGTAAGCTGTTCACTATGGAAGAGAAAGGATTTAGAATTTTTTTTAAACCTTGTGATTACCTCAGGAGTTTAATAGGTTTTTTAAAATCACGTACAGCTTACGTTATAGAGCCAAAAAAATAACATTTGAGGTATGACTGTATGTGACTTACGTTAGAAAAAACCGTATGTCTCTTATTAGCGTAATGTTAATCATAAACCTTTTTTTGTAGGCTACTCAAATCAAAAACGTTATTTTAAAACCCCATTAAGAATTAGCTTTCTGTGTTGGCCTACAAATTAACGTCACCAATGAACAGCTCTGCCGTGGTTTTAAAAAGCGACAAGTGTCATCGTTTTTCATAAGCGTCCAGATCCTCCGGTAGCCTGGGCATCAGATACTGCAGCGGCAGGTGCGCGCCGTCCTCGAGTCTCTTTCCCATCGTCAGGATTCCCGCGGCCTGATTCCGCGAGCCGTGCAGCAGCAGCTGCTGCAGGCGGTCCTGGACGCGTCTCTCGCCCACTTTATTACGCTTGCCAAGCGTTAGGATCCCGACAGACGCGTCGTTATTAAAGCGGCCGATATGCCTGGCGACGGACGTGTCGTTTCGGCGTCCCACGCGGCACAGCATCTCGTATAATTTGCAGGAACTTGACGCGCTCGAGCAGCAGGTGGCCACGCCCTCTGCGTCCCGCGCCAGGTGCGCCGCCAGAAGCGCCATGAAGAGAAGCAGTTGAACTCTCTGATGGAGAGAGAGGATGCATTCAATAAATGCTGAATATTAATTAAACAGTTCAGACCTTCTGGATAATGATATTTAAATCACTATACGGCTGACTTGGTATATTTGCATCTGAGGTTTATAACCTTTTATCCCATGAGCCTCAGTAGACACGAAAAAATAGATGCCAGGTCAGATGCAGGAGCTTTATTGCCAAGTATGTTTGCACATACAAGGAATTTGTTTTATAGTCACAAGCTTCCAGTACACAGAGACAACAACACAGAGATACTAAAAAATAAGATAAGAATACAAAATACACATATGTATATATAAATAAACAAAAACAAAAATAGAAAACAAAACTGAAAAATAAAATAAATTGTATGTACAGGTGTGTTATACATAGAATAGAATAGAATAGAATAGAATAAGATGTAGGCATGTACTAAGATGATAAATACATATAAGGTTATTGCACATATTTTAATTGCACAATGGGGAGAACATTTTAACTTTGCATGAGAGAAGAAACTGTTCTTGTGCCTGGCTTGTCCTGGTATTCAGTGTCTATTTATCTGATTGATTAGTTTCTAAAATACATTATTTTCCATTATCTGGCAGGTACAAACAGAAACATTTCAACACAATTAATAAAGTTAAATTAAATATCAATAGTATCTCACATAAAAATCTTTGTATTCCAAGAATTCTGAGCTCTAATTATTATGGGTAGGCAGCTGTCAATACAAACACTAGTTACTAATAGGCTCGTTGATTCATTTTAGCTATAATTTTGGAGGAAAAATAAACATCTGTGTTTTTGAGTTAACCTTCAGTTAAATGTTTTAAAAACTATCCATCTTTTGGAAAGTTTACTGACTGCCTAAATGATCAGACTGCATTACTCTTTAGCAGCTGCAGCTTGTATCATTTTTTGCTTCCAATTAAACTTTATGATCAGCATGAATGTCATTGCAAATTAAAATGTATTATCCCCAGATGGAACCATTAAAATTTAAGCCTTCAGTTTTAAATCGCTGAAATAATTTCTGACTGGTCTTACCTTGGCTGTGCAGTCCATGCGTCTGGCTGCTGCCCCGGTCTTGTTGTAGACAAATGTCATGTATCTGATGGACTTCAATGTCGATGGTCCTTTCACTCTCTGATACGGGACTAATGTTTTTATACAGATGTGCCACCCACCCCTCCGTCCTCCGAGGTTAATTATAGGCATAAATTAGACTGACAAAGAAAACCAGCTGATATTACCCCCTTTATATCTTCAATGTCATGTTTCTCATTTGAAGCTGGATTATGATACAATAAAGAACTGTTAGGGTTGTTAGCATCTTTGTCATTAGTGTCTGCCTGTATCCAAGTAATTGTATGGAGAGCTCTTTAGGACTATTGTGGAGGGGCAGACAAGCTTCGTTAGCGAATGCCAACAGAATGAGTGTGTGACAAGGACTGGACTTAATTAGCTGGATATGTAGAGGGTCCTGATACAGTGACAAAAGGCTGAATGGAATAAAGGAGCAACAACGCCACGGTGTCACTAACAAATAAAGCAGCAGGAGAATATGAATGACAGGATGCCTTTGTGTGAAGCAGAAGGTCAGAAAGCAGGCAGAGTTAATGACCACATACACAGGTAGATGGACCGTCCCAACTCACCACAGAGAAAGAACAGTCTGTTTATGTGATGTGTGATGGATTGCATGAGTAATGGAACAATGCCAAAGTCTTGGGTTTGACTCCCAGAGGACATTACTGACCAAATGTATTTCACGAACGCACATTGAGTCTAAAACTTGTATGATCTTTTGTCATTTACTCTACCTTTCAAAAAATGTAGGGTCATGAATTAAAGACATTTATAGACATTTTAAGACTAATATAATATTACAAAAGATCTCAATTTTGAAATAAATGCTGTTCTTTTGAACTTTCTATTTAAAGAATGCTGAAAAAATATATACGGTTTCCACAAAAAAATTACACAACACAACTGCCTTTAACATTGAAAATAATAAGAAATGTTTCTTGAGCATCAAATCAGCATATTAGAAATAAATGCAGCATTGGTGAGCAAAAGACTTATTTCAGAACCAATAAAAAATTTACTGACCCCAAACTTTTGAACAGTAGCTTATGTCCTCTAAATTTTTGAAAATGTAATACAACATAAGTATAAGAAATGACCTGGAGACGTTTCTGATGTCAATCAGCTTTTATATAACATCATGTGGGCTTTATAAATGACAGACATCATCTCAATCAGATGTTATTTGACATTAATTTGACAGTAAACACCCAAATTCTTTGACCCAAACTATATTTTCCACCCTGGTCCCCTCGTCTCCCAACCGTTCACATTTCCTCTTCCTGTGAAGTTTCCACTGATGAAAACTGGTACAGAATGACACCTGTTTACACAAATATAAAATAACTTCCATTTTAATGAACACCTACCCACAATATTAACAGCAGTAATAACAATATTCATGAACAGGGTGTATTATTGGGTGTGATGTGTTTCTTAATGAGATGGTCAAGTGTCCTTTACTTTGTCTTAAAATGATTAATTCTTCATTTATTGAAATATTTATTTGCTTGTCTGATCCTCAGTGGTGCTTTTTTCAATGACTGAGATCCGCATTTTCCCAGAGTTTCTATTCTTTCCAGTAGAGCCTATCTCAACGGGACGTATCCAGTTTCCAGTTTAGAAACAATATACACACTTTTCCTTATTCAAAATACACCACATACGCATCACACATACATATATATATATTTATATATATATATATATATACACATACACACACACACACTCGCGCACACACACAAACACACACAAACACACGACCCCAGGAGAAAGGCCCCTTTTAGGACCAAGGTGTACTGAGCTGACAGTTTTTATTGTAGTCAGTTTTAAAATTAATAAAAATGTGTGGAGGAGCCAGCAGGGGGAGTGAGAGACACTAGTTCTACATTGGTGTAAACTGAGGAGGCCTTTGCAAGTTCTTTTTGAGTGCCTTGTCTTGTTCTGTTTCTTGAAGCTGTCTTTGTTTGCTCAAAATGCGTTACTTCTCTTTCAGCAAGTAGTTTTGTACTTTAGATTCAAGTTCAATACCCTCCATGCTGTTTTGACCCATTTTAGTCTTTACTGCAGATTTACGACCATCGGTTTTCACAAAAGTAGTTATTTTGAAGAATGTTTTAACCACTTTTGTCCATACAATGAAACTCAGTTGTGTTCAAAACAGCAGTGGACCCCATTGACTTTCATTGTAGGGACTACAACCACAAGAACATTTATTTTTCAAAATGCCTTCTTTTGTGTTCAATGGAAGAAAGTCATACAGATTTGGAATGACCTTGGGGTGAGTAAACGATGACAAAATTTTCATTTTTGGGTGATTTATCCCTTTACATCACTGAATATGATTGAGATTTGGGGCTTTTGACTGGATATCGTGATCACAGCAAATTTTCAACAGCAGCTGTGTCACAGGAGAACAGGTCACTATAATCCTTTAAAATGTGACTCCATGGTGGGGATACCAATTTAAGACCCGAGCCCAGCATGCATGGTAGAGCTGGGAAGAGAGTAAAGCACAATGAAGTTAAACTGGCTCCTGTGTGTCCTTCACTGAATCACCCCACCTGACTCTTTCCTTACGGCTCCCTTTCCCTGGTTTAAAGAGGCAAAGACCACCTTTCTCTTCCTCTCTCTCTCTCTCTCTCAGTGCAGGGTGGTGTTGTCCGGCTCAGTCTCGTGGATGGTGTGCAGGGGCCGTGCATGGGGCGGCAGTAGAGGTGAGGCAGGGGACGTGGATGCTCCGTTCTTGGCCAAGCCGCACGAGTGAGCAGCACAGTGAATCTGTCGCAAAGTGTCTATCGCTTCTCCTTTTGCATGCTTCAACAAGTCTGCCTGGCCCTAAAAGACAGGGAAAAAAGAGAAGTTCAAGTCCTGACAGTAAACACAGAAGTTGTGAACTACAAAAATGTGCAAGCAGGAGGTACTAAAGTTGTGTGTGTATATATATATATATATATATATATGGCATATCTGTAATTGTAAATAAAACTCCCTAAAAGAGGATTTACCAAAATGTGTTAAATAGACTAACAACTACTAAACTGAATGTTTTTTTTTTCATTCATTCTCTTAGAATTAAGTTTTCCAGATTGGCCGAAAACTTTTAACAAAGTACACTTTTTTTGTATAAATATTTTTGTATGATAATGTTTTACCACAGAAATAATACATATTCGTATATAGTTATAGTTAGTTATATAATATAACATATTAGCTCAAGGTTCAATAACTGCTTATTAAAATAATTAAAATAAACTAATTTATAAATAAATAATTAAAATGTCTCCTTAATGCATTAAAAAAATTGGACCCACTTTATATTAGGTGGCCTTAATTACTATGTACTTACCTCAAAAAATAAGTACAATGTGTATTGCAAAACACTCCTGCTGCTATTGAGGTGGGATAGGGGTAAGGTTAGGCACAGGTTTGGTGGTATGCGTAGGTTTAAGAGTGGGTTAAGGTGTAAGAGATGTGTAAACAGTGTAATTATTACAGAAATTAATTACAGATGTAATTACATGCAGGTACTTTTTAAAATATAAGTACAATGTAAAAACATGTATGTACACAATAAATGCATTGTATCAAATGATTAATTTATATGTAAGTAAATAGTAGTTAAGGCCATTTAATATAAAGAGGGACCAAAAAATATTCTCTCATTGAAAATGTAGCCTTTTCTAGTTGAAGAAACTGCATAATTTCTTTTATCAGGGCAGAGCACGGTGTTTTTTTTTTTTTTTTTTTTATTAAACATTGCCCATCATGCCAGAACTAGATTTGAAAATATATTTAATAAATATTTGTAATAAAAAAATTACATTTAACATCATCATAAATGCAATGAAAGGGTCCATCCTGCAGGGTTCAGTCTAACACAAGGTGACTGAGCACATAGAGCTGCTGGCACTGCATACATTCACAGCACAGCCAGAATCCTCCCAATACCCTCCATAAATCAGCCTCTCCTTCTCTCTTTCTGGAAACAACCCAGAGGGGAGCGGATGAAGGGGACAGAGACACTGTGAGAGGATGGGACAGGGAAGGGGGAGGGAGGAGGATCAGGACAGCGTGTCTCCTCGTCCTGTGTGAATGTCCCTTAAAACTGTGTGCCAGGAAATTTATAAGCTTTTATGTATGCATTTATGTGTGTGAAAAGACATTTTGAAGGGACATAATAAATAAATGCTAATATACAAGGCCATATTATCAAACCACGTACACCTTCACCTGCAAAACATGCATAACCACACATACATTTGCTTTATATCTTTCTTACAAGGACACCAGTTCTCCCCAGCCTTGCTTCTTCATTGGTACAAATCTAAGCCTTTGACACAACTGCCATTTTCCTTAACAAATCAAAGGAAATTGAATTTTTTTAGGTATGATCGATTGACGCTTATTTGTCCATTTTAGCAGATGTAACTGCATGGACTAATTTCTCAAACTTCTCTTCTCTTGAGGTATAATTTATGATTCAAACACGAACCAGCCAATGAAATCTCCCAAGCGCTTTCAGGAGAACCGCATCATGAGGTCACCTAGCGCTCCTAACCAGAGTAAAACAGATTCAACTTTACTCAACGTGATGACAACTCCCTAGGAGAGCACTGCAACATCAGCTGCACTGCGTTTTTACTCATTTAGACTGCAGTGATGCTCTTTATGCGGCCTGATGAGAAACGGACAGGACAGGTGAGACTAATACTGGATGCTTTCCCTGCATGTGCTCCAGCACAGATCCTCGGAGGACACCTGCATGGGTGTTCAGAGCTGAAGAGGCTCCTTGACCTGGATAGAGGAGTCTTTTGCCATAAATAAGTGATATATTTTAAAACGGATGAATTATGCATATGGGCGTGACGCATATAGACTCTTAGGCTGTGGGGAGAAGAGAGGCTAAGAGCACTGCAGAAAGACAAGGTGGTACATACTTTATAAAGCCTGGATGAAACACTTCAGTGTACTGGCTGACAGTTTGATGTCACTTCCTGGAGTCAGGACTCATAAAACCCATCTAAATGCGTCACAGGATCAAATTAAGCATGAAATGAAGTGGTTAATCTGCACAATGAAGCACAAAATATTTAAAATGAATGATTCGTTTTGGGGGTCCGTGCAAAATTTGAGAGAAAACTAAATGTAAAAATATAGGCCTACATTTTTTAGAGATGACAAAGTTAAAGTGTTAACTTAGAATATTTATTAAATATATTAAATATTTACTTAATATATAAATTATATACATTAAATATATAACATTTATTTAATACAATAATTTTTAAAACTCTGCTGTGGAAAGGGTTTTATAAATACATTTATAAATACATATATTGTACATACAAAATAAAAGAGTGTAGAAAAAAAAAAAAATTCTATTAATGTTCCATAATTATTAATATTCAGATATCAATATTTATTAATAATTCAGATTTTCAAGATAAAAAAAATTATAATTGCTGTTAGCTATAATACAGTGATGATATAATTCTTTTAACATCACACTTTAAATATCACACAATATGTTTTTCACACAGTATTAATGGATTTTCAATTTCATACATTTATACAACATTTTTGGATGTGTGTCCTTCACAATTATATAATTATATTGTTTTGAAACTATATTTAGTTACATACAGTAACATACACTTGTTTATAATTATTTTAAAAAGTACTTATACAAGTAATTTAATTAAATTCAACATAAATTTGATATTCAAATTTGGTAAACTCATTCATTAACAAGCAAAAAAATGTAGATCAAGAAATGCATTCCAATCGGATCATAATTCCCAGAATCAAAACCGGACCGGCCTGAAGATTCCCACCCCTAGTTATATTTGGGGGTGTCAAAAAAGTTTAATCAAAAAGTTAGAAAAACCCTTATTTAATGCTGCGAAATGGATTTATTTCAAGTCTGGCTGTAATTGCATTCAGTCCTGTGCATGTGGAACAAAAGTAAATAAATCAGCTGATACATACAAAGACACACAAACAGTAGAGTTTCTGTGAAATGCAAACAGTTCAATCCCCTTTAGGCCTCTTTAGTGCTTTTGTCTAAAGTCATCTAATTAAATTAAAGACTTAATTAAGACAACAATCCGCCCCACCTGTGCTGCATACTTGCTCTGCAAACACACACTAACCTATTTTAACAAAAAACTCTTTATACCTATTCTAAATACATAAAACACCCATTAAATATACTACTAAATACTCTAAAACGTAGATATTTCAACAAGAGTGAATTGCCAATGACAGTGAAATTAAATCTACAACTAGACCAGACACACATCTGTACCGTTGTTCCGCAATTTGACACTTTCATTAACGCTATCACACGCTAAAGGTGACATCTCCTAATCTTTGTTCCCACTGTGTGCGGTTTATCTGTTTGCATAAGTAAGGACACAATTAATCTGTTAGGAAACATGGCACTTTGGTGAAGCTTATCTGATCATGAGCACCATAAATATATAAACACATCTCCAGAGAGATAAAGAGCGAGCAAGAGTGAGAGCTGAAAAGTAGATATTTTCACGTTATGGACAGTTCTTTTGTTTTACCATGTTGCCAGGACTACAGATAAAGATGTCTGACAATGTTGTTAGCAATCTGCACAAATTAATTTTCACAGTGTTGGTGGGATAATGAGTAAGACTGAAAAGAGCCTGGGGTATCATTACAGGTTAACTGTCTTTCCATGTGCTACAGTATATGGCAGCTGACTGCTGTTTAGAGATGCATAGTATATTACAATATATAAAACCATCATCTAACATTTACTGAAAGCTGGTACTCCAGTCTTCAGTGTCACATGATCCTACAGAAATCATTCTAATGTGCTGATTTGCTCCACAAGAAACATCATTTATTATTATCAATGTTGAAAAACAGTTGTGCTGCTTGGAAACCATTATGCTTTTTTTAGTATTCTTCAATTAGAAAGTTAAAAAGAACAGCATTTATTTGAAAATGAAATGTTTTGTAACATAACAAACGGCGATACTATCACTATTGATCAATTTAATGCATACTTGCTGAAAAAATATTAATTTCTTAAAAAATAAATAAATACAATAAAATCTTACTGACTCCAAATGTTTGAATGTGTATATATATATTTTATTTGTGTTTTTAAAGATACTATATATTCTGAATTATAATACCATATATAATGTAAAAGTCCTTTAGTGTTGTATTTTTATTTATACAAAATAGCATAGCATTTCAAAAGCCACCATTTATCATTTATGTCACCATAAATAATGTTTTAATACCTGAAAGCTACAAGAAGCTGCATAGTAGACACTCCTAGTACCAATCAGTGAGATAAAAGAGCAGAGTACAGGACGGACTTCAATATAAAGATCCTATACTAAGGTAAATACTATGTTGGGCGACACATTTGTATTAATAATAATAGCAACCATTTGCAACCATAACCATATGATTGCTCTACAGACTTTTATTTTCATATCTTTCATAAAAATCCACACATATAATTTTATAAATTACCATGTTCTGTAATTCCACGGCTTCAGGGTGCAGGTTTAAGGATCATGTCGTTTCAACTTCAGCCATTGTATTAATTTCTTAAAAAATAAATAAATACAATAAAATCTTACTGACTCCAAATGTTTGAATGTGTATATATATATTTTATTTGTGTTTTTAAAGATACTATATATTCTGAATTATAATACCATATATAATGTAAAAGTCCTTTAGTGTTGTATTTTTATTTATACAAAATAGCATAGCATTTCAAAAGCCACCATTTATCATTTATGTCACCATAAATAATGTTTTAATACCTGAAAGCTACAAGAAGCTGCATAGTAGACACTCCTAGTACCAATCAGTGAGATAAAAGAGCAGAGTACAGGACGGACTTCAATATAAAGATCCTATACTAAGATAAATACTATGTTGGGCGACACATTTGTATTAATAATAATAGCAACCATAACCATATGATTGCTCTACAGACTTTTATTTTCATATTTTTCATAAAAATCCACACATATAATTTTATAAATTACCATGTTCTGTAATTCCACGGCTTCAGGGTGCAGGTTTAAGGATCATGTCGTTTCAACTTCAGCCATTGTAAGGTACACAACGATGTCAGGACAAAAGCTATTTAATTGTGGCCTCGGCTAGCGTGAAATCTGATTGGCTGTGGTTCAGCTGCAAGCCAGGAAACACTTTGAGTAGTTGCACTGAATGCAAACCTATTAGCAACCCTGTAATGATTATCCCCTATACTAAAGTGTTTTACCTTGTGCTAAATAAGGCCCTGGTGTATACATGCCTCAATGCATAACATAAAGTATAGGTACAAACCTTCAGCACAGTGATGTTCCAAGCGTAACTCTCCATGGCCTTCTGTAGCTTCCTCCCTTTCAGTCCTTCTCTCGCCCCGATCCGATGCAGATCCTCATGAAAGTCCAATCCTGAAAGTCCAATAAAGCAACATCTGTTATAATTCCTAGCCAGCATACAGTGGACCTCAAGAATGTTTTGTAAACATATGGGCAAAGATATCACAGAGTAATATGGGCGTATTGTTATTGTTAGAAGCGGTTTTTTTCTGACACGCTGCCACAGGGCAACCGAAACGCAGTCGTGACTCACTCCATATACCATTCATAACAGTCACACAGATAAGAAAAAACAAACAGAGCACTTTGACAAATGGATGGATGGACAGATGGACGAACTAAAATGAAAACAGTATGTGGAAATAAAAAGTATCTGCTTCAAACAACTGACTGTACGATTCAGAAACGTTTGTTAACAGCATCTCAGTGTCAGTGAGCCAATCTGACGGCAGATAAGAAAGGGCTGTTTATGTTGACAAAAATCGCCGGCACAAATGTTCTCTCAAGTAGAACGGTTTATATCAGACTACACTCTATCAAAAAGATGTTTTCTGCCTAGTAAACAAAAGTCCATTTTGCACCAATAGCCATCAAGGCAGCTCAAGGTACTTTCTGTTGGATATTTCTGTCACAAACATCTTTCAGGTTAAAGAGAGAAAAGCAATGTTCACCCTAAAAAAGTGAAAGGCAGTTGGCGCCGATAGCCTCGTGGTTAGTGCGTCAACATGTAGCACAACTGTGCTCACGGCAACCTGAGTTCCTTTGCCGATCCTGCTCTCCCCTCTCCACCCAATACTTTCCTGTCCTCTCACAATAAAGGCATAAAAAGCCCATAAATATAACTTATTTATAAAAAAAAGTGAAAGACAGGTAATGAAAATAGTCTGTCTTAAGGTTTCTTGGAGGCAAAATCCAGTCATTACAATAGGAATCTGCACTATCAGAAGATTCGAGTGAGGGCAAAAACGTTCCATGCACAGATTTACTTCTGTACAAGCTCATTTGTTTTAAAAAGTAGTTTAAAGGCGCATTGAGCAATTTTGAAAAACGCTTTTGACAGCAGTGTCGGCCCGGGTCCCAAAACACACTTGTAGCCAATCAGCAGTAAGGGGGCGTGTCTTGTACTGATAGAGAGAAGAGAGCGCTCAATTTGAGTGCACAGGACGGATATTAGCAGATTGACTATATATAGAGAGAACTGGAAGATAAAAAGAGGAAAATATCAGAGGAACAAAACATTAAAAAGAAGGCTTACGATCAGGCAAGAGGTAGGACCCGTGTAAATATCGGAGCAGCTTTCCAGCGGAACTCAAGAAGCGGGAAGGCCTGGAAGCAGACGCCGAGGCTGCGTTGTTTCTTCTTGATAGGTGAGTAATGTTGATTTTGCTTTGTTTCACGCAACTTATCCGTGTTGGCTTTTGCTTGAATATGCTTGAATATGAGTCATCTTCGCTTGTTTCCGCGATCGTCGTTATGCCAGGGTTGTGTACGTACGTGTGGGGCAGAGATATCAAAATAGGTGCGAGGTCCTGTTGGGCTATGGGCGTGTTTGTTTTGGTGCTTTCAAATATCAACATTGTTTGGCAAAAATCGCTTAGTGCACCTTTAAACGTGGCTTCTGTGTGAGCGGTGCTTCATGCGTTGCTACACTATTGGACAATGACGTTTTTTTTTGCCAGCAAAAAAAAACAAAATTTAAGTAAATTAACAATAATAATAAATATTAATTAAAATAATAAATTAATTGCAACTTCATATTCCACAACTGCTCCTTGCTATTTTTCAATGTAGTTTTATATCCTTATATCTAAATTGTGACTTTATATCTTAAAATTTGACTATTTCTTATATTAATTTTTAATTATAACTTTTTTTATGTGAGGATGAAACGGATATCCTATGACATACAAAGGGTAAGAGAAGCAGCAGCAAAGTAGTGCTCCAATCACACACACTTTTCACACTTCCTGTTTCTTAAATTCGCTGCCTATTTGACTTTTACTCTGGTTTTCACGCTCTCTCTCATGGATAAAATCACCCACAAACCTACAGAACACACGCTTGTGACATCCTGAATGAAATGCTCGATATGATGCGTTTGATGCTCTAGAGATATGATGCTCTAGTGCACACGTGTAAGAGAAACGTCTGAGGAGCCGTTTATGTGAACAGTACGTTTTAGGTATGTAGACATGCGCAGTACGTGTCGATTTTAAAGGCAAGTGCGGACAAACATACACAACAATGGCGGAGTACACGGTACTGTTGTTGCTGCTCAAGAGTTTGCTAACGCTTCTTCAGCAAAGTGTGGATTTACTTCACCAATATTACAACCAACAGCAGAGACGCATCATATACAACATATAATCGTCACTTCCCTACAGGTACTGTTTACTAACAAGGTGACAGCGCCAACTACTGGCCTGGCATACGTAATACAGCGTTTTTGGCCATTTTCGTGGATATGTGTAAACGCGAATCTTTTTGAAAACGTTGACGTGTATACGTGAAACTTTTTAAAAGCGCAAGGGAAAAACTTTTATGTTTTTGACTACATCGTTGTCGTGTAACGTGGCCTGAGTGTGTATTCGTGCAAATTCAGACGCACCCCCTTTAGGTGCTAAGCCTGAAGGTGTCAAAACGCTCCCTAACACCTGCCCACCGTCCACTTCGCTCAGCTAGGACTCGGTCCAAGAACAGCTCCTCTCGTCTCCACTGCCAAAGCTGATTTTATGCCAAGAGACTAGGCTAGCTAGTCATAAATACTCTTTTTTAAAGTAAAAATCGGCTGCAGTTGTTCAGCATTCATATGATTTTACATAGGCCTCGAGGCCACTAGTGCAGAGCTGTACACGAGAACAGCAAGTTTATTTGCTTACTATGTCAGTATTCTGACAACTTTGTTATCTAAATGAGCTCATCTGGAGCTCCACATTTTCATGGGCACAGAGCGAGGAAGGCCTTGTGAAAAGGAAGGAGTAATAGGGCTGCAAATAACAACAGATTCCATCATTTCCACACAATGTACTTTTCCGAGGTGTCAGCGAGTGAGGGGACAGCTACATGTGCTTGTGCCTGCAAGCCTTTGAAGTTTGATACAGATGAGAGTGTTTAATGACAGACAAAGTTGCCCTGTTACGTTTAAAGTGTGGTTGCTATGGTAATGGTGATGTATGGTGATCCTCTTAGAATAGGCCACCTCCTGATTGGACGATCGGATGTGACATGTTTGCGCGTGGGATGGGATCTTTGAGTCGGAGGTGTCATGATGAAGGCAAGAGAAAAAGAGATGGATGAAGAAAAGGATTAAGGGAAGAAATGAAGGACAGGATTAAAGTAACAGGATAAAGTACAGGATTGAGCGATTGCGATGAATTAAAGAAAGATTGTGTTAGTTAAGGGCAGTACTGAATAGGCGTTTTAATGTGTAGATGATTTGAGTCCTTGAAAAAGGAATATGGGTATGTCAAGTAGATTATTATGAATATAAGCTGAACGCATGTAGTTATATTTATATACATGCATGTGTGTGTGTTTGAATGCATATACGCATGCATTTCAATTAAGTGTGAGAGTTAGGCCTGAAACATCCATCCATCCACCTGACGTATTGCAAACCACAAATAGGTCACAGATCTATTCTGATGAGTCACGGACACCAGGTAAAAACTATAGTAAATGTATAATATAATTCTGCATTGTTGGAATCATTTTATTGTTAAAGTGTACATTTCAAAACGCAAAACTGATTACCAAGTTTCTACCCTTCTGAAGCCATGATTTAACATCGAGAATTGTGACATCATGATTATACCTCGACATGGTCCTAAACATGTGTCATTGTCATATGTAATCAAGGAGGTGTGTTCTAGCAATGAGTCTATCAGTGATTTGATTTCGGCATTTTTCAGTAGACCCTCACTGCAGAACAAAGATCCAGGGGATCCACATCTAGGGGGTGGAGACTGGTAGGTTTAGGGGTGGAGATGGGTGGGTTTAGGGATCAGGGGGAGGAGACGGGTAGGTTTAGGTATATGTAAGGTGGGAGGAGTTGGATCTGGATCCAACCTCGCCCCCTGGATCTTGTGTTCTGCAGTGAGGACCATCTCGCATTTTTGCCAAAACTCCTGTTATAATTACTGTTCTATGAGTCAACAAGATTTGCATTGTGTTTTCACTTGTTAGTTAAGATGAAAGTATTCGTGAGACTGCAGAAATCGTTCGGCTGCAGTGGGAGTAGTACTATAAAATATACTGCTATAATCAGCAGCACTTTTCACAATTAATTCATCTTGGTGGCTGTTATAGTAAAAATGCAGAAATAGTTTTTGATAGCGTTCCACATCTAATGCTCATTTCATATGCAAAGATGTTAGCCAATCATAGCAGTGGTAATTTACTTTGAAGTCTCACAGCAGACACGCCCCTTCCAAAGGAAAAAAAACATACTAAAGGCCGTTTCACACTGAGCGCGATGCGAAAAAACGAGCCGAATCGCCGACGATCGTTGCTTTTACACCGAGTGCGAAACAATTAATCGCCTTCTGCTAATTCACGCTTGCACGCTAGGTGGCGCCGACCAGCAATGCATTTTTTCCTCATGTAGCCTATGTATCACCGTATCACGTAAATGGCTTTTACATCGTCCACTGCTCAATATACAGCATTAAATTAAGATATAACTTTTGGTTCTTCATCAGAAACACAAACTATCCATAATGCTTACAAGAAAATATAATTAGAGGTACAATAGCATCAAGCTACATTTCAAAATGTATGTAATTAATGTTTTTGCTCAAACCCCACTTTAAATCATCATCGAGTGCTTGTAATAATAACTTCTGATCTAAAATGGGTTTTGATTCTATAATAGGCAAGGATGCACTCTTTGTATGTTATAATGGACTGAACGCTACCTGCCTGTCATTTGTCATAAACATCCTTTATTGTTATAAAAATACCATGAGCTGCATAAAAACATATACATAAAATATAAATATATCTCTATGTTCAGACACCAACGACAACAACATCTCGACATCCATATTCTTTGTATGTTGGTTGAAAGTAGGGATGGGCGTATCGATACAAAGTATCGATATATCGATACTGACGCGAGTATCGAAAGTATCGATACTCAAACAAAAATATCGATACTAAGGTGCATTTTATTTACCAGTGGTTTTGTTTATTTAACAACAATACTAATAATAATGCGTACAATATGCATTGAATTGGACGAATAACCTTTGTTAGCGAGTAATTGTGTAGGATAACATTTTGCACCAATAGCCATCAATCCCTTATGAAAAAGTGTTGTGGCAGCACCAGGTATTTTCCGTTGGGGATTTCTGACACAAATATCTTTCAGGTTAAAGAGAGAAAAGCAATGTTTACCCTTTAAAAATGAAAGACAGGTAATAAAAATGGAAGTCCGTCTTAAGGATTTTTGGAGGTGAAATCCAGTCATTACCTCTCTCTCTCCAACTTTGCTTCCTATCTAGCTACTGTCCTATCATAATAAAGGCTGAATAATGCCAAAAACAAACAAATAAATTAAAATAAACAAATTAAAATAATCAACTGCAACTTCATCTTTCACAATTTCTCCTTAATATTTTTCAATGTAATTCCATATCTTGCCATTTGTGACTTCATATCTCAAAATTTGACTATTTCTTATTTTAATGATCAATTATCTCTCTTTTTTCTGTGAGGTTGAAACGGTTATCCATAATTATAAAACGGATAGTTCCGGTCCTTGATTCTGATTGGTTGAACCAAGTCCGAAGCTGTTGTAAATTACTCTACAAACACACACCTTTGTTTACATTTGTGTGTTGCTCGGCAACCACTTTGTTGGAACCACGACCATTTCTGAGGAACTACATTGTTTGGCGGAAGAATAATATTTTTATTAATATTATTACACGTTATTTTCTCTGTTTTATTTTGTGAAGCCTTACTACGTATATGGAATAACTATTTTATAAAAGCAATAAGCCCTGTGAAGCCGTGGTTTACAGTGAATTATTGCTTTAATAATTATTGATTTAATTAAGGCTTATTGCTTTAATATGACATTCAAAGGTTAAAGGAAGCAACAGCAAAGTAGTGCTCCAATCACGCACATGTTTCACACTTCCTGTTTCTTGAATTTGCTGCCTGTTTTACTTTTACTCTGGTTTTCACACACTCTGTCATGGATAAAAACACCCACAAACCTGCAGAACACATTGGTGACATCCTGAATGAAACGCTAGATATGACGTGGGCTCTCAGCTGGTGCGACTAGTGCACATGTGTAAGAGAAACGTCTGAGTGTGTATTTGTGCAAGTTCAGACGCACCCTCTCTAGGCGCTAAGCCTGAAGGTGTCAAAACGCTCCCTAACACCTGCCCACCGTCCACTTCACTCAGCTAGGATTCTGTCCAAGAACAGCTCCTCTTGTCTCCACTGCCAAAGCTGATTTTTATGCCAAGATACATTGCTACTGCAAGGCTAGCTAGTCATAAATACTCTTTTTTAAGTAAAATCGGCTGTAGTTGCTCAGCATTCATATGATTTTAAACGAGTACAGCCATGCACGCTCAAGTTTATTTGCTTACTATGTCAGTATTCTGACCACATTGTTATCTAAATGAGCTCACCTGGAGCGCCACGTTTTCAAGGGCACAGTGCAAGGAAAGGGCTTGTGAAAAGGAAGGACTAATAGGGCTGCAAATGACAACCATCATTTCCACACAATGTACCTTTCCGAGCTGTCAGCGAGTTAGAGGATGGCTGCATGTGTTTGTGTCTGCGAGCCTTTGAAGTTTGATACAGATGAGAGTGTTTAATGACAGACAAAGTTGCCGTGTTACGTTTAATGTGGTTGCTATGGCAATGGTGATGTTTGGTGATCCTCTTAGAATAGGCCGCCTCCTGATTGGATGATCGGATGTGACATGTTTGCATGTGGGATGGGATCTTTGAGTCGAAGGTGTCATGATGAAGGCAAGAGAAAAAGAGCTAGATGAAGAAAAGGATTAAGGGAAGAATTGAAGGACAGGATTAAAGTAACAGAATAAAGTGCAGGACTGAGTGATTGCGATGAATTAAAGAAAGCCTGTGTTAGTTACAGGCAGTATTGAATAGGCGTTTAAATGCGTAGATGATTTGAGTCCTTGAATATCAGCATGTCAAGTAGATTATTATGAATATAAGCTGAACGCATACAGTTATATTTATACACATGCATGTGTGAGCGTTTGAATGCATTTAAACATGCAAGTGTGACAGTCCATCCATCCACCTGACATGTTGCAAACCACAAATAGGTCACAGATCTGTTCTGATGAGACCATGTAAAGCTATAGTAAATGCAAATACAAGAGAAAATATAATTCTGCATTGTTGGGATAATTGTATTTATTGTTAAAGTGCAAATTTAAAAACTCAAAACTAACTCCCCAGCTTAAAATATAAGTTATTTCCTACCCTTCTGAAGCCATGCAGGATTTGACATCTGGAGATCTGTGAAGTCATGATTCTCGGTGATTCGCCCCTCGACACGCCCCTTAGCATGTGTCATTGTCATATATAATCAAGAAGGTGTGTGGTACAATGACACAGTTTACTCTGTTCAACGTGTCTCTTATGTACATTGTGTTTTCACTGTGTTAGTTATGATGAAAGTATTCGTGAGACTGCAGAAATCGTGTTCAGCTACAGTGTAACGCTAACATTTGATGCAACGGGAGTAGTTCTAAATATAGTGCTATAACCAAAACAATTAGTTTTCACAATTAGTTCATCTTGGTGGCTGTTATAGTAAAAACGCTGTAAACATTTTTGTTAGCATTCCACATCTAATGCTCATTTCATATGCAAAGATGTTAGCCAATCATAGCAGTGGTAATTTACTTTGAAGTCTCACAGCAGACACGCCCCTTCCAAAGGAAAAAAAACACCGTTTCACACGTTTCACACTGAGCGCGATGCGAAAAAACGAGCCGAATCGCCGACGATCGTTGCTTTTACGAAACAATTTCTGCTAATTCACGCTTGCACGCTAGGTGGCGCCGACCAGCAATGCATTTTTTCCTCATGTAGCCTATGTATCACCGTATCACGTAAATGGCTTTTACATCGTCCACTGCTCAATATACAGCATTAAATTAAGATATAACTTTTGGTTCTTCATCAGAAACACAAACTATCCATAATGCTTACAAGAAAATATAATTAGAGGTACAATAGCATCAAGCTACATTTCAAAATGTATGTAATTAATGTTTTTGCTCAAACCCCACTTTAAATCATCATCGAGTGCTTGTAATAATAACTTCTGATCTAAAATGGGTTTTGATTCTATAATAGGCAAGGATGCACTCTTTGTATGTTATAATGGACTGAACGCTACCTGCCTGTCATTTGTCATAAACATCCTTTATTGTTATAAAAATACCATGAGCTGCATAAAAACATATACATAAAATATAAATATATCTCTATGTTCAGACACCAACGACAACAACATCTCGACATCCATATTCTTTGTATGTTGGTTGAAAGTAGGGATGGGCGTATCGATACAAAGTATCGATATATCGATACTGACGCGAGTATCGAAAGTATCGATACTCAAACAAAAATATCGATACTAAGGTGCATTTTATTTACCAGTGGTTTTGTTTATTTAACAACAATACTAATAATAATGCGTACAATATGCATTGAATTGGACGAATAACCTTTGTTAGCGAGTAATTGTGTAGGATAGAACTAGTTTCCTGCTCATCTGAATACACGCAAATGTTGCAAGACAGAACCAATCAATCACAGAGAGCATTCACTCACTGCTGACAGTGCATTCAAACAGGGCTACGTTTCCCAAAATTATCATAAGAAAGCATTAAAGCTTTTGGGAACGGCAGCCCTGAACAATGCTTATCAGAGGACAGAAAAAAACATAAATGTTTGAGTTATTTCACAGTAAACAAATTGCAATTGTAGCCTACATAGTTTGTGCAATTACAATTATTTAAATTGAACGTTGAAAGATAATATTGATCATGTAAAAGTTGCATTTTATGCATGCAACAGCCATTCACTGGCAGTCCCTAATGGCAGTATAAATATTGCACTAAATCAAAAGTTCAAATGTTACAAATAAGTTAGAATATTAATGTTGTAATACTGGTAGCACTAATATAAAAATGTGATGATATATGTTACAAAAAAGTAACAATTTTGAAATACGTTGATGGTTGTATTTTTTTGTATTTGATCTCAGTATTCCTATCAATGTTGTATAAGGGTTTTTTATGCATAATAGTAACCCTAGAATGTGATCAAACAGTTTAAAATAGCTGGGCTAAGATATATAACAATTTTTAAGACTGCAGAAATATGTTAATTCAGTATACACATTATCCCACCGGTTACAATTGTGACTGACCATAAAATAAAAATTTTCACACACTTTTCCCAAAAAAAAAAATGTATTAATTATTTCAAAGGGTTACTAATGACGCATCATTTGGATATTTTCATGTCTGGGAAAAATTTGGGATTAAACGGGCTAAAATGCGTTTTCAACATAAAGTTAAGTGGTTTTCATTACCCATTTTACTCTTAGTAATTTAATAATTTAATAAATTTCATAATTTAAAAGTTTAGTGCAGAAGTATCGAATCGGTATCGATATCGACGATACTGCCTTGAAAAGTATCGGTATCGTATCGAAAACAAAATAAGGGGTATCGCCCATCCCTAGTTGAAAGTCCTCTACTTCTGTGTTTTACGCTCGTGCTCAATACAGTCTTCTGAGCTTTTAGCGCCACTGCGTCGACCTTTTGGGTAACAGCAGTTGCTCTGGCCACGTGATGTAAACTGAAAAGATTCGTCGGACTGGTTCGAAAAAAAGCATTCGCATTTTCGGTGCGCGATCTATGTGGAAGCTTCCATAGGAATCTGTTGTTTTATTCCAGCGTGTCATCGCGTCCGATATTCGAAAAAAAAAAATACAAAAGCACATAACAAAATTACTAAAAATAAAACGTAAAAATTAAAATTAAAATGAAAAATAAATAAAAATATGAATATATACAGTATATAAACAAAACAAACAAACAAAACACTGGTTGGGATATAAAAAAAAGAAAAAAAATCAACTTTTAAAGGGGAGGGAAACAAGCTTCTCATATCTTTGAAGCCTGTACAATATTTTGGCGGGAAAACACCTGGTAATGCTAATTCAAATTTTGAACGAATGTTTGTTTAATGTGTCAAATCACACTTCTGCTGTTCACAAAAAAGGTCAATTATTCTATTCAGTTTGTGTTATGTTATGTTGGGCCTAAGCAGATTATGGTAACATCAATACAGTTTTTACAATAAACAATTTTGGCTTTAAACTATTTAATGACATTTACAAAGGCACATTATTCTTATAGCCTGACTGAAATTGGAATGCATGTAAACATCCAGGGAGGTGAAGAGTATATTTCTGGCCTGATGCAACCATGAGAAATGATAATCATCTGAACACGTGAGCAGGAACAGACAGCTATACTTGTCCAATCCCTCAATCCTCTCCATCATAATTACTTAACTCACATTTAATTAGCAGAGTCTGACCGAAGTGTTTATTAGAATGGAGAGGACTGGACAAGGCTATCAGCGCCATCCACAGCTCAAACAGCTGCCCACCCTCCCCTCACGCTGCTAATTACGCTTCAGACCGGCAGCTGTGACACTCAGCCGGACAAGTCCAGATCCGCGGCAGAATGTGAGAGACTGCGAGTGCTGTAGAAACGTGTTCATTTTTGAGTCAAAACCAGTAAGAGCAGAGAAGGTCATTAGCAAAAGCGTGATTCAACCTCTCCACCGGCGCGAGATAGATGGAGGTGGAAGAATGCGAGATGAGAAAGAGTGGGCGAGGAGACAGCGCTAGAGCACGCCAACCTTGTTTATTTACTGACGCTCTACTGCTCTCTAAAGCAGATTTCTCCATTAACATGGTGACACAAGACCTACCAGGGGTTCTGAGGCAACGTTATAAAACAGATTATTCCAAATTTAGCATGAGCTGCATTCGAAGCTGCTGTAAAATTATTATAAACACACTCGTATTAATGCACACATTCTGTATTAATGCACAATGTAGCTTGGCAACCACAAATAGCCTCAAATTAGCACAATGAACTATATTGCTTAGTAGAAGATTTTAAAAAAAATATTCATTTCAGATTTTTATCAATAATAATTACAGACTAATTTGTGTCGTGTTATGCCTAAGGCCGCAGTCACACTAGACATTGCACTTGACTGACTTCCACTCATAAGTCAAGCTCATGTTTAGCAGTTACATTTCAAATTTGGTGAACGCTGACGGGCAAATTCAGATGCTGAGAAAAGATGTCACAGACTGACATCTTTAGCTGACTCGAAAGAATGCAAACTTACTGCTATAAGTTCAACTTAATGCTATATTTTCACATTTGAATGTGCTCTACTATTAAAAAGTTTTGAGTCAGCAAATTAAAAAAATAATAATAATACTTTTTTTCTTCTGCAAGGATGCATTAAATTGATCAAAAGTGACAGTAAAGACTTTTACATTGTACAAAAATAATTTCCTATTAATGAAAGAATCATGAAAAAAATGTTAAATTAATTTTCAATTTGAAAAGGAAGGATTACATTTATTTTAATGTTAAACATTTCTTTTAAATTTGCAATAATATTTCAGAATATTTCTGTTTTTACTTTATATTTGATCAGATAAAGGCAGCCTTGATGAGCATATTCAAAAATACGTAAAAATCTCACCAACCCCAACACTTTGAATGCTTGTGTATTTTAATGTATGTATTTATTTAACAAAACAGAAGCCCTTAAGTGCACTATCATATCCTATCCTCTGTTGTGTCTTATGAAATGTTTCGTTCTTATAATCTAGTGTAATTGCAGCTATTCAACACCCCATTTCTGCTTTAAAATCACTGCAATGCATGACCCGCGTGGCATTTCCTTTTATTAATTTATGAGATATATGATTAATAATAAGTTTGTTTTACTAAATTAAAACAAAAACATTGTTTTATTAAAATGTTTTCTCTTTCTCTCCCAAATCTTAGTTTTCCACTGTGCTCTGGAGAAAAATTCACATCAGCTACAGAGTAGAGTATTATAGGGTTCACTGATTATTAACTGAGCAAGAAACTGTGTGTGAGAGTTTGTTTCCTGTTGCTCCACTAGTAAACAGACAAAACATTACAGTCATTAATAATGCCTAATTGTGACATACTGTATTTAAATGATCAACCGGCGATGTGCTTGCACTGTTAATCTCACTGCTAATATTATGTGTATGTGTGTGTTTGCACAACATTACCTGCTCGCTGTGCTTGTGTAAGTTTAGAGTACACGCCATCGGCTGATTCGATCAGTGTGCGACTCGTCTGGATCATCTATAGGAAACCAAAAACAGGAAACAGGAAGTCAGGTCTCAGCAGGAAGTGAGACTTCCAAATCAGGAATGCCCTCCCCAGAGAAGCTCAAACTCACAAACACATTCACACACTCGTAATAAGCTCTATTGACAGAAGAGATTGAGCTGCATTCCTCAGCCCAGATAAGATGTGTTTCCTTTCGTTGCCTCTTTTGTTATTGCTACTGGTTCAATGATACTGTTTAAAGCTAAATTTAGAATCAAGTAAGACCATACACACAATATATTATGTACACACATTTGTTAAACTGCTTAGGCATTAAGCGTGGCTGTGTCTCATTCCACTCCCTGGTTTGTTAAAATGTAAATCTGTATATTGTGAACCCGGAAGCACTAACCACTATAAACCAACCTGGACCAACACAAAAATTCAAGCTGTTTGTCAGAAAATTCTTCAAAAAGGCAATACATTCCTGATTCACAATCTAACAAATACTTTGACACCTGACAAATAGTTTGACCCTCATGGAGGCCTAATTCAAAGTGCAAATCCTACACAGCCAATCTTGGGCTGACAAGCACTGACACGCACACACACACACACACACACAGAGAGTACATTCCTGCATACATTATATATGAGGACGTCTACTCATATAAAAAAGGGAATTATGCCATGAAAGGGAAAATACACGGCAGGGTGTGATAGAGCAGCTTTGGAGGGTATGGAGTGTGTGTGTGTGTGTGTGTGTGTGTGAGAGAGAGTGTGTGTGTAATACAATCAAATACACTCTCACATCTCTGCAGAATTTAATCTGTTGTAGTAAAGTCCCATTATAAAGGAACAAGCAAGAAAGAGCAGAATGCTGCAGCTATTCTGCTGTAGGCTATGACTGAATTCATAAAAGCAGTTAAAGTTAATCTACACGCCGTATAACTATATAAATAAATATTTCGATTTATGCATTTATATCTTGGTTTATTATTAAGTACAGTATAAATCATATTAAAATATAAAACAAACATATATACACCCTTTTCTATTCAGAATTTAAATCTATATATTAATATTCACAACTATAGTTTCAGCATTTATGGCATTATATTCAGACTGCCAACTACATATTCAGGACCTATGATTATTAAAACTACACATTCTGGATTTATGACATACATTCTGGGTTTCTGAAATGATGTTCAGATTGTCAACTATTCTGGATTTATGACAATACATTCAGATTTACAACAATATATTCTCGATATATGACACTCTGATTTTCATTAGGGTACTCGGGATATATGACTATATATTGTATGTATTTAGGATTTATAAAAATATATATTCAGATTTACAACAATATTATATTCTGGATCCATGACATTATTCAGATTTACATATTCAGGATTTATGATTATATACAGTGTATGTTTATCTTGATTGTTAAAGACCCTATTTTTGTTCAGTTTTGCAGAACAACTATTAAAGAAGTTAATGTTATATTCAAACTCATGTATTACCATCATGTTGCCTCCTGCAGTATTTACCCCAACCTAACATAGTTTAACGGTTCACATGTGCTAGATTATTCACATTGCGTCACATAAAGTTAGGGTCATGCTGTTGAATTTCACCCTACCGTGTCATAAGCGGTGAGCACTTTACGCAGCAGCTCTGGAATGGGGCCATGAGCTTCCATGGTGGGGTAGGCCTCACTCAGATCTACTATTACCCGCAGCGCTCGCTCACTGTTCATCAGCCAGGAGGACACAGTCAGGATACACTGTTTCATGTTAGCTGCCGGAGTCAAGCCGCAGAGCTCCTTGAACGACACCATAGCATTCTGGTGAAAAGGATAGCACAGAAGACATTAGCTTTAGTGACATGTATGAAAACTGCAGGTCAGTTTCACATTCAAAATAAATGTGCAATTACCCACAGCAACAACACACAGTGTAATGCTGTTCAAATACATCTACCTCTGACCACAGAGAAGCTCCTGTTTGCCTCAATCAAGGGAATTAAACTTTCCTCTCTGTTTTTGCTCAATAATTGTAGAATGTGCACAAGAGGACATGACAGTTGGAGGCTAGATCAAAGTCACGCACTAGATCGTAATGAAAGCACATTCAGCTCATGGAGTCACAGAAAGGACAAAGCTTTGCCTTCTAGTAACTAACTAGAAGAACTAAATGAAGAACTAAATCACCACTGAGAGTCTGTGAACTGCTCTTGCCAACAATGTTGCCTTAGTTCAGGAAATTATTAGGGATGATATCATACACATCTGAGAAAAATGATGTTTCTATGAGAGCTCTGTAAACACAGAAGGTCTTTGAGAGAAGAGCAGCATGGTTTAAGTTCCCATGACATTAGGATCTCAGACTACTTGGATTTTGGGTTATTTGCAGACTGATGCAGTGTTTGTGTGTGTCTTACGAGAGTATCAAGCAAGCCAGTGTTTTGATTCATGAGTGTGAGGGTGGACAGCTGCTTGTGAGCCTTGGACACTGAACATAGCAAAGCTGTTTTCCTGGCCTCCTGACACACACACACACAAACACAGAGAGCACCTTGGGGCTTCACGATTAATTGGAATTAAAATGAAACCATCGCGATATGGTTTAGTGCAAGTATGTGCTTTGTGTATCACAGTGAATCGCAGCACTGTTTTCTTTTACACACAAGCAGTTCTATGTTTTCAGTGTCTCAGAGCAACTTGGTTCGCTGTAAATGTTGCTTCACGCTCACCCATCTCTGAATCTATGGATCTGGGTTGCATATACAGTACAACGTGCATTTGGGAACGCAACATGTGTCAACCATTCACAAACTTATATTGAGAATAGGGCTGAAACGATTATTCGACATCTTTCCTCTTAATAACAAAATTAACACACAACAAAAATGACAGCGGCGAGAAAACAGCAATTAAGAAAGCATCTGATCATAGTAGATACGTTTGCACTAGCTATTTTTCATACAGTTAATTAAATGGTAAATTTCTCTCATCTCATTTGTGTGACAAATACATTTATTTGTATTGCTAAAAATAATTGTATAATAATTGTAAATGTACTATATTAATATATAATTGTTTGAAAATTTCAAAAGCTGAAGTGATTACCTTGTTTTATCTTTTAGTTGGAATATGTGTAACTCAATATTATAACTAATTTTAAAAGCTGAATAATAGAACCAAGCCCACTGATTAATCTGTGAAATAATCAACGATGTGTAATAATCGTTAGATTAACTGATTATCAAAATAGTTTGTTGCAGCCCTAATTGAGAAGCACTTAAACCGGCTTTTGTCAACAAAAAAGAAGCTTTAATGTCTTCCTGCGGGTTTCCACCAAAATAAAAGCTAGATGATTAACATTTCTGAAACGAAGAAATTAAGCCATAAAGATTACTATGGTAATTATATAGTTGTAATAATAATAATAATAATAATAGTAAATAATAATAAAATCTTTTGATCTTTTATTTTACAATAGTTTTAATTTTTTTAAATAATACAACTACTATTTTTAACACATCCAGTTATTTTTCCCAAAATTGTGCAGACTTCGAGCACCTCATACCCAGATCCAGAGTGTGTTTGTGTCTACATACATGCTAGACACTTGAAAAACACGACAAACTTGAGAGAAACATCCAGACCTTATCAGACTGCCCATCAGAGCTGTCTAATTAAAGAAGATGAAAAGAAGAAGTCCACAAAAGATGTTCTGTGGGATATTTTGGAGATATATTGAAAACTCTTGAAGTTCAAACAGCATCGGTCCCCAGTCACTGCATGAACAAAAACAGTTCTTTAAAACATTCTTCAAAATATGATTCATACAGGTTTGAAACAACATGACGGTGAGTAAATTATAACAGATTTTTCATTTTTGGCTGATCTATTCCTTTAACAATACTCTGGTTTTGGTGTCATAACAGCATTTGTCAAGCTGACAACCATCTCCAGACACATGCAGCCACATACTCTTTCACACACGTGAATTTATATTTAGAGCATTTATTAATCTGTTTTCCCTGTGGGCACAACCCTCACAAGATGCTTTCAACAGGATTTGCTATTCCCTTGGGACATTTTCAAAAATATGGTCCCAACAGGAATACCAAAACGTGCTCACACAAATCCACCTAGCTACTACCATGGGCAGCAAAATGACAAATGTTTATAACTGAGACTGACGCTTGCGTGTAAGGGAAATTAATGGTGTTTTTAAATATAGGTGTTTAGGAACAGACTTGGACTATCTGTTGTGTTCATACAAGAGAGCTATCTCAAACACCCACCCACTCATATACATGAGAACAGCTCCTCTATTTTGTCTAATGCACTTTTTTTCTCCATTCATCACTCATATTTGTTATCCTCAGTTTAATGAACTCTATGCTGCATGGTCCAAATTCCATTATTGAATTCACACACAAACTGTGGCACAGGCCAGGAGAGCGCGGGAAAGAGCCGCTTCCGGCACACGCTCGGCTAATGTGTTCCAGACACTTCGTCCTGTGTTTGTGAAAACAAGGGTGTTTGTGTTTGCATGGGTCAGGAAGAGGGGGTGGGGGGTCACGCTAGCTGAGCTCTAATGCGAAAATGAATCAAAAATATAGTGTAAATACAGACTATCGTCACCATAGATTTGGGTACAAATTGAGCTTGTGAGTCACTGAGAACATAGAGAATCATGAATAAAAATGAATTTTGATTATGTGGAACTTGAATTAGGAATTAGCCAATAGAAAGAAAATTCACAACAAAGATCTATTTAATATCTTAGTTGTTTCTATTAGACACATTAGTTTAAATGGAGAACAAATGGAGAATTTATTTCACCCAAAAATGTAAATACATCATTTACTTTACCCTTGTGTTGACCCTATTGCTTTCTTTCATTTGTGGAACAAAAGGGGGCCACAAGGGGGTGCTACGGGTGGTATTTAATGTATTTAAATACATTTGATTGCTTTTTAAAAAAAAGGTGAAATGAAAACAAAAACTACAAATTATACTGAAGCTTCTAATATAAAAGCACCATTAAAGCATCATAAAAGTGGTCCATATGGCACACTAAACACTTTAGCTCTTGCTCTCCTTGGCATGTTCAGGAGAGAATGAGCAATTTCTGATTCATGAACAAATGGTTATTTTGAGTCAGATCTTTTCAATGAATCAGTGGATATTCCACAAAAGAAATAAAGTCATATGGCTTTAGAATGCAGAAACTCCTGAATTCTTTAATGAAACAACAATTCATCTGTTTCCAGAGCTATAAAAAAGTAACCTTTGAGCAATAAAACCTTCCTAGCAGGGTCTAAAATGAACACTTGACAAGCGCCAAATGCATGCAAAAATCAGTGCTGGTGAGTACATGAAGCAGTGTTACTCGCCAGTTGGCTTTTTTATTAATGCTAACAAAGTCTGAGAATGCGATATGGTTTAGCGCGATTATCAGATCGCAAAGACTGCACTATAATTATGTAAAACGTAATCTTCCTAGTAAAAAGCAGTTAAAGCAGAAGTTCATTATCATGAAACTCCATATACTGTATGCTCTTACCAGAGGTGGGGGCAAGTCACACATGTTCAAGTCTCAAGCAAGTCTCAAGTCACAGTAAAAACAAATCAAGCAAGTCAAGTCAAGTCAGTGGCTCACCTCAAGCAAGTCAAGTCGAGTCCTGCTAAGGATCAAGTCAAGTCAAGTCACAGTATCAAACAGGAACAAATATTTTTTTGCCACACGACCTTATTAATTTTTCCTCAGAAATTAACTTTCTTAATTATACATTTTAAATAATAATGTTTTAAATATAACATTTTGAATATATTCAAAATACTACTTTGTATACCGCTAAATTCTGTAATTGAGAAAATATTGATAAAAATACAAGATAAAAATATGTATCTCATATTTATGTTATATTGAGTTTGACCATCCTAGGAGACAGATAATATTTAACAGATGTTGGAAAATTATTTTGCACTAAATATATCCAGCGAAGACTGGGATTCAGTCTGGGAGCACGCTAAATAATATGCAATGCTGACTACAAATCACCCCTTATATCAGAAATAAAATGGACCCAAAATTTTCATCGGATATAGACACCCTATTTGGATTGTTTCTTTCACTTTGCATGACATTGTTCCATGCCTACATTGTTCTTGAAAACTATTGTCATGGCTCAAAACAAGAAGCCTATTGCTGTTAATGTGCATGTATCTTCCCCTGTAACTTATTGATTTCTTTGATTTTATAATAAGAACTAAATTGACAGCTATGCATTTAAGGCTATGATAGGCCTACTCTATGGCATTAATGCCGCCAGTAAGTGGTGGCAAATCACTGCTTTATCACAGAAGCGTTCATTGAACTGATTCATTCTAAACAGTTGATTCGTTCATGAACAAGCAAGAATGGACCACTGAATCACTCAACCGGTTCGTTCAAATCCCTGGATTCGTTCAGTATTGCTTAGAGACGCGCGTAACTCTTAAGCTGTGGGCTGAACGGAACTGGCAGCCGCGCTGAAAATATTACTAAATATCGTATGTTATAAATATAAAAACTCATACTAGGGCCATTTTGACAACATATCTTGGATTTTGGGTGCAAGAGAAACATCACTAATCGATAAAACACTGTAGTTTCCGTGGTACAATTCCATATACTGATTTACAAAGAGGGATGCTTAACACTAAAGCACTGTTGAAAGGCAAACGCCAGCGAATTTAAAGTTTGACATCGTTAATTAATTACAAACATGAGATTAATCATTTATAATCACTTTAATTTAATGACAGACTTAAGCTGAATTTTAAGACCAATGCTGTTTTCAACGATCGAACAAGCTTACATACCTTTCCTTTTTGAAGTGCCGACGTCCTGGCTTTGTAAATGCATACAGCAAATGCATACAGTTTCGAAGTGTTTATCCAAACATCTCGGGAGATTCTCTTGCTCCCTGTATTTGGCGCGCTGTGCTCGTGCAGTGTCATGAACTGCGCAGACTCGGATCACTTCTGCCACTGGTTCAGTGGCTTGCGTTTTGTTTACCAAATTATGTCGCAATGATTTATAATAATAATTAGAGTTGTTATAAAGTCAAGTCCTGCCGAGTCATGAAGGTCAAATCAAGTCAAGTCTCAAGTCACTGGATCTCAAGTCCAAGTCAAGTCAAGTCATTTTCTTTATTTAGTCAAGCAAGTCACAAGTCCTTAAATTTGCGACTCGAGTCAGACTCGAGACAAGTCATGTGACTCGAGTCCCCCACCTCTGCATTTCAGTAGCATAAGGAACCAAGCTGGTCTATCCTCCTATTAAACTGTATACTTAAAACTAATAGTGCAGTAGTACATTATCATTAAAAACAAATCACCAGCTGGAAGTTGTAAACCTCTCACCATAACTCATCACTCCAGTGACCTCCAAGATCACGCTGTCTAATATTACAGGAAATATGACTGTAATTTACCAGGTAATACCAGGCTCTGTTGACCAGCCACTTGATAAAAAGTGTTTGAAACAATGGAGGAATTGTTCTGAATTAAGAAAAAGCAGCTTTATTGTTTCAGGAGCCAGCAGTTGCAGAAATAGTCTTGCAAACCCTGAGGCATGCCTGGCATGCGTTTATTTTCCCGATTGGAAATGTGTTGAAAGTACATTTAGACTGTGATTGCACCGCAAACATGCACAGGTACATCAGCATCTTCTAATAATGAGTCTCTAGTGAAATGCACAAGAATGAAATGCACCAGTGTGAGATATGCTGTAAAACACAGCAAACATTAGACCTAAAGAGAAAAAAAAATACATGCATTTATGTAAAAATGGACACTAAAACTAATACTCATACTAATAGTCACACACAAACCATTTTTAAACAAGCAAGCAAACTGAAAATAGTCAATATCACAGGCTAGCGAGAGTGTAAATCAACCTAAACCGAACAGATTTCCTGCTGCAGGCCGCAAATATCCAAACATGTCCTCAACAGACATTCGTGTAGGAAAACACAGACAGTCTGCTTTCATAATGCAGAACTAACTGTAACTGAAATACTTATTCTTAGTATATTGATGTATGAAAGCTTGTTACCAGCCCAGGATAAAAATAAATAAATAAATAAAAAAGGTAATTGCAACATTTTATATCACAATTCTAACATTTTTACTCACAATTTTGAGTTTATATTTTACAATTTTAACTTTTTTAATAGTTATATATATATATATATATATATATATATACAGTGGGTACGGAAAGTATTCAGACCCCCTTAAATTTTTCACTCTTTGTTATATTGCAGCCATTTGCTAAAATCATTTAAGTTAATTTTTTTTCCTC